>NC_018390.1:599776-928285 GCF_000208865.1 Neospora caninum Liverpool
AGACGGTTCTCCGAGGGGAAGAATCTCGCGATTCGCGTCCCTGCTCGAGTTTATCCCCGGCACCTCGTTTTGTACGCGCGACGTCGGGAGGCCCAAAGGGATCGGCGCGTGTGTTTTTCGACCGGTTCTCCACTTCTCGTCCGTAGGGTGACACGCGAAATCCGATCTGCGCCTTCCGTACGGCGCGAGCGAGTTCGCGAGACAAGGACATGCGCAAGTGCAGAATCCGGGGCTCTCACGGATCCACTCACCTCTTGATTGCACTTGGCGTACCTCCTGGACCTGTGTGCTTTTTTTTCTGCTTTCTTTCGTCTTCCCGTTTCCCAGGCTGGCCTGCCGCGTGCCCGCTAGGGCGCTGCTGAAGGACGCGTGTGGATCGAGTTCGTACCTCGCGCCGGAGATGTTGATTGGGAACTACGGGCGGAAAGTCGACATTTGGGCGGTCGGCGTGATTCTGTACGTTTTCCTCTTTGGGCGACTACCCTTTGTTGCCTCGGACACGTTTCACCTTTTCAAGAGCATCATCGAAGAAGAGCCCGCGTGGACGTACACGCCGACTCGCGACCTGGCTTCGCGGACTGCCGACTGCCTCGCCTTTTCCACGGAGAATCTCCAGGGTGCGGCCGACCCCGCGAGAAACGCGATCGGCGCCTGGCCCGAGGAGGGTGACGTCTGCCGAGAGGAGCGTTGCAGCAGTCCTGCGAGACGGCGCTTCGAAACTGTGCCTTTTCCTGGATCGCCCGCTGCCGCCTTCTCAAACTCCAAAAGAGTCGAGAGAGACACCCGCGACAGCTCCACCGACTCCAAAGTCGCCCACGGCGGGGACTCTTCGGCGTGGAGAAGGGGACAAAAGGGCGAGGAAAAAGAGGGACAGGGCGAGAGAACACTCGAATTGAACGGTTTTCCGAGCTCGGCCGGCCTGTCGCCGCGCGGGGCGGAAGCAGAGAGTGAAGAGACCCGAGCGCAGGACCAAGGCAGCTGGGGGCAGATCGACGACGGCGATTACAAGCCGCGCTCCGATGCCGTCGACTTGTGCAAACAACTGCTGACGAAAAACTTCCTCAACCGGCCAACCGCCACTGAAGCGCTCAACCACCCCTGGCTCCAAATCGGTGAGTCTCACGGAAGGGGAAAGGAGAGGAAGATTCGCGAGGGAGAGAAAAGAGAGGAAAGTACACGAGGGGGGAGAACGCGAGGGGAGAGAGCGCGTGCGCAACTCCTGTTTCGTTCGTTTGCTGTGTCGTGTTTTTCTCCTCGCAGAAACCTGGGCAGATGGAAAGACGGGACGGCTGTTGCCTCGGAGTCTTTGTCGGTGAGCTCAGAACATTTCTCGTCGTTACCAGCTGCGCAGGAAGGCCCCAGCTCCCGTTTTCAGGGCAGTCCATGTGCCCCGAGGCCAGAAAGGTCTGTGGCGGATCCCGATCCCCGCGTCGATCTGTCGCTGTGCGTAGAGCCATCACTCTATACGCCCACCGTCGCACCTTCCACCTTGAGCCGTCATCTCATCTTACACAGGAGCACGTGATGTCGCAGTTGCGATCGACTCTTTACCCTTAGACTGAAGCACGAAGTCCGCCTTCGTCGTCGTGCTTTATCGCGTTCTGTGACTGTCTGTCACTGAAGGTTCTTAGTTGGCTGGACACCCTCTTTAAGCCAGCAGGACATTCGCACTGTTCGGCTGCGCGAGTCTGTGCGATGTGGAGGGGCCGAAGCGTGAAGAGCACTGGCGAATGGAGAGAGAGGCGCGCTTTCTTTTCCTTCTTTTGCTCGCAGACGGATTTCGCTCTGCAACGCCGAGATGTGCGTGCACAACGGGTCTAGCCTCAGCATCGCGGTCCTCGACTCCGTGGAGATGGGATTCGGCACGGCTTTCTCGCTGCAAGGCCTCGGTCGGTCTCGAAACACCAAATGAGAAAGCGAACGTGGAAAGCCGATTGTCGTGCTCCTGAATGGAGATAGGCCAGGATGTGGTTGAGTCGGAATTCCGTGAAAAACCACGAAGAACAAGTCGAGCCGGGAAAGATAATGTGCATGCTTCGCGCCTTCTGGAAGAGATCAAAAGAAGTCGACACCCTACCGGCCGCTCTCTCTTTTTCGCGTTTCCCGAACCCTACCCATCGGCCGAGAGTGCTTGTCTTTCCTCGCTCGTTTTCCTCGTCCGTTTCTCATCTTGCATTCCCTCCGTGTGAAAAAACTGCGGTCGTTTCACAGCGCTCACGCACCCCTCGCGCCTCTTCTGCCTTTGCCTATGCTCTCTCGCGTCTTTCTGTGCACACACACGAGGACTTCCTCTCTCCATTATATTTTGTGCGTCCTTTCTCTCCCCACCCAGGGAAAACAGGGCGCGCGTCTTTTCCCTCTCGTTTCCACCCCAGCCGTCGTCTCCTGTCTCTTTGCCGCTCGAATTTCTCTCTCGAGTATCCCCCCTCTGTCTTCTTTCTGTCGTCTCTTTCTTTTCGAAAGCGTGGCACGGGGCGTCGGGCGGCGTCGGCGCGGGGAGTTTCGTTCTCGACGCATATGTGTTTCCTGCGTGTGTTGCTTTCTTCCGCTGCCTCTTTACAGAGAGCGACTTGTCTCCCATGCCGTCGCAGTCGCAAACTTCGCCGTCGCTTCCCTCCAAGGCTCCTCTGACGCCTGCGTTCGGCCGCGTGCAGGCGCGGCCGCGGACCTCCGAAGGCCCCACCGACGCGGGAGTGCATGCAGCGCCAGGCAGCCGCTTCTCGGCGGCGCGGGCGCGCGGTAGCTTGTCTATGGCGAGGACTGCGCCGCGGCGCGTAGTCTCCAGAGAGAAGGACTATCCGAGCGGCAGCCCCGAGGGCTCTGGGCTCCACGGCGCGGCGGAGACAGTCGGGGCCGCGGATGGGCCGAGGCCGCACGCAGCCCCCGGAGACCGCGCCGGGGCTTCCAGCGGGAACGCGCGCGTGCACGAGAGCGGAGGCATTGCAGGCACGGGACTCGAGCGGAGGAGCGACTCCGAGCGCACGCGGCAGGCCTCCGCGCGGGGCACAGGCAGAACCTCGGGAATGTCGCCCAGCGAGACGGGCGAGAAAGGCCAAGGCGTGCGCTCGAATCCGGTGTTCAAGAGGCCGCAGCGCTCGCGACGGAGCGGCTCTCGCTTGGAAGAAACCGCGTACGGCGTGTATCAAGAAGATGTTGCGCGCCTGCGATGCTCGTGAGGGACTCGACAGTCGAACGAGGCCAGAGAGGCAGGCAGGCGCGCGCGCGCGCGGTGCGACCCCGGTGGACGTCTTGGCGAAGTTCGACCACCCTCTCGGAAGCAGGCGATGCGAGGGGTGAGGCCCGAGTCGCAGACGCGGAAGCGTGGTATGACGCGAAAAGTTGCATCTGCAGAGAGGGAGACAGGAGCCGGGTTGCCGAGCCTCCCGAGAGGAGAGTGCAAGGGGCGGGCACCCGCGCGGGAGTCCAAACTGGAGGCTCGAGAGAAAAAAGAGAGAAACGAGCGAACCAGGCTACTCGCAGGGGAGTTCCCATTCTCTCTGTTTTCCGACTTTTTCCCGCGCTTGCTCCTGCGATGCGAGTGCGCTGCGCGCGGAGTCTCAGAGCCGCTTCGTGTGTCATTTCTTTTCGCGCCTCCCCTGACGCCGAGAGCCTCATGTCGGGGGAGAGGAGATTGTTTTTTGTGCCGCACGAAATCCAGCCCGCGCGAGCGCGTCGCGGCTTCCCCGCTGACTGCGCGTTCACGGCTGAGAACGGCGCCGAAAACGCGACCGGGAAACGCACGCGAAGACCTTTCTTCTCAGGCTTCCCCCTTCGCGGTTCTCATTTACATGGAGGCGCACCTTTTTTTCGGGTCACCCAGATGTAGACACTTGTGCGTGTATCTTTTTTTTGAGACGCAGAGGGAAGACCTCAAGGACTACTTATATAGAGGTATATATTTGTGTGTATTTGAGTATAGACAGCGTGGGTTTAAGGATTGCAACTGTGTGTCGCCTGTGCGCACGCCCGCCTCATGGCCAGAGCAGGGGAGGGAAACTCCAGGTGGAGTGCTGAATCAACGTGGTGCATCGCAGTGGACGATGCGTGTTCCGATTTTGAATTCGCCAATGTCAGAGGATCATATGTGCATGTGAAAGGTAGGCTCGTAAGCGGATCTGAACACAGCAGGTGGTTCTGGAGCGCGGGGCCTGGGGCGCCGTGCGCGGGAGACTGTTCCTTGGGCGCTCTTTTCACCCTCGAAAAAGCGGGAGAAAAACTTTTCTAATTTTCCCTTGTTTTCCACGGTCGTCCCCTCCAGGATGCGTCTCGTTTTTTGCTCCCCGAAGTTTTCTCCCCTGCTGTCCCCCCTCTCTCCCCGCCTCGGGCGCGTCCCCCGTTCCTGCGCCTTGCTCAGCGAAGAAGACACGCCGCCATCTAGCTGCCGGAGACTCCCCTGAAAAGAGGGATGTCTGACGAAGCGAACGCGCGCAGCTGGCCGCTCTCCGCCGTTTCAAAAAAAGGAAACACGTGCCGCCTTTCCTTAATAGTGCCCCACACTCTCTTGCCACATTCTCTTGGAACTCTGATATAAGAGAATAGGATACGTGTCCACGCGCCTCTCCCCGCCTTCAGCTCAAAATATACGGACGACGCTCTTCTTGATCACGCTAGGTAGACTGCTGTTTCACAAGTGACTGGTGTCTCACATTGGAGAGAGTCTACGCAGCAGGCACACTCTCTCAGTTGCTGCCGGGGTACGGCGCCGCTCGACACAAAACAACACAATCGGCGCGTCTAACGCGGGACGATCGATTTAACCGGAGCGTTGCTTTTCTTGAAAACCAAATCTGGGCAGACTTCCAGCGCGCGCAGCTTGTCTGAACCCCTGCAGAAGGTTCAAGCACCAGACGGACAGGCGCCGAGGAGCGTCGGCAGCCACCAACTGAAGAGCGGCGCTGCGGAAAAGGTTCTCGCCCCCCGCACACGAGGCGCGCGCACCTTGCTCAGTCTCGGCTCTCCCCAGGATCTCCTCGACAGATCGCTCGGGCGGACGCGCCAGAAACGGAAAGAGGAAGAGAGGAAACGGCGACGGACCAAAGACTTCCCGGAAGTTCTCTCGCAGGCCTTTGTGGAAGGGTAGGAGCGCAGACGGACTCGAGGACCTCAGAAACAGCAGAAAAAACCCGAGAAGCGAAAGGTCGCGCGGCTCCACGCGCCCCAGAAGATCCGACTCCGGAAGTGCATGCGCACAGCTCGGCGCCTTCGAAGGCGCTGCGCTGGAAGGCTCGACGACGTTTTGCCAAGGCGGAGACGACGAAGAGAAGGACGAGAGAGAAGGGGAGACGCCAACCTCCGACGGCGGCACGGCAGACGGCAGAGAATACCCTGAACTGGGGCTCGGGCCAGCAGACGGTGCGGGCGATGACGAGCTGGGAGCGGCTGCGGAGAGACTGCACAGTCTCCGCCGAGTAGCGCAGTTCCGCTGAAGACCAGCAATTCAAACACACCAGATCTGCGCTGAGTCTCCTGGCGATTTCGAAAAACCTCGCATGCAGAGCACTTCACACCAGGAGCGCACGCGTCTTTTTGCCCGTGCCTCCCGACCACCCTCACACACAAAGGAAAAACTGCGACTGCAATACAAAGAGCCAAAACCCAAACACACACGCAAGCATTCCTAAAAAACAAACACATCCACCCACACATCTACATCCACATATTTATATATATATGTAGCTCTCTGTGTTTGTATACGATGCATCTCATCGGCGTACGTTTCTGAAAGGTCTTGCGGCGTGGGTCGAGGTCCGGCAGATCGGATGCTGCTTGGATCTGAGAGGGGGAGTTTGTGCTTACCTGCATTTCGATTGTTGTTTGGTTTCCGAGGAGAAGGTAGACGTGGAAGAAGACGAGCGCCGTGATGGCTACGCCGACGTTCAGCGTGAGGAGCCCGAGGAACAGAATCGCCTGTCTTTCCCACGTTTGCCACAGCCACCAGGCGGGGTCTCTCCAGGACGTTTCCCGTTCGTCCTCGGTTGCGTCGCCTTCGCTCTTGCGTCTCTCGCGCTGTCTGTCGAGGATGGCGGCTGCCTCCCGTTGGTGTTGCAGAATTCGCTCCACGACGACCAGGGTCCGAAACGCGTACGGAATCGGGCCGATGCGTTGCCTGGCGAGGCGCCTCGCCAGCTTCAAAGCCTCTGTGGCTGCATCTTCGACTGCGCTTGCCACGCGGGGAGAAGACACGTCACCCCGCAGCTCCGACTCCTCTGGGGACCGCGCGGCCGCGACCTGTCGCGCCAAGTCTGGCGCGTCGCGCAGCGCCGCTTCGTGTCTCGTCTGGAGCGTCTCTTCCAGTTCCTTCACGAGTGCCCAGACCGCGTCGTCCGGGACTTCCTCGCCTCGCCACGCGACCGCGTCGTCGGCGTCTCCCTCCGCAAAGGACAGGAGAAAGGCGTGAAACCAGAACGGGAGGCGGAGGAGTCGGCCGAGAGAAAAGAAGCTTCCTTCTCGGCCCCCCGCAGTTTCCTCCCTCCCCGAAGGCGGCCGGCGGCGCAGACTCTCCACAGCCGCGAGGAAAGCGCCTTCTCCGTCTTCGCCGATCAGGCTGCGCACGGGTGCCCGGCCCTCCGCCTGGAGGACTTGCATGCGGCGCACGATGGCAAACTGCTCGGAGAGGAGCCGTGCATGGTGTGCGCGGCTTTCGGCGACGATCTTCCGGAAGGCGAAGGCGCCGTACAGAGAGAAGCGCATTACCCAGAGCGTGTGGACGATGAGGAGGAAGAGGAAAAACACAAAGAGGAAGAAGAAGCGGTAGTTGTGCAGGCCTACACACTGATTCAGCCACGGACAGTGGTGATCTTGCTTCAGCACGCACCGATTGCAAATCCGGCAGTGATGGCTTCGCGGCGGCTTCACTGCCCCGCACTTCACGCAGTGAGGGACCAGGCGAGACGTCAGCTGGCCGCCCGCACAGAGCGCCGAAGCGTCTCGCCGCCCAGATGCGCGCGGTCCCGGAGAAGGCAGCGGAGAGGAACAGGGAACAGCAGACGAAGGATGAGACGGGGAAGACGAGGCCGGAGAGCGGATCGGGCGAAGCGAAGAGGTGCGCCCGGGCGAGGAGCCCCCAGCGCGCTGGGCTGCGTAGCTCTGCACGGGACGCAGCGCTCGAGAAGCGGGGAGCAGAAACCGAACGTCTGCCTCGAAGTCGCCGAAGTCGCCGACGTCGTCCGGAGCGCTCGGGCCCTCCCCGAAACTTGGGTCCGGCGTTCCGCGCGCCGCGTCCTCTCGTCGGTCTCGTCGCGGCACTGGCTTCTGCACGAGCTCGCCGGACGCGCCTGGAGAAGACGCGGCTGTCGCGGGAGTGAACGGAGGTGTCCGCGCCTGGCGCGCCTCATCCGGAGCAAGACTCGCCTCGATCTCCCCCAGGCTCGGCGCTGCTGCCGGAGGCGGAACGGGGCGAGTCCTACTCGGGCTGAGACGGGGCGTGGCTGCACGGCGTGGCGAGGCGCAGCGCGGCCACGAGCTGTCGACCGACGCGCCCGGAGCGGCAGGACTGGACGAAGGGGACAAGGTGAACGACGCGGTTTCCGTCTCCCCGCGCTCCGTTGTGTACACGAAGACTTCTTCCGTGACGCCGTTGTCCTCGCGTTTCGCCACGAGGACGGGGGGGCGGCCAGGATCGACTGCACAGGCGAAGTAAAAGTTGTACAGCGCATTCAGGAGCAGGAACACACTGAGAAACGTGCACAGCGGCACTGCCTGCAAGTCCTGAACCGCCGCCAGAACGGGGTTTGCCCAGAACGCCGCGTTCAAGAGACGCACTTGCTCGGCGTTTGCAGCCGAACTCTCCGCACCCTCGGAGGCGCCCCCGCGCTGCGCCTGGAGCGACAGCCGGAGTTGAAGAGGCGGGAGAAGGAGGGGGAAGGCGTCTTCGGAGTCGGCGTCCGGGATGCAGATTGCAGGCTGCACGTACACAAAGTAGACAAGCGTGGCGACGGCGAACAACAGAACGGCCAGAGAAGGAAGCAAGCGGGCGAGGAAACGAAGACTTTTGCTGACCACTCCACAGCACGTGAACCGCGAGAAACGGCCAAGCAACTGAGCGACGATCGACCGTCCGCCTGCCTTCTGCGGTGTACGTACAGCGGCGGCATCCGGCTGCGCCGCACACGACGCACCGGCAGGCGCAGAGACCCCAGAAGCGTGCGGCAGGAGACTCTCGGGACACTTCTCCCGCGTAGAGGGACAGTTCGCGTCGCAGTCTTCCCGGTGGTGGCCCAGAACGGCACAGCGATGAAGCAGAGACGCGGAGGGCCGCCGCGCAGCAGCCTGAGAAGCGTGGGCGACGAAGGAGCAGAAACGACAGAAAGCCGAGTCGGAGATGCGACGCGCGGCGCTCCTCAGTTTCCGCCGCACGGCCTTCGCCAGACCACGGGCGGACAGCCCGGCGAAAGGCGCTGGGAGAGGAGCCATCGTCGAGGATTCTTGTCGAAGTCCCTCGACAGGAGCAGAGCACCAGACACAGAACCTTTCTCGGTGTCAGAGGGCGAGACGACGGCGAGAAGAGGCGTTCGTCCGGAAGTCACGGAGTGTGTGCCGCATTTCTTTTCAGATGGCGGCGCGGTGCGCCAAGCGACGAAACGCGCCGACCGCCTTCAGTTCACGCGTTTGGCCTCGCCACGGGTAGCGAGAACCCGCGCCCCGCGAAGAAGCCTCAGCAGTCCAGGGCACACGGCCCACCAGGCGCACGAGAGAGCATAACCGCCGGCAGCCTGTTCGATCGAAGGACGTGGATCCTGCGTCACGACCGCGCGAAAGAGTCCCGCGCCAAAAGCAAGACCGGCTCTTCGAGGGACACGGCGAGGAAACTGGAGAAGAAGAGCGACAGGAGCAGTCACGGAAGAATCGAGCGAGAGGCGGGCATAGCACGCGCGGGGCCTCAAGAGGCGTCTCTGGCTAGGGAGGATCCGCTGCGGCCGGCCCATGTTGTCCGGAGGCGCGTTGTGTTTGCACGCCCCCCATGATCGAGATCGAGCGTTCTCTTGCGAACTTGCAGCGGGTTTTGAAAGTGACCATGGAAAAGATGAAACCGGAAAAGACCGGATCTCTTTCCCAGACGGACGGTCACCAGTCGTGCCTTTGCTGTGTCCCTCGCAGGCTCGGTTCACCACGAGGCGGAGAAAGGGAGGGGCGAAGTCGAGCAATCGTTGTAGAGGAGAAGAAACGGAACTGGGAAAAAGAGGCGACAGCTGCGGAGAACCGGACGAAAGATCGGAACGGCTGAACCGGGGCTCGCGTGTGTCAAAAAGTCGGAGCTTGTCCCAGAAAGTCGCCGCGCGTTCAATCAAAGCCTCCAGAGAGATGCTTTCTCGCTGTGTTGGGACCAGAAGGAACTGGAACTCACCCGACGCGAAATCTCCAGAAAGATGCGCGCGCGGACGCGGAAGCTGCTTCGCGGTTCCACGCGCGTATCTGCAGTGTCTTTTTCCTAGCCCACCTTTTCTTCTCGGTTGCATGCGCGAGCGTTGCGTGCGCGGCCTTGCTCTCTGCGTTTAAGGCAGTCGGAGAGCTCCACGATTCTCTGGCGGCCAACGCAGAAAAGGCCGGAAGAGATTCGCAGCCGCCTTCGCTTCACACGATCACGGCGGGGAAGACGATTCGTCGCTTTCCATATCGAACGGGCAAACAGATGTGTCGAACGCAGCCCAGAGCACGGTCGAGGAACGATTGTGACAATGTGACTCCGGCGCCGCCGAGCCTACAGCCTGTCGGCGCCTCTCCTCTCTTTGCTTTCCGCTTTCCTGCGGCGTCCTCGAGGGTCGTCTCGCGGCGATTGACGCAGTGGAAATTGAGAGCCCTGTCTGCCGGTCAGCCAGCAGCACTCGCGATGTACACGAGGCCTGTGTCTCCTGCATGCGGCCGCGGAGACAGTACTTTCAGAGGGACGGAGAGCCAGGCATATTTCCCTTTTTCATCGTCCCGACTGCGCCGCTCCGACTGCCGATTTAGCTTCTCTCTGAAAGGAGCGAACCTTTTTCCCGGGAGAGGAGCCGAGAGACCGTGAATGCTCGCGGGCTTTGTAGCACTGGGATCCAATGCTGCAGCTTTCTGCCCGTCTTGATTCCTTCAAAACTCTCTCTCCTTCGCGTTTTCTTCTACATCCGCAGTCCATCTGTCTCCTCGGTCTCCTGGTCTCGCTTTTCACGCTGAGGTGACGTTGCGTCGCACGTGCGCTACGGCTCCTGTGCTCCTTGGCTCTGTCGGCGTCGTCCGTTTTTCTGGCTGTCTCACGCCTCTTTTCTCTTCACACCACTTTTTACGTCTTTCTCTGCATTCCAGCGAGGTTGCGGAACCCGCAACGTCTCGGCTCTCTCGCAGTTCACTCCAGTGCCTTCTAGCGCCTCCTCCCTCCATTCTTCTCTCCGCTCCAATGTCGTCTCCAATGCAGCCACCCGACCCTCCTTCCGGGGACTTGCCCCCTTCTTCTTCTTCTTCTTCTTCTTCTTCTCACCTGTCTTCGAGCTTGGTCGGTGGAGCTGAAGCTTCGGGCGCCGAAGAGAAGAACGGGGAGGGTGCGGGGGTCGGGCCGCTTTCGGCTGCTCGCACCGCTCCTTCCTTGGGTCTGAATCCAGTCCCAGGCTGCGCCCTTCCAGTCGGGGAGCGCGTGAAGAGAGAGCAGCCTGCGTCTCCGTCTTCTCGCCCCGCTCCAGAGGCTTCCAGGCTGGTCCCGGCGGACTGCCTGGTTCTCCGCGCCGCTCGTTCAGGCCCGAGCACGCACGCAGCTCCGCGAGACGCACCCGCGGAAGCTTCCGGACTTCTGACGGCGGAGACCGCGCGAACAGGGGCAAGCGCAGAGAGCTCGCTCGGCGCACGGAGGAAATCGGCCAGTCAGGCGCTACCTTCGCCGCCCCTGAAGCCGCCGGAGACGCCAGGCTCCGCTGCGCGCCTCTCCATGTGCGATTCCGCCGTGGTGATTGTCGTCGATTTGAATGGGCGTGTCTGGAGAAACCGACACTTCGCCTTCCGCAAGGACGACAAGGACAAGGCCGCGAAGAAGGCCGCGGGGGGGCCGAAAGGCGCAAACGCCGAATCCGAGAAGCCGCCGCTCCAGGCTTTCCTTAGCTTTCTCGAGTGTAGGTTGCCTCTAAACGTTCGAACCTCCAGAAAAGTTGGACACGCATCGCGCACAGCCGTTTGCCGAAGCACGAGCGCCGTGCGAACCTCGGAGAGGGGGATCCTCAGCCCAACCAGCGACGTGCCCCGACGTTGCGGATCCGCTCGCAGAAGACATAGAACTCCGCTTATCGTTGCTGACGAAAAAACGGGATTTCGACAGAGAAGTGACGCATTTCGTTGGGAGACAGAGAGAGGAGGGGCGTCGAGCCTGGACAGCCTGGCGCGTTGCGAGCAGTGTGCACTAGGCGTCTTGAGCGCCGCCACGACTTGTGTGAGCGGAAGCAGGCCCGCAAGGTTTTAGAAGCTGCGGAACTCTTCCTGCTCGTGTTTCCGTCGCTGGCAGTTCCCTGCGTCTGAGCAGTCTCCTCGGCCTGCTCAAAAAGACGCAACTCGCCGCATGCGTGCTCTCACGCCGAGGCCCTGTGAACTGTGTTTTTCGCGGGGTTCCCGCCTTCCGCGACGCTTCAGGTGCTCTCTGCGGCTTCGTCCGGGCTCTCACGCTCCTCACGCCGTGCAGCGAGGTGGCCGTTGTGGCAATGAACGAGCGAACGAGGTACGCTTGGCCGTCTGTCTGGTCGCCTCTCTCGCTGCTCGTCGCTTCCCCCGTGCCTCCCCTCTCGTCTCGCTGCCGCTCTCTGTCTCTGGTCTCCCGCGGGGCGTCGGCCCGCCGCGCGCTGGCCGCCGCAGCACCGCGACCGCTGCGCTACCCCCCCCGTCTGGGCGGACCCCGCGAACCCCGTCGCGCTGTCCTCTTTGTGCGCGCCCTGTGTGCAGCGCAGTGCTGGTCTCGGGTCGTGTGCCGAATCTTCTGGTCGAGGCGGCCGGGCTAGGCGGCTTCTTCACCACCATGATGACGCGCGTGGCGCAGTTCGCCGCCAACTTGCCGCTCTCTTCGCCGGGGCGGGACGTGAAGGGCGTGAAGGCCGAGCGCGACGCTGGCGGGGAGCGCCGTCCAGAAGGTCAGCACGGTTCTTCCACACGGGGGAGGAGCAGGGAAGCCGGGAAAGCCTTCGCGCGCGGCAGTCCGCGCCTCCACTGCACACGGGCGTTCCCGGCGGCTTTCCGCGCCGGCGGGACAGCGGATGTGCGCGACTGCTCTCGAGAGACAACCCAGACTAGGGCGTTTGTCCTTCCTTCACGAGACGCCCCACACGCGCGTGCGTGTCGATGGCAGAAAATCACGCCGAACCCTCGCGGGCGAGCTCGAGCTCGGCTGGTGTTTTTTCGCCGCGCGCCACACTCTCACCGTCCTGCGGAGACAAACCGACGCGGAGAGGTGTTGTCTCTCCACCGGTCTCTCGTTCTCTCTGTGAGAACACGAGGGCGCACCTTTGGTGGAGCTTCAAGTTCTCCCCTTTTGCCTAAATGTGTCTTTTCTCGTGCGCTGTGACCAGGTGCCTCCGACAGAGTGAAACGCCTCAAGACAGAACGAACTGAGGCGGCCTGTGCTGCCGTAGCCACGACAGAAACCCCAGAGGGGGAGACGCGTGCGGCGCCCGCCGGTGCTCCGCCAGGCGGCGGCCACGTGGACGCCGTCGGCGCGTCGGGAAGATCTCTCTGCGGTGAAGACTCGATGCTCGCGGGGGCTCTTTCCCTCGCTCTTTGCTGTAAGGAGGGCGGGGCGTCCTTCCGGTCGAAGCGGTCGCGCGTCTCTTGCCGTTTTGCGAGCACGGGGCGCGCGCCTCCTCAGGGCTAGAGGAGGTTCACACGCGCCTCGCAGAGTCTTCGCGTACAGGACTCGACTGTGAATCTGCGTGCTGTGCGCTGCAGATCTCAACAAGGTGGCAAAACGCAGTGCGAGGCCGCCTGAGCGACGCGTCCTCCTCCTCGACGGGTCACTCGATCGCTCCTATTCCTCGCAGTACATGCCGCTCATGAATCTGGCCTTCGCCGCAGCCAAAGGAGTTCGTCTGCATGTCTCGTTGGCTCCGCAGAAAACGCCAACTCGGGGCGGCGAGTTCTCTGTGCCTTCGGACGCTCCACTGCTCGATCCCGTTGCACAGACAGAAGCACAGAGATAGTGCTCAAGCTTTCCGCCACCGTAGTTTGCATCTCCACTTGTTGGAACGAGTAGTCTCCGACGGGAGGCTCCCTCCGGGGGGGAGGCGCAGGAGGGAGCCCGGAGCTCTGCGACTCAGCGTGACAGTCTGCTTTCACGTTTCCAAGAGTCCTAGCGAGCCATGAGCTCGCAGCTTCGCGCCCGCTGTCCACAGCGAGGCGGACAGTCGAGCAAATTCAGGGACGTTGTACCGAGTTGTCGGCGATCGTCGCGACGGAGCCTTGACTTAGCTTGGCGTGTGCGCCTCGTGTTTCTTGCAGAACATCGTCATCGACTGCTGTGCGCTTTGCCCGAACCCTTCTGTAAGTCGCTCAGTACCGGAGCTCCCACGCGCCACATAAAGCCGGTACTTACAGGCACAGCGGCATACATCGCAGGGGCCGTATGTGTGAACTCGACATCTCTGGAGGTTCGTGGACGGATCCCGCGTTTCGGAGAGTCTCCAATGTGCGATACTTTGGACGAACGCCTCAGAGGCGTAGTATCTGTCGTTTCCGAGGGGCGCACCTCTGCCGGGGAACACAGGAAAAGGCGGAGAGGTTGTTCTAGAGTTCTTTTGACTGGCATCGCTCAAAGCTCTGTTGCCACGAGGACTGCAGACAGAGCACGGCGAGGCTCCGGTGAAGGGACTGGTCGCCTCGACTCATGGCAGGCGCATGCGACTCTGTTGCTGGTGGGTGTCTCTGTCTGTGCAGACGATTTCGGAACAACTATGCGACATCTCGCGCGGCGTTCACCTGAAGTTTTCCCAGGCTGCGCCTGCCTCGACGAGCGGCAATTCGCATCTCGACGGCGGCCTCGCTCTTCTACAGCTGCTCCTCTTTTGGATTTTCCCGTCTGTGTCTTTGCGGCCTGCTATTGCCGCGCTCTCTGTGCACCGCGGACGGAGCAACGCGGCCGTTTGCTTTTGCCATCACAGGCCGGTCGAGGTCTGCTGCATTTGCTCCTGCTGTCTTGCAAGTAGGCCGTGCGGAGATCACATGCAGCGCGTTGTGGGGGGTGCGACAGAGCGAGGGGGGGGTCGCAAAAGGACTGTGACGCGCCGAGTGTGCCCCGGCTGTCTGTTTCTGCGGGGAGCACCCCGAGTTCGTAGAGAGGCCGCCAGTGAAGCGTCGCCGGTCGACTCCGCTTGCGGAGGCGGACCGCGCGCAGGCCAAGCTGCCGTTCCCTACACTTGCAAATGACCCAGGTTTCCCAGGGGAAATGTGAAGGCAGAGCCTGGATCTGTGGTGTCGCGTTCCGATGTCGCTCTGCGTGGCCTCTGCAGTATACTGCTCCGAAAAGGACGCACAGACGGGAAAGGAGAGAATATCCTGCGACGTGTGCAAGTGAGTTCGGGGCAAAGCAGGCCTGATAAGAGCCCTAGTGCTGGAGAGTCCAGGATGGAGGTTCCCCGAGGATAGGCTCGAGAATGCATGGAGTGCCCATGCCGGACTGTGTTCTCGGGACACCACTAATGGGTGCGTAGTTTAATTCATGCTCGCGGGGAAGTCTACTGAGCAGCCCTTTCGCCGTGTTCTCCCTCTCCACCTTCGGCACCTACAAAGACGTTAGAATGCCTTTCAGCGGTGCCTTGTATCTTTGTCTCTCTGCGTGTCAATCGTGCTGTAGGTCGCGCTTTTCTCGAGGACTACTCAAAAATAAAATGGCCGGAGGCGTGGATCTGCCAAGCTACTGATAGCGCGAGTCACCCACCACGCACGGTTTCCTTGCCTGGGAGATATTTTTCGACTCACCGGCTGATCCGCACTTTATCACAGTGTGTCCTTCCCAGGACTGGCCACTGTCTTGCTGACAGGAGCTCTTGTAGTCATGTTTCTAGCCCGAGTTAGGTAGCTGGACTGAGGTCTGTGTATTCTCTGGTGTCTTTCCATTTTCCGTCACGTTTGTGTGGTGGCGAGTGAAGTACCGTGTACTGATACCAGGGTGGATGGTCACGTTACAGTAATCATCTATCAGTGTGCGGCAACAGCTTCGTCTGCGACGTCTCCGCTTCGGAGACACTGAATCCATGCTGTACACCGCACCGATCACCAGTTGACTGCTCTACTGCTTTCTTTCCACGAAAGCAAAAGCCATTCGTCCACTGAATGAAGTTGGAAAACATACAGGAGAAAAAGACGTCTGCCTGCGGCAGGCTGACAAGTGCGGCGCATCCGGAAACGAGTTAGCCGACATTTCTGCTGAGGGTTGAGGTGGTAAACTGCTTGATTATTTGTGGAAGCAGGCTCCTGCCGACACGATAGTTCGCGCTGCTTGTTGCCCATTGCCCATCTCTCTGTAAGCTGTAGTGGGGGACACCCGCGTGCGCTACCAATCCGTCGGCCTTCTACCGTAGTCTCTAGAAACAAACATCTTGAGAGGGCCGTGAGGAACGTGGCCGAAGTTTAGGCCGCAGACGCCTCTCGAACAGCTGCCCCGCCACAACCAGTTGGCGAAAGCGCATCAATTTCTGGTCCATGTAGCTCGCGGGTACACGCACCCTTAACTCACACCCTTAACTCAACACGATGCAGATGAGCGAGGTTGCGGAAGAGCCGAAGTTTCCCATCGTTTATCTTTTTTCAGCGCCCATTTCATGATTCGACTGTTCAAAATTCAGAACCGAGTAAGCAGCCTTCTGCTGCTGTGGTTCCTCGTGGTAAGAATATCGGTTCGCCGCGGCTCATAAAGACTACACACGAAGAAGCTCGGCAGCTTGAGTCTAGGCCATCTGCCAAATCAGTAACATCAGGCTAGTTATTATGTATCAACGTCCACGAAACAGAGAAAACACAGCGCGTGAGACAGCGGATGTCCATATTCGTCTATTCAATCGCTATGATTTTCCGAGTTTCGCCAAGGCCACTCACCCCAGCAAATGCGGGCGGTCGTGTCATACTGACTGAACACAGAGTGACCGTTTCTTGCACTAGACCCTGCGTCCCGTGGGCGCAGAAGTCTTTTACGACACGCTTGGTCCCCGCAAGCATACCGCCTTTCCCACGTCGCATAAAACAAAGGGGACTGACTGATCTTCACGACTGACAGAGCTTACACCAGATGATGCAATTCGTGGAGCCCACGGACTCGTTCCCCTGCTCCGCGACCACGCCATTACCCAGTGCTGAGCGAAGCACCTACAGGTGGCAGGCAACGGCTGGCCACACTGAACGGCATAAAAGTCTGTGCAAAAAAAGGAATTCGAAGTGCCTCGGGTTTCTTTCACGTCCTGCCACCACGACGTGCGAAAACTGCAGACTGTCGTGGGGACTCGAACCACGAAGCGCAGCATCAATAGCAGCCGGTTCGATGTGATACAGGAAGCAAATCACATCGATGCATCCGGGCCATTCCGTCACAGACGCGTTTCGCGGGTCTTGAAGACAGTTCGGATAACCTTACGACACGCGAGTGTCCAGACCCTGGCTTATTTCTCTGTCTAATTCACCAAGGGACTTGCACATCCAAAGAAAATCGATGCAGGGAGCCTCATAATCTGTCATTTTGAAAGTATTATGGCCGCGGCCACCTGCTCGGACCTCATCGGCAGACGACTGCTATGAGAAACAGTGGCGGGAAGCTGGTGATAGGGGTACCAGGACTCGAGACGCGTAGACTGACGACGCTTACCTGTGTAGACACCACGTGCCAAGCTGATGTGGTTGTAGCTTTTGCCATCCCGAAATTGCATCGTAGTCATTTAGTGAACGAGAAAGAAGAAAAGCATTTACATCAGTCGCTGTACTCGGGAAATAGGTATTGCTTCCTGCAGAACAGTCCATTGTGCTGCTTCACGGTGCTCCACTCGATGAGCCGTCGGCCGACTCCAGTGGTGCAGCGGCTTCCTTTCATTGAAACTGACATATAAAAGTTCCGCTCTTGATTTGTCACAATCCTGTTCATCGTGCTTCCGGATGGGAGACTGTCTTTGCCGGGCCATGACACACCTTTTACGTCCGCCCTTCCGATGTTTTATCGACAGCAGGCAGCGCGTCAGGCAAACCTCTGGAGGCAGCTCTCGCCGTCTCCTAGTCGCTTGAGATATGTTTCACTAGGAATGTCCAGTTTTCTCTCACACCGCGTGGCTCGCGTCGAGTGTTTTGTTAGGTCCAAGCAGGAATCTACATATGGTGTGTGCGAACCTGCTGTAGCATAGCATGGAATATTCAAACAATGAAGCCCTGCCGTGCACATCGTTGTTCTTCAGAGAGTACTGCACGGGGGGTGCCCAGCCCGATCAGTGTGACTGAACCGCCTTTAGAGTGTTTTTCTGCTGACTTTGGCCCACTCCCCCGCTTTGATAGAGGGCAGGAATCCTTTGCAGCCCGGCGCTGCGGAAGCAGGCTTCGCCGTTTCTGGCTGAGGTCGTCTTCGCGTATCAGGCAATTCCTGAGGACTGCAGCACACGATTTGGTTGGTGGAGAAACGGATTTCGCGGAGATCTACAAAAAGTCATTCTCGATTGCAGAATGTGATCGCCAATATGCCAAATGGAGCTCTGCGGTAATTAAGGACCACTGTCGGTTGAAGAGTTTTGGCTTCGGCGTCGATGTGACTTCCCCGATAAGGTTTTTTCATCTGCGGTTCGAAGACCCCCAGGCGGAGAAGGAATACGCTCTGGTTTGCAATCACCTATGTATAGTTCGGTTCGTTTTCCAGTTGCTGATCCACCACGCAGTTATCATGCCCATTCTCCATGGGGTGTTCTCATTCACGGGCACTCACCAAGATTTCCGCGCCTACTTCCCGCCACTGGAAACTTTCTTTTATGTGTACTTCGCCCTCAGTGTAGGCTTAGGGTTGTCTTTGGCTTTTCTGCTCGTATTCGCGGGCATTTTGGGTCCCTTTGGTAGTTGGGTGAGGCGGCGAGCCCTGACAATCTCGTACGTCTATACTTTCGTGGTAAGTGTGTTTTAGAATGGAACATTATGAAAGCAGCCTTACCGTAATCTCGTACGTAGCTCCCTGTGTCACGTGCAGCCTTCTTTTGTAGTTTGTATCCGAAGAATTAGCGGTTGAGGGAAAAGAATGACAAACTACGGATCTCCATCACTTTCCCTCCGTGTGTGTTGTGTAGATGGTAACAGGGTATTGTATGCCCTTTGCCAGTCTGGGACGGTCGTTCCCAACTCCGAGGAAGGCGGTTAGGTTAGCCACTGAAGAACATCCGGCTGAGGGGCAAGCCACAGAACCGCTTAATGTCCATCTGGTAAACGCTCTTCTGGGAACGGAACGCATCTTCGTGGACACCACCTTGTTCTCTGTCTACCTCTTCTTCTCGTCGATTCTATGGCTGGATCTTTTGGCCCCTTCGCTCGTCCGGCTTACTGCCTTCCTCCACATCTGGATCCCCTCTGCGTTTGCATCCCTCTTCGTCATCGCGTATTTATACTCCCACTATATCAACTCATCCACCTTGTAAGTTGTTTGGCAGCTCCTCAAATGCTGATAAACGGCATATTTGTGGCTGTTTACCGTGACGGAGTAACTGGAGCACTCCGTTGACAGCATTTGCCAATCTGAGACAGACACAAAGTGGCCAGTGAGCATCTTCTCGTGCCCTACCGTTGGCGTGTGGCACGAATGCGGTAAAACTGTCGTCGGTTGACCTCGTTGCGCTCCTGCAGGGTCACTGCCATATGCCTCTTGTATTCTCTATCCCTATGGAGCTACGCCGGACGTTATGCAACAGAGCTGCAACATCGATTAGTTTTCTTGAACTGGAGGGTAAGCTGCAACTGCTGGCTCGCGTATGCCAGCATCCTTTTTATGCTCTTTTGCTTTTGGATTGAAGACATTTGAGGGGAGCCAGCCCACGATGGGATCGGGAGTCTTTGAGGCTTTGAGGTCCGCGCGCGACTGCTGTGGAGGTAAAGCCACACTCCGCGGCTGTCAGCTGCTCATTGTCTCTGCGTTGTAACCAGAATTCGCGGGAGCGGCTTTGGAAGCTCATCGAAGAGTCGCCGCAGCCTCCAAACAATTTAACTGCAGTAGACGGAATGATGGCTGATTTGCATCAGGTGAGTCGTCGACCTGCATCATCACGTTTGATGTGTCACACCGAAGCCTGGCGGTGTTTTCTCGCCGTGGATCGCAGCTCTTGTTCACACTGTTACCGTCTCAACGTGAAACGCAGCAAGCCGGCACTTCTCTCAGCTCGACTAGCCCGACAACAAACGTAATGCTTCGAATTCTGTCTAAGTGAGTTCCCTCTGTACCAGTTCGTATGCATCCGTCA
The DNA here is from genome assembly GCF_000208865.1 of Neospora caninum Liverpool. Classification (NCBI taxonomy): domain Eukaryota; phylum Apicomplexa; class Conoidasida; order Eucoccidiorida; family Sarcocystidae; genus Neospora; species Neospora caninum. The sequence continues at coordinate 619,171 of NC_018390.1, forward strand.
TTTCTCGACCGTCGGTTGCGCGACTGTGGGATGTATGGGCTGCAGATGGATCGAATGATCAAGCAGTTGATGATGCGGGGGGGAGTAGAGGGAGCCGAAGGTCAGCTCGAGAAAATGGGGATCCTTGTGAACGAGTAAGCGCACGCCGCCGGATCTGGACGGACCCCAGCATGGCCATGATGCAGAGCCACAACTGTTAATCGTTATTTTCCGTCTGTGCATTCGTTTGTAGATGGTTTACAAATCCTGCGCCCTGGCGGCCGCCTGGGGAATGACGTGTGCATTGTTTGCCATTGGTGTGATGTGAAATCCAAAAAACGTTTCCGGTGTGTCTTGGCACATTGCCGTTTCTTTAGATGTGCATCTGTTCCACATGTGCAATATTGAGCTCCTTCTGTCACGTAGTGACAGTTTTTGTGGCATATTTCTTTCAAGGATCCATTAACCGAACCTTCGCATGATAGTGTTACGTGGATCGCGTACTTCGATGTTTACAGGCTCGAAGATACTTTACGGAGAAACAACGACATTTATTCCGTAGAGCTCCAAGGGGGAGACGTAAGCCTCTCCCAGCAAGAACTGCTGTTGAGCTGGCAATTTTTTATCTGAATGCGGGCCGCCTGAAGCAAGCACCCATGTTAGTGCGGACACGTGTTCGATTTGCTTAGGCGTGGTACACATCTCCTCGGCTGTCCTCTTAGCGAGTATCGCCATTGTGTGTAATCGCATGGACTTTTTCTCGCAGCCTTTCAGCCGTAACTTCATGGAACTACACATGAGACTGGCTCCCATACGGCTACAACGCGGAAACCGTGGAGGCTCCAGTGATCGAGAACGTATGACTTCCGCCGACCAAAAACCCGAGTTCTTGAGCAACTCAGGTGGGCTACAGCGCAAGGGGCTACGGTATCAGGTAGCCATTACCAGATACTCGCCAACATTTTTCGTGAATGCGGTCTGTTCGTCCTGCCGCATCTGGATGCTGGACAGGATGAATCACATCACATCCACTTATCGCGTAGTGGAGAGCGGCAGTTTCCTGTCGAGATCCACTGTGACTGTTTTTGCAGGAAGCAATCTTTCGGGGTCCCCCGATGGATGTGAAACTAATTCAGAGATGTCCCGAATTGATCGAATTCTCCATACAGTAGTAAGGACTGTGTGGTTTGTGGCTATTGCTTCTGCGTTGTGTTCAGAACGGCTGTTCCATCCGAATTGGTGTTTCTGATTGGATGGCGTGATGATGGGACTTGGAGTGCCTTGCTTAGCCATTTTGACCCCAGGTTCCTGATTGGGGAAAGCGGACGGTTGTACATCTGTATGATGGATGGGTCTTCATGAAGGGAAGCTGGTTGGCCGTGAAATTTTATTTAGGCGTCAGCGAACTGGCAGGATCTCGTCGACCGCATCGGAGTGGATTGGAACTTCGACTTGATAGAGGTGAGCTCTAAATGAACATTTGAGACTGCGCAGAATTTGATAGTACTCTTCTGTTGGTAATCAATACAAGGCTTACGGTGCGGTGGCACCTTCCGCATACAAATGCGTTCGTGAGAGTTAACCCGGCTTTGGTGGCGTATGACTCAACAGGGTCTACGCGGATTTAGCGCACGGCTGCTTTCACGCTGATTTTCACTTTTTTTGTACGCAACGTGGAAACAAGCGAATAATGTAGGTGTGACCCTTTTACTTATTTTGCCGCATTCGTCTCCCCGGTCCGCCAAGAAGCACCTAATGCACTCGTCCAAAGCAACTCGTCAGCGTTCGGTGGCTCCTGAAGTATATTTTCCATCTAATAGATGCAGTATTGTGTGCGAACGATTGCCCAGGTTGCAGAGGAGACCGGCCACGCTTTGCCGTTAACTGGATTTGTACTCTTAAGCGGAGTGGTCTCGGAATGGGGATGTCAGCCCAGCAGGCTGACAAACTTCTTGATGTCATGCGAATCTCAGCATCAGGAGAACCCATATCACAACCAGCGTCATGCAGCGATGGTGGGTATTTTTTTCTCTGTATATTTGAGAGACCCGATTGTGCTCAAGCAGCCCCAGAAGAACCAAACAGCATGCCAGCCAAATTCGTAGGCATCTGCACTACCTCGCTAGCTAGCCTTGGCGGTGGACACTGAACTTAAATCATGTGCAGCTTTCATCGCTTCTACGGGTTTCCACACATCCCGATTTGTGTCTCACTCCGACGCTGTCGGTGCCGACCTTTGTGGCAGGTTGCCCATGCAACAGCATGGTTGGCGAACACAGTGGGAGCGTTAAGCAAGTGAGCCAGTTCGCAAACATGGATAAACCTTGATGGAGGGATCTGCACAGGTTGCCGGCAGGGAACGGCTGACAGGCATGCGCGGGTCGGCACGACAGCATTCCGCGGTGTAGCTGCACGTTGCGGTCACATGAATCGAGCTGTTTTACGAATTGCATGGCGTTCGAGGATATTGCTTTGCCAGTCTTGAAAGCGAGACGGACCTCTCGTGTGGTGCTGTGGTACGTGCAGGTGCGACAGCGTGGAAAAAGCAACGCTTTATGTCGCCGCCCTTTGTCATGATCTGGGGCACCCCGGGAGAACAAATCAATTTTTCGTGTCGTCACATGATCCGCTGGTCAGTGGGAATATTTGAAACCGACATTGCCACGTATACGACTTCTGCAACACTTCGTCGCTTTTGACAGGGGCGTCCAAGTCATGACCGTTTGTGCTCACCGCGCAGCCGTCTCTTGAGGCGTGTGATCTGCTTGTGAATGCAGGCTATTGTTTACAATGACATCTCGTGTCTGGAAAACCTACACTGCTGCCTGTGCTTCCGCACCCTTCAACGGTACGAGTTAAGGCAGAACAGTCAGGTGTCGTGCGCCATGACTCGAGACGCTAAGTACACTTGATTGCTTGTTTGATAGTGCATAGTGAACACGGCATTCTTCTGCGACTTGCTCGGCCCAATCCTGCACACTCAGAAGTACCTGAGTAACTGATCAGGTGATCTTGGATTGCTTTGGCCCCGCCTGGGATATTGGTCACCTCGTGAGTGGTTGGAGGCACATTGTACGTAGGATCGGGAAAGAACCAGTGCCTTTTCAGTACGCTTAGAGACTAACTAAAATGGGCCAAGTTACGGTAGGTCAGTTGCTCGAAAGAATTTGCCTCAGCACGATATGTAGAGGGCCGAGCTGCACTGTGTCCAGTTAGCGTTTGTGACATTGTTGGGTTCTTTGGCTGCTACACAGAGAAGAAAACAATGTTTTCTACTATCTGGATAACGAACACTTTCGATTCGTTCGCTCAAAGCTCATTGAAACGATTTTGGCGACCGACATGAAGCAGCACTTCGAGACGATAAGCCGATTGCGGCTTCGTACATCAGCAGACGATTTCGACGTGGTGAATCGCGTTGATGATCGGTGGGCAATGTTGAAGATGTCTGTGAAAATGGCAGATATCAGTCATGTAGCTCTTCCTTGGGACATGCATTTCCGCTTGTCGTGCGACATCGTGGAGGAGTTCTACCAGCAAGGAGATGAGGTAGGAGTGCCAGCTTGTCATTCCTCTGTAGCACAGCATGCTGGTTTCATGAGTGTCGACGGCATTTTGCTCAGCAATGTGGTCACGTCAAGGAGGGAGTACGGTTTCAGTCCGGGTGAACGCGAAGTATGATCATTATTTGAAGCGCTTGTTGATTTCCTGCTTCTTGAATGCCAATGCACATGCGCAGGAGCTACGGAGAGGGATGCCGCTGTCGCAGCTGTGCGATCGCTTAAAGCATAATGAGATGCCGAAAGCTCAAGAAGGGTTCATCGAGTACTTAGCCAAGCCATTGGTCAGCGTGCTCATAGAGGGAGACTCCTCTGGCATAATAAAGTAAGTGTTGCTCCTAATGAGGCGTTGGTACAGAAAAGGTGTGCCTGCTTGCCGTCCTGACGTAAAGATGCGAATATGACGGGCAACTACCTCAGCAAACAACGGAAGCTGGATATCTTTTACCACGTCCGTTCAGGACTAAGGTCAGCGAGCAGATGGAGCGAAATCTTCTGCGCTGGAAGCAAATGGATGCGGACCAGGTTGCTATGCCGCTAGGATCTATGTGCCCTCGCACTCAAGCGCGAACGTTTACCACTGCAGCTGTTCGGAGACTTGCCGGCATCGAGAGTGTTCAAGCTGGCCCAAATCTACCGCACAGCGTTACCAAAAGGCCGGAACCAACGGGAAGGCAAGGCGGAAAGAATATTTTTGAAGTTGAAAGAGGAGTTCCTCATACTATACGGAGTTCGATCTGTGCCACAGAGAACAGAGATCCGCATCGAAGCCGCCTCCCATGGGGATCCGACTTTTTAGTAGAGGGCCTGACATCGGGAAAGAAGTGGACGAGTGCTGCTGCTGAACGGGCGGCTGCGCCACTCGGTGCTCCGGCGGAGGTCGTCGCTGAAGAGCCCCACCATTCTCAAAGTGACAGAACCCGCAGTAAGTCGCTCCAGTTTTGCAATACGTGGAGAGTTTTTGTCTTTGTCCACGTGCTCTTTCCCGCGAACCGGCAGCTGCTCATCGGTGCCTTGTTGTTGCCTGTTTAAAATTGATTGAAGCGGTTAATCAAGACAAACACCGGCAGAACTATCTGTTTCTTGATGTTGTGTCCCGTCCAGGACGGGCCCTTATCCTTCGCGTGGTTTCAAAGGAAGAAGTGTGATTTTGCTCTTCTCTCAGTGCCGTCTTGTTTTGTGTCTTCAGACCCAGATACATTGAATTGGGGATCGTTGCCACTGGGCGCAACACACAAGGAAGCTGGACCCATTCTGTTCACTCAAGATGCCGAAACGAGCGAAACGTAAGTTCTGCGCATCGCTACCCGATCAGCTGCTGACGTTCAGGCAGTAGGCTGTGAGAACATGAAAAGATCGAGTCACACTGAAGTAACACAAGCTGCTTTGGTGTTGGGAGAACAATTGTAATTGATTTGCTTTGTGCTCTTCTGCCCGTCTCCACCACAGAATGTCGCGCGAGGCGTGTCGCAGGATGCTATGGCGAATTAATTCTTCATCCGAATCTTCCCATGGATCCGACGGCAACACTCCGTGAGATGGTGAGGCACACACCCTTGAGTCATAGTGCCACGGCCGGCTGCTTGTCATCGGCTTCATAGACACTACAAGTTGTGATCTGAAGCAGGTTGCCGTTGGAGTGCATCAGTGTTGCCTGTGTTGTAACGAGCTGGTCTCCCACGGTACCACATATTCCCGAGACGATGACGCCGTATCGGCGTAGTGCGCAGCGTTGCTGTTGTTTGTAGTTTTCGTGACAGAATTTTGTTCGCTTTTTGAGTTAGCTTCAAGAGTTCGACCGCATGGCTTGATTTGATAGTCGCGTATAAACGGCCATCACCGCGCCTCCGTTGGCCACTAGTATTCGCAAAAGGGACCTTGTTCTTGTTCAAGAGTTTAATCGCCATGGTACCCGAGAAACATGGGGTTAGACACTACTACAGCGACAACACGCACTCTAATCCAAGTAGTTGCTCTCGAGAATAGCTTTTACAGAGATCCGTTCCTCTGGACTCCATCTGAGAAGCAGACATACAACATCAACTAATGGCTTGCCCCTACGAAAAAGGCTGCGTGAACTCTGTTGTTGAACACCGAACGTAGACGTGGCTCACTCATTCCCAGTGACAGACAGTAGCAACTCATGAAGCGGAAGAGGTGCCAGTCCCGCCAGTTGCTCGAAAATTGAAGAGGCAAGATCCTGCGGAAAGTGGTCTGCCAAACATACGTTACGGCTGAAACAACAATTTCGTTACCTTAGCACGCTCGGGGCACCCCCTACAAAGCGCCTGGGTATCGTCCCTGATACAATGCAAATTTGCAACCGCATTAGCGAGTGTCTATGGTATTCGAATTACGTTGTGGGTGCTCCAAGGAGTTCAGAGATCTTAAGAATTTGGAAGGGTTCTCCCAGGCACCTAGTGGGCTTTTGTTCTTGCGTTCCGCACTTCTGATTATCGGGCTCGCATTCTAAAAGTGGCCTCAACAGGATGAGTTCCGCAAGGACGCATCCCAGAGCTGGGCTTCAAAATGAGTAATTTATCAAGCTTGAGGATTCAGAGAGCTTACACCACAGATCCACTGCGACCTGAGGGTGAGCAATTATTGGAACTCAGGAGTACGCGTTTTTTGGATTTCGGCACTCGGGCCTTACCGTGTAGGTCGTCGAACCAAGAAGCAACTCCGGTGCCCGATACCTACGGCCCAGTGTTCAATATGCACAGGTAGTGAAGGGTTACCGCTTCGTACCACCGTGAGCAGATGTAGGGCATCGATGGGCAGCCCTGGGTGGTTAATGCCTTGCTCGAGCCTGTCGCCATGACGCTGAACCATATACGGAACGTTATCACGGACTTCAGCAAGCGCACCGAAATCACATATTTTTGCTAGAATCTGACCGCCATGGTCTTTGATCTGCAGGGTGCGCGAATGCCGCTGGGCCCATTCTGCCACAGAACTATACCGCACCGCCTTACAAGTATATTCTCCGGTTTCAAGTCCCTGTGGGCGACCCCCTGCCTATGGAGAGCAAACAACCCGTTACATACTTGCTTGGCAATGCTCATGGCTGTTGAAACTTGAATTTTGTGCGCCGGATCATTTTTTCGAAGTGCAAGATGCGATGCGAGGTATCGGTGTAACGTGTACCCAGCGTTCTCCATCAGGATATTCTGGACCATGAATCCGGAAGGAGTATACGTATAAAAGACTTCCTCGGCGCCAATCAGATTCGGCGAATCTTTGCCGATCTCCAGACACAGCACCTCTCGTGATTCCTTCTTCCTCCACTTCTGAGTTCTCTTAAGAGCTCGCGTTTCGCCAGACACAGAATCAGTAACGAGGAACACTTTGCCAAACGTGCCCTTGCCAAGCACTCGAATGACAGAAAAACGGCGCGAAAGTGAGTGGTTCGGCATTGCCCCTGACTGTAGTAGAGAAGTAGACATTGCAGAAGGACTGACCTTTTTAGTTCGAAATTGTTGCTAGGTCCCCGCAGGATTCCGGATGCTACACTGCGCGTGACACGGGTAACCTGGTTGTACAGACACCGGCTGCACTCCGCGGGGGTTCAACTTTGCTTATAGCCTGCGTGTGCCTCAGTCCACTGGACTAGAAGCCTAGGGAGAGTCGGACTGCATGCCGTGACCACCGGTGAGACCGCACATCTGGGCGTCTCTTACAAGCCGAAACGTGTTTACTCGCTTCATCGTTGCCCCTCCCCAGTCGTGGCCTAGCGAAAGGGAGACTGACATGCATTTCACTGAGAGCATTTACAACTTGTAGATTCAGTGTTTGGTGAAATAATCGTGTTGCAACCAGTTGAAGGTGAACGGATATGTTGTTGTTCTTGGTTATTTGAAGCTGTCCTTGCGTTGCTTGCAGAAGGCTCCTCACTGATGACTGGGACGGCCGTCAGCTCCTCAGAAGTACAACACGTTGTTGGTAGGAGCGGCACGCGCCACATCCAAGCCATCGCTTCTTGAGTTAATATTTATCGAGGGTCTGTTCTGTTATCGTTGGCGCATATGGATTAATGCAGCTTGTTCGCTGCAAGCTTTGAGTTTCACCCCGTAACGGAGACCCCGGGCCACCGCTCGTCGTGCTACTTTTCGCTCCACGTTATGTCTGAGGATAGCGTTCCCCCGCTCCCGGCCAGCGGGGACAGACTTAGTATGACAGATAACAGTAACTGGATGCTGACCTCTACAGTTTCACAGCCAAACGTTCAGAAGATGATCACTGCAGTTGCGGCCATACTTCAGGACCAGATTTTTGTCGATACGGAGAAGCGTCTCGTCGAGGAACGGCCAGAATGGAGAGTTTTCGATGAAGCAGCATACTGTGACAGTAAGATTATGGGGTTCGTCGACATCTCCTAAAGGGCATGAGAATCCCTCGAAACTCTGCCTCAGAACATCTGCACACATGTTAATGGGCAAGTTAATGCTTGTCTAACCAAAGCTTTGTGAAGGCCCGGTGACTACTTGATCAGTATGCCTTGTGTGTCGCCGCTGCCTACATAGTAGTAATTTTCCTTTAAAAATGATACGCTGCGAGTCACTCCAGCAGCGCGCGGAAGACCGCTCATCCGGTGTAGCAGCCACAGTTTTTGGGTTCGGCACATTTACATTCAGGCAACGCCAGCGAGACGGCGTTGAGGACCTCTGTTGCCCAGCATCAGGGCGAACCATGCCCGACTGTTGAGGAGATTCGAGACTTCATAGGCGTGCTGTACGACGCAGCGGAATACTCGCCAGAATGCAATGTCCTCGCCCTCCTGTTCATAAACCGCCTGATAGCTTTCTCCGGAATACCCCTTCGCGCATCCAACTGGAGGCCTCTCGTATTTACAGCTCTGATAGTCGCTCAGGTGAGCCACTATGGCTTGGGAGGTGAAGAAAAGAAGCTACAATGCAGCGCATCGCGATGAGACCGTGGATTAGAATGTGAACTCATCCTTCACGTGCGAGTATTCTTGTGTATGCAGAAAGTGTGGGACGACCAGGTGCTGACGAACGCGTCATTCGCGTGTCTGTATCCGTTTTTTACCGTTGAAGAAGTGAACAAAATGGAGGCAGCGTTCCTTTCATTGCTTCATTTCGAGGTCGTCGTCAAACCGTCAACATACGCGAAGTATTACTTTGAGCTACGCTCAATGCTACAGGTACGGCAACTGCGCATACTGTTTCACGTGTGTATCAAGGTATCTTCTCTTGGATGTGTAATATGGATTGAGGCGCGACAAAGTGCGTCGCACGAGCATCACGACGCTCAAGCCATTGTGGCGGTGTATTCTGCCCTCAATTTTTACGACAGGTGGGTCAATTGTGCGTTGTTTGCAGTCGCCTCCTTGAATTTACAACACTTCTGTTTGTACGGGTTCACCAGACACACCTCTGGTGCCAGGGTTTTTCCTGTGCACAGGATCCCTCCTCCCAGGAACCGGCTTTACCTCCGATATCAGCTTCTGTTAAACAGCAACTTGAAGCAAAGTCTGCCCGTTTTCAGCGAGCAGCATGTAGCAAGTTCACAGATTGGAAGGCTGAGACTATGTCCTAATCGTTGAATGGAGAAGCAGTCCGGTGGAGACGTGGATCTTCTGAATTTTCGTCACGGCTTTTTTTGTGCCGACGACAGCAACAAGCAAAACCAGATATCACCGGGGAAGGATCCCCCTGACAGACTGGGTCAAGGAGAAAACCTGGATGCGGTAGAGCTAAACCTGCATGCCTGAATCTGCGGGTGGAGTTAGCGGCAGGAGATAGAAGGAAAGTGGAAGACGGTGGAACATGGCGGTGGGCTGTGCCGCTACTAAGCAATAGTCCTCTGTTTGCTGGACGTCGTACGTCTGGTTGAAACGTGAGGCGTCCAATGCCACTGGATGCCGTTCGTCCTCCGCAAGAAGGCAGCGATCATGTGACTGAATAACAATCGTGCCGGCGGCGTGACTCCGGTGCTGTGTATCTTCCTTAACGCTTTAATGGGGCTGCGCTGGTACGACCTCTTCAGGATAGGGGCCCTTAGAACGACTTTAGCTCGTACAGGCAATTTGTGCATGAAGTCGGCATGTTGACACTGACGCACGCCATATTGTTGCTTTCCGTGTCATCGGGCATTTATCGTGGCTGCGGCCAGCACTCGCAATTTTGTGGCAAGTTTGGCAGTTGCCGAATCATCAAATATACACGCATGAATATACACGAAGTCAGAGTGGCGAGGCCCTCAATAGAAACAGTAGACGAGAGACAATTTGGGTCAGCATGAGGATGAAGATTAAACAGATACTAGGTCACCACCGTTTGCGCATTCTTGGCCCATGTTTACAGCGTTTTCAGAGAAAGCTGACACGTAAGTATGCCAGTCAATACATGCCTCCAGGAAAGCATGCCAGCAAAAACATTCCTTCAGAACGCCAGTTGTCAGTTCTCGAAAGTCCGCGGGCCTGTTAACCACTGGTACAGCCGTTGGTCCGTAGGCAGGGGCCCGTCGAGCGCTGAAGAGTAGCGAGGAAGCCCCTAGCTCATGAGAGTGCATAAGTTAGAAGTCGACAAGTATCGAAGTCCGACGACGCTATCGTGGCGTTAACAGCGTCTGTCGAACTAAAAGGATGTTTACCAGCTTGCTGTAGCGACGAAAAGCTAATACTGTGCCGAGGTGTCCTTTGTGACGGTGACCGAAGGATCCCGGGGGAGGTTAGGGGCTTGATGTCTCGAACTACCCTCGGAGCTCTTCGTCGCGAGTGATCCGTTCGCTGTTCTGATGGAACTGCAATTCAGTAAAAGGCGACTAGCCCCCGTTGGCGTGAACACAAGAAACTCGTTTTGACAGTGCAAGACAAACACGGGAGGAAAGGAGCTCCCCGGCGCGTTTTCGTGGGCTGGGATATGTGCTCGTATGGAAGTACACAACTCTGCCTGTGTCGCACACAACCGTGTCGCAAGCGACAGCAGGACGGTGCAACGCCTTATTTGATCCAAATATTTATCATTACCCTGGAAAGGAGGAAAATATGGAAAAAAGCGGCCACGTGTTGGTTAATAGGATCCGGCAGGAGTCTAGCACGGCCATTGATGTTGCATTCAGACGGCTTGAGGGGCTAGCGGACTGCCCAGTTGAACGCAATCGCTCTGCATGCTGAAAGATCTGGGATCAAGGCATCAAGATGCAATCTTTTCCTTCACAACATGGCGGCTGTCAATCGTCATTACTCGATGTAGCCACATCTAAGCCGTAAAACGATGGTTTGCTTGTGTCTTCTCATTTACCGGTCTTAAGATTTTTCCGTGTCTTCACAGTCGCAGTGGGACTGTGCCATTCCCCTTCCTCAGGACGTATTTATGTGCTTGCCCGGTGGACTGACCTTTCTGCGTGCCGTTTGCCAAGGTGTTAATTCTGGCGGAGGTACCGAGAATGAACGCGTTCTTCGACTACATACTGGAGGATGTGACTCCAGCCGGGGCGGAATACGATCCATCAATTGCTCGACCATACTGTAAGGTATGCAAGAAGGATGCCTGGCTATCGTGGACAGGAAAGTATAGTGACTACTGTAGTGTTGAATGCATGAACAAGGACACGCGGGCGAACATAAATTCTGAGAGAAACGCAGACCTTCCCCGCAATCGAGGGTCGAGTCCTGAACCTGGCGAAGTTTTCCAGAGAGCCACCGTGGCAAAGAAGGTCGCCAAGGAGTTGAAAAGTATGGCTCAAGCGAGGAAGGCGCAAGCATCTGCACTCGTCGCCCGTGAGGAACAGCTGCAGAACGAAAATGAATTTCGGCTCCAGCAGCAGAAACTCAAACAGATGGCGGAGGCTCTTCACTGGGATCGCAGGCTCTCCCTCGCACAGAAGGAAGATATGAGTGAGCAGTTGGAGAGAAGGCGCACTCGGGAAACGGGAAACAACCGGGGATCGGTTGCAGATACACGTGGGCAGGAGAGTGCCAAGGAAGCTAGGAAACGAGAAAAAACGAATTCAAAAAGGCAACTCGACAAGGAAGCGAGTAAGCATGCCGTGGACGAAGATAAGAGACACGAAGAGGCTCTACACGCTGATGAAGAGGGGCATGAGGAAGAGAAGAGGCGGATTGCTGACAAGGCGAAGGGGCAAGTGCAGGAAGAGGGAAGACTGTACAGACACGAAGTTTTAGGGGGCAATGAAGGTGGGGCGCAAGAGAGACTCATACAGCTGGAAAGGGAGACAAGCGAGACGCACAATCGATCGCTGCAAATCGACGATAAAGTTGGGAAGTCTGAGCGAGCGATAGAACATGAGTTAGCGACTCAGCCAACTCACACCCGCGAGCAAGCAAGGACAGTTGCACAGGCGGATGAGTGTGACAGGCACATGAGCTCTCTACGAAGTAACCATCTCAGCAGCCAGCAGGGCGCTGCCAACAGTAGGGAGGCTGTGGGAAAATCGGATAACGCCGCGAGGAAGCAGGAGAATACAAAGGAGGACGGGGATCGGAACCTTCAATCTGTTACCGAGACAGAACTGCGAGTTCCGCGGAAGCGAGCGGGCTCAAATAGTACCGCATCGCTGAAAAGAAGCGGTTCAAAGTTCCAGAAGAAGAGTGTACCCGAAGAGGCGACAGCTGCCGCATTTGTAGCAAAGCAGGTCAAGCAAGCCGTTGAAAATGCTGTGTCTGAGTTGCGACAGAGCATTTTAACACCTCGGCGAAGTGGCAGAGCTGTAGGGCAAACCAAGGATTCGAACCGGAAGAAGAAACAGCTCCATGTCACAACGGATGATCTTGCCGTGCTTCGAAGAGCTGCTCTTACACAGCTGCAGTTAGAAATGGATAGTGTGCGTGAACCGGATGCCTTTATTAGCAGCTACATTGGTACTTTGTGGATATGGCTTGACAGTGTCAAAGGTGTAAATCCTCGGCGACTCTCATTCGGAGATTCGCTGTTTGTCGTCGTGAGGTGCCCCACCCAGGAACAGCAATGGCAAAAGTGGCGATCGCGACGTACTCTTAACCTCCGTTGGGGTGAGGAGTGGAGCTTCCCCATCAGCTATAGGAGTTATCCTTCGCATCGGTTTATGAGATTTGAGCTGTGGAAGAGAAATGCTCGCCATGGAAGTGCAAATTTCCTAGGTGAGGGACAGGTTCCTTTTCCTTGTTTCGAGACCCGCTGGAACGGTGACATTCAGCTGTGCTGGAACACCCTCCTTGGAGGAGATCGGATCGACTTGGACTGCGGTCAGTTGCACATTGGGTTGGAGTTTTCCCCGATACGTCGGGATCGAGAAGCAGCCTCTTGCGGTACTGCCGGAGATCGACACAAAATACGCCGTGCCAGAGGACCAAGTCACGAAACGGCAGCACGGGGTAGACGGAAGCAGCCGGCAGACCTAACTGACGAAGCAGTACAAGTGAACTGTGTGCCTGCTGTGGATGCGGAGGAGGCACCTGCAGGGCCACCACTGGCACTTCCCGTGCAACCAAGAAAAAAGGTCGACGAAACTGTACAAGTGGATGGTACTACCATTATTGCCTCGGTTGAATCTGGGGCAGAGATATCACGTCCGCCTGCTATACCCATGGCATGTGAAGGTGTGCAAGTAGACGGCGAACACCACATTGCAGAGGCATGTTTGTCAAATGAGACGGTATCCACCCCAAACCCATCTGAAGAGGTTGCGCCAACCCCTGATGTGACCGAGGCGGAGTTAGATACTATGATGCCTGCTGTGCTGGCGCAAATGGATGAGTACGCTTGCAGGGTGGAGGGCAGGGATGAGGTGTTGCCTGTAAATTTCGACAGTAGAGTTCTGCTGAGCAGAGTGCACGCATCACCAGGATGCCGGGTTACTTGCTCCAACAAGTTGTGTCGTCGATCAGTCAGAAGCCATGATCTTCGGGATCTTTTTGAAGAAGAGGAATTTCGCGCATGGGGTTTATGTTCAGTGTGTCAGCATACCATTTTCCAGACTCAGTGTCCTTCCAAGCCACCGAAAACGGTTGTGCTTGGGGAGGAGGATGGATTGCCCTACGGTGAGTTTAGACTGGACAGTGCCGTACCTGTCGCCTTCCCCGACTTTGCAGTAGTGTGGCCATCCAGCGGGCATCTTTTTGTAGCGCAGGGATTTAGCCGCCTTGAACTACAAGAGCGGATCCGGCAATGCACTACCAAAAGCGAACTAAGGGCGGTCCTTAGGGCCCCGTTGCTACGCTTTTTCTTAAGGAGGGACTGGGATTCTTTCAAGTATCAAGCACTGAAGGTGTGCTTGGATCTGAAAGTGGACCAGCACCCACGACTGCAGCTCCTGTTGTCCGCTACGGGAGACAGTCCAATTTCTTGTCCACAGCGTGAGGACCCTATGTACATGACTGCCATTGACTCGTGCGACCTAGCAAATGCTGTGGGGGAGATTCTCATGGATAAACGCAATGAATTTCAGTCACTCTAGACAATGCATCTGATGGGCTGACTTTTCTCCATGTGAGAGAACGCATCGCGACAATTATGCGCCGTCAAAGGATATCGGTGTAGGCGGGCTTGCCTTGCTGGTACGCTAGCGGGTCCCTGACACAAGGGGCTGTACAGGAGCGGGCTGTTCAAAGGAACTTGCCGAGCGTACTGCCAAATGCAGAGGTGATTGTAGGATAGATCGTAATCACATGCATAGGTACCTTTCCTTCATAGCAACATGGAAACACCCGTAACAATCTACACATGATGACGCTACTTGTACCTACAACTGCAGCATCGACGACACCCAGAACTTCCGGCCATTGCTGGTACTGTCCTTGCCTGAGTGAGGACATAGACACAGTCGCCTTCACCGCTGACAGTTGTGTCTCTCAACGCGGGCTGACTACTAGCGTCGTAAAGGTGGCTGGACATCCGACAAGGAAGAAACAATTCGGACATGTGGTTGTACCCGGGTCCAGGAGAGCTATGTTAGAACTCAGCGTTGCGCTCGAGGTGAAAATATTCGAAAAATTTGGTTGCTGGGGGGTTTGTGAATATATATTCTGCGATAGAAATGAGGACTGTGCGGCGATTCGACACCCCACTTGTTGCCGGCTTCCGCATGCATGGGCCATTTTACGCAGTGCTGGACACCCGACAAAGTTAGTTGTTATTGGTTCCCCTAGTATTGTTTCAGCCAGGAATTTCAGAGTTTCTTTTCAAATTATTTGGTAAGGTAGATGAGGAGGATACTGTTTTCCAAGCAGGCTCGTGTGCGTACGCCGCGCCCCCCTATAGAGGCGTAACTGTCTGGCAGGACAAAACTCGAATCGGTCGCTGTAGAAATGGCAGCAACCGTTGATTCGGGGGGGCCAGGCGGGCCGATTCTCTCGGTTGCGCCGATGCTTGCGGTTACGAATACTCACTTCAGGTACGATATGGTACATATATTGTGTCCACTAACCTTCCTGGCCTCTCTGTTGCCGTCTGCGGTCTTGTCTTTATGTGAGCCAAACGCACCGGGGACTGATTGCCCGTTGAGAGTCGTCCAGCCCGCTCGTGGCCGACAGGCAATTGAAACACGAATGTCTTGGTGTTTGCGTACTCCGTTCAGAAATTTCATGCGCTGCTTGACAAGAGAGGCACAGCTATGGACTGAAATGGTCACCGACGGCGCAATCTTGAACAATATGGACAGACTTCAACAGAATCTCCGTGAGATTTTCAGACGATTCTTCCTCATTGCTCTGACTAGGACAACGAATAAATTTCCCCTAGGTGCTTGCTACCCACCCAGGGGTTTTTTATTGGGTGTTTGCGTTTGGTTCAGGTCTAGAGGACATCGAGCATCCCATCGTTTGTCAACTAGGTACGCTGTTTCCACCCCACAGTATGTTGGAGCGACAAAGATAGCGGCTGGACACGCGCTGGGAGCAACGTGTTTTTCCTGTTTTCGCCAGGAGGTTCAGATCCGAAAACGCTTGCGGAAGCTGGAAAGTATATTGAGAGGCTAGGCTTTGACGAAATAAACTTGAATGTCGGTTGCCCGAGCAATCGGGTTGTTTCTCAAGGTGAGTTTCGAGCAGTCGCACCACCTGTTATGAGCCAGAGTTTTTCATCACTTTCATTGCCAGATATTTTAAAGTCCCAGAAGCCATACTAATTATGGTTTTTATAGGTTGCTTCGGCGCTGCCTTGATGAAGACTCCTGAACTCGTGCGAGATATTGTGCACGAAATAGGACGCCAAGTGCAGATTCCTGTTACAGTAAAGACGCGTATAGGCTACGACTACTACGACTCTTTTGATGTTCTAAGAAATTTCGTCCAGGTGAGAACTACAAGACTCAAGCATGCAACGTAAGGCTGTGGTTTTCAGGATGGTCCCGACCGTTTGCCCTGACTGTTGGGTGTGTGAATGACTGTTGGGTGTGTGAATGACTGTCGGATGCTTGCCACGGTCCGCTTTGTGTGGGATCAGTTCGAGTCGTCAAATTTTCTCCTTGGAATGTAGTGTCGATCATCCTTATGAGAATATCGAAGATAATCAAAGGCTCCAAAGCTCCATTGTTCTCAGGCGTGCCTTTTTCAAGAACAAGCACTATTGATGAATTGACCGTTACCTGCAGACAGTTGCGGCTGGAGGGTGCCGGCATTTCATCATACATGCGCGAAAGGCGTGGCTGAAAGTACGTTCATATTCAATCGAGCGCACACCAACTACAAGGTCCTCACTCAGTTTATTGCACGGAACTGAAGCAGATTCAGCGGGCATGAGCCCTGCTACTGGTCGAACGGCGACTGGTATCCACCCGGGAGAGCAGAAGGCGTCCGACGCTGTGGAATATTTCATATTTTACAGCCGTAAAGGCGCATGACTGGTAGTTTTGAGAGGAACTGCGACACTGAATCTTTTCCATTTGCTGGTATTTATACTCACCAGGGAGTCGACCCGAAGAGAAACCGCTCGGTCCCTCCACTTCTCTACGGGAGGTAAGGCCTTGGCGGTAGGCTTGGCGCGGTTCCTGGACATGCTCTCTCCCTAATCTGGCGGCCACAGGCATATACACTCTACTCCGATTGTAAATCAGTCCTTGAAAACACAATTGTGGTGCTTGTGATTCATACAGGGTGTATAACCTGTGCGACCAGTTTCCGGATCTGGACTTCACTCTGAACGGCGGTGTTACATCAATACAGGAAGCTATCGACCTGGCGGCGGGAAAATGGACTGATGGCACGACAGAGATGGACGCGCTCCTTCGTCGAATAACCAGAGACAAAACAGTGCAGCCACTCAGAGGGGTGATGCTCGGACGTGCGGCAAGCAACGACCCGTGCATCCTGGGAAGCGTCGACACCGACTTTTACGGTAAAGCCGAACTTTCTCTGTAATGTGTTAAGCTGGCTGTTGTGTAACTGCGACTTTGGCTAAGACCTGCTGTTCTGTTCGTTGTGCCGAGGCTGTTTTGCAGGTGCAAGTGCCAATCCACCAAGCTCGCACAGTCGCCGGACGGTTCTGGAAGTAAGCGTCCTCTTAATGCTGGTCAAAACCTCTTGTAAATACTCGAAATGTAGACAGTCCCCTCCGGATGAGCCGAACTGCCCCAGGAGGCGGATACACTGCCCCTTGCGTGCGGTTTCTTTCTCAGGCGTACGGGGATTACCTAAAGCCATTCGCGGAGGACGGAGGTTATAGCCTTTTTGCTTTGCTGAAGCCAGTTCTTGGCGTGCTTAATGGAATGCCTGGTCACAGACTTTTCAGGTTTACTTTAGGTATGTTCAGACCAAAGCAATTCTGATACGGTGCCGATAGATATTCCGTTGGCCACTGTGAGTACCGCAAGGCACCGGAGTGGTGAGTACCGCAAGGCACCGGAGTGAAACATGGCGCAGAATAGCCGGTATTGATGCGAGTTTTGCCGCAGTTGCTGCTGACGACCGCTTGTGCACTTCGGCAAAACATCGTAGCCACGCAATCACCGTGCTGAAAGAACGTGCAGCTGTGTTGGGGGGTATACGCAGCTTGCATTTCCTAGGAGAAAATATTCTCAAGGCTGTAACTTGATGTTCTGCAGATCACTTGATGAGGGACAAATCCCGTGCGTGGACTGCCGAAGAGATCCTCTCATACACGATGACTGCTGTTGATGACGCCTTTCCGGGCGTTTTGGAATATCCGCTACGGTGTCCGAAGCCATGCCGTTACGATGAACTCTCCAGCAAGGGGGAAGCGAACGGAGTTTAGAAGCACCCGAGAAATTTTCAAGTCCTTTTCCACCGAAGGGTTTTTGCTAGGCCGGTCTCCAGTTTGGCAGTAGCCACGCGTAGGCGTATGTACACCTGCCGGTTGAACAGGGAAGACCCTAGGGCCGGCAATGCGGTCCTTATACATTTTTTGGCTGGTTAGAGTTGTTGTAGATCGTGGATTATGCTGCCGAAAATGGCAGATGGTAAAGAGATGGAGGGCACCATGTTCACCAGAATTTCTGAGCTGAGCACATGGGGGACAAACTTCGTGAAAACCCCCATTGGGATCGGCCATGGTCTGCTAACTATTTACGCGATTGGCTACACCATTCAGGTGCGTACGTTATTCGTTTCGAAACAGAGCGGGGAACATGCGTGTCTTTTTTCTACAGATTGCTCTTCTGCCCTATGTAATCATGGAGCTTAATGAACCAGTCCAGGTACAGAGAGTCAGTAAATACAAATTTGTTAGCTGCACATCACTGCCCTCCTACAGGTTAATGGCTTTGTCCTAGGCAAGCTAGGCCAGAAACGGCTGCACGAGTCTGAAGCGACGTTGTTGGTTTTAGGTGCATTCTCATTTTTTCAGCTTTTGGGCGCGCTTGTTTTCGGACGTCTTGCCGATTTCATAGGCCCAAGGAACGCGTGAGTTATTTTAGACTGTCGGCTTCTTTTTTAGCGTCAAAACAGCTCTCTGGGGCAGCTTCGTTTTGGCGTTGGGGTCCTCTGCCTCTGTGTATATTTTGGTGAGCATCGCAGCTTAAGTGCAGTCGCATACACCTGACCAAACGAGCGTGCTCCGGGCAGATGGCAGTTGCCAGCAATATGATTATACTTATCATAAGCCAGGTCCCTGCAGTTTTCATGCATGGGTTCCAGGCGGCTGCGTTGCTGGTGTGCCTTGAAACGGATGAAAAGCGCAGAACTCCGTCCATTGCGTATTTGAATCTTTCGTACGGCGGCGGCATGGTCCTCGGAGGTATCATCGGTGCACTCGTCAGCAGCTTTCTCGGGGCCCGTGCGACGTTGCTGGTGTCCGGAGTAATCCAGATCTGCGGATGTTGCTTTGCCTTCGCCCTGGGTAGGACGATCACAGGCAGATATGGTACGAATTATACCACAGAATATGCCCTTGCAGACCGTTTCCACGAGTTGCATCCGCGGGAAAGGCTGCCAGACTGTTCTGGTGGGTTTGACTTGTTCCCCTAAACTGCTCCTGTCTATCATCTCGACTGCAGATAGTCTTCAAATGCTGAAAGTGGAGTGGAACAGGTTGACGGAAATTGTTGAGCGAACGGGATCGATATGTGTATTGCTGCTTATTGGATTGATGCCGTAAGAGCCATAGCATTATCAATATGAGCTGATGTAATATATCACCCGGATAAACAGCATTCTTATGACACGATTCGCATTCACGGCTGTCGCTGTCGACCAGTTCGGTGAGCATTACGATCCCATTATGCGTAGCGAGACGACATTACAGAGAAGAGAATTGTAGGACTCACAGTAAAGAAGAATTAACTTCTTCCGACTTAGCAGCTGGTAAATGGTTGTTCTATTACAGCCAACTCAGACGAACTACTTGGTCACGATGACCGGCATGATCACGTTTGGTAAGGTGTTTTTCTGACTTGTCAATCTTATTAAGTCACCCGAGGTACACTCCCAGCGGCTGAGGGTACGGCAGCTCCGGTGTTTTGATTATTTTCACCGTCCCAGCGAGGTCGTCCATTGATTCAGGTCTTTTAGCGCCAGCACTTGCATCACAATTTGGTAAACAACAATAGACCGAATACGGGCACGACACAATAACTATGCCTTGTGATCATCAGGTGATGTCGCATGCGAGAGGTACTCGGTTCCCGTTGCTTTCGTTGGCTACTTACTGTTCGTCTGTTCTTCCGCTTTAATAATGACGAAATATAACAAAACCTGCATCACTCAGGCTTTTGGGAGTGGGACCGAGCTCGCTATTTATGATCCTTCTTTTCCTTCTCGCCCCGCGTAAGTCCTACTGGCATTCGAGTAGGGTCCTCAAGTTCTTTATGCATCCTGTGCTCATCAGTGTGTGCTGGAGCAGTACTGTAAGGCCTATGCACCACCGGTTACCTTCTGAGGCTGGCACTTTCCTCCCCAGATATATCTGCGCTACATCGCAGATGACGAAACGGGTTGAAACATCAGAAGTTGGTTCCACCTTGGGCTTGAACAGCGCGCTCTTCTTCGCTGTCGCAGGTCTTTCTCAGTTTGTCGGCCTGCCTGTGTACGCATACTACGGTACGAGTAATGCTAGTTTTGGTGGAGGAATTTAATTTTACTCGGAGCTTCCGGTAGGGATGCGGGCATACTGGGGTCTCTGTGTTGCCCTCTCAGGGTTGCTCAGCTTCTACATCTTCGTGCTGGATGAGAAAGCATGGAATGCATATCCTACTGACTCTGGCACGTCCGACAGACTTAGCGTGTTTCAGTGAAACTGCTTTGGTATGTCATTGAAACGATTGGTCTCCTTCACCGTTCACAACAGTATACAAGTACCGTGTAGACTTAGTGGAAGTTGAGCCATACTATGGAATTTGTACAGCGCATATTTGCACGTCCTCGATGGCTTGCACACTACGGAAATGGAATCGAGCCTCCTTTCGATATGGCCACTGTCATTTCGGGTTTCATACGAATTCAATGTCACTGCAAAACATCTTGCAAATCATTTCACAAAGGAAAATTCACACTTGCTTCACTTCCTTTGTTGGTGCTTCCATTAGACGGAAGTTAGTAGAGACAGACACCGGAGCGGTTGAAGCAGAGCCACGTAGAGCTTGCCAGAGCGTCCACGCATTTGTATGTTTCAAGTAGGTTTGGCCTGCGACAAGCATTTACGGACAATACCGAATGGCGTGAATGGCGGGGCTAGTCTGACGAGACAAAAATTTGTACTGGAAGAACATACCGGCCTGTAGCAGCTTCTGCGAACTGATCTGTTCAGCAAAAACCATGATATCGGCGATGGTGTAATGATCCATGTTTTGAATCAAAGCGTCCTGGCATAGGTCGCCCAGGCCCTGCGTAAGAAACCACAAACGCTGCCAGGTACAACCACGACAGTTATTCTCATCGAGGCGCACACCCTCGGGCGCACGAAAAAGGTAATGCCCGATTGGCGGGGTGCGTACCTTTATATCGTACTTGTCGGCGGCAGCGAATAGTTGCAAAATATCTTGGATTTTTTTTCTTTTGTCGCCATCCTTGCCTGCCTTCGGTGACCCGTCCAGCAGCGAACAGCGATCATAGTGGATAAAATCCAAGATTTGCTTGGCGATATGTGGAGAGAACTCTTCGAAGTTGATTTCTGATTCAGAAGCCTCCTTGAATTTACCTTCCAGCATTGCCTGGAGCACCTGAGCAGGTTCAAATGCGCCGCAAAATTGACAAGAGGTGTGGGATTTGAGATCAAGGAAAGTTATCCCAGCGCGACGCCTTTCCTCTCCACAAGATGCTGCAGCGTTTACCTCTGAACGGGCGGCAAGCATGAAGCGAGAGGCTCTATAGATTTCTTTCCCGCAGACTACGGAAACATCACGGGTCTCATCCCTCTCGCAATACTTGACGATGTCTTGTTTAAATGAATTATCTGTCGCCTTGCCGCTGCCTCTCAGCGGTCTTGCTGGGAAGACACCAAAAAGGACAGGCGGAACTGTCAGCGATCGAGATTTGGTGATCAGTTGCCCCGCGATCAAAGCCACTTAGGCTTACATGACGTGAGTTCCATCGCTATTTGGACCTCGCATTTCACTCGAAGAGCACCCTCGACCAGCCATTTTTGTATACTAGCGTCGCTTGGGGAGTACGAAAACCTGCGGCCGTCTCCTCCCCGGAAATATTTCTTCAACGGATCGCCGAGGCGCGTTCGTGGAACTGAGAAAAACATGTTGGATATACACACAACCGGCTGCCGATGTGTATGAGGAGCGCAACAAACAACAAACGTGATTCCCCAGCGTGGGTGAAGCAAAACTCGTGTTTATGCGGATTACCTGGCTGGTCTTCCTCATCTAGGAAGCAAGCAGACCACTTTGCGACGACGAAATCCTTAGAACCGCGATACATAAGAGAGATATCAATGCTGTTAACAGAGCTGTGTTGTTTCTGTCCGTTTGGAAACAGCCAGAGTGCGAAGTCGTGGAATGTGGTGCTCTCCAGTCGGGTGCATCCATCAGTCACTAGAAACAACACACACGCACACGTGTGATCGCCATTGTCCTTCTGGGTTTTGGTCGATCCCTCATTGCGCCACCTGCGGTTGCTAAGCTCCCGCACTCTTACGTTCATTTTGGGCCATTTCTCGAAGGTCGAGAAAATCTTTCACCTCCCAAGTGTATGTAACTGTCTCCCAGTGCATTTTCGTCGTCACAGCTTCCATTTGAGCGACCAATCATGCAAAAGAAGATGTTAATGAGGACGTTTCCCGGTCTAACAAGACCGTGCATATACGATTTCCAAGCAAGTACAGCGTGCGAGGCGTTTTTGCGTGCTGTTATATGCTACAGCAAAAACCTCTACGCAGACTAGAGAACAGCTGAGTCAATCAGTGAGAAACTGACACGCAAATTGACAAAGATTTGAAACGATACTGATTTCTGGAATCAACAAATTCGAAAGTGGTGGCTTTTTGGAGTGCCCAGTTCTTGTCGGACACCAGGGCACTGTTTCATGAGCCCGAAGCCACTGACGACTCCCAACAATGAAACAAAACGTACGGGGATAGCACAGTTGGAAAAAATCCATTCAAACAAGTTTACAAACAGACAAAATTCGACTGACAAGCCTCCGGACAAGTCTGTAGCGGTGCGCCCATAATGAACCGTCCGAGGATACCAACACTCTCAGTCCGCCGACCAACCGAACAGTTCCAGTCCCATCCTCAGCCAGCGATGGCGGCCAAGTAAAGCCTCCGAGACGGTGGGCACAGCTGAAAGTGAAAAGGCAACCCCGGACTTCGCACACCAACCCTAGATGGAGCTGCGCTAAAGCCGGCCTGACATTTCACTTCGCGGGCGAACTCGAGTAACACTAACCTGTGGGCGGTGTTCCGTGCAAGGAGTGCCATATTGCCGGCTGAAAGTCATCAGAGTCGACAACGTTTGACCGAATAAAAACTGTTCTTTTGCTTCTCTTCCCTACACCCAGGTTCCCCTTGGTGCGAACCTTGTTGCGCTGTTTACCTACTGTCCAACTGTTTACCCAGTAAATAAAAAACACAGTGTCCCCAGATGATCTTGATTATTATAGGTAGTGCTATTCCACAAGCGACTTACATCTTACATGGTAGACAAGCTACTATCTTATATCTTACTACCGGATTGGTGCTATGCTTATACTAGACTAACAGTGCTAATGACCACAGCTTCCAAGCAGACATGAAAACCGGTAGGATCTTGACATCCAACACTTTTAGCCCAGTGCACATAATTCATCGAACAGTGCTTACCACTCTATATGAAGTTTGTTCAGTAGCAAGGCAGCGACTAGACGACATCGGGGAAGTGATACAAATCCAGAATTATTATCTACCGTGTTCTTCGTCGACTCCATTGACACAGTATCTAATTAGAGAATGTGACGTCTTTGGTCAATCCACGTGAACAGCTGCACCTTCGCTGGCGTCCGGCACTTTGCAAAGCAGAAACACTGCAGACTTACCGACGGGGTTGTGGCAACACGGGACCCCACGGTGAGAACTTGATTCGAAGCTGCGTTTGAAAGAATCGTAGTTTCAGTTGTCGTACGCATCGGACTTCAGTCCCCTTGCAGGTGAGTGACACTAGGAACGGGAACGATTCTGTGTGGCGCCTGCGGACAGAGAGCGAGCAGGCGCCAACTTGACATTGCTGTCGGCGCAGACTTCATCCCTTCACAAAGGAGACCCTCCCGTCTCAAGAAATTGAGAGACGAGCTATTCAGTTATTCTTGGGGCGTTTGAGGTATGCATAAATTCGATTAAAACTCTACGATCATGCTCGTCATTTGAAGACTCTGAAGCTTTCTTTGGTATGACGTCAACATGTCACAGACTGCTCCTGCCTCTTGAAACAGGCTACCAATGCTATAAATATTTTTTGGAAACACCCTAAGTGAAAGCGTACTGTTGCGGGAGTCTGAGGTTTTCACGCGAAGACTTAGGCTGGTTGTTACGTGCGGTTGTTACGTGCAGCCTCGCTTCCTATCTAACAGTTCTTCTTGCTAACTGCTGCCATCTTCGTGAGACTAACCTATTTGGGAGCGGGATTTCCCCTGTTTTTGCTCTACGCAATGTACGGCCAGGACATTTTACACGAGCAGGCTATTTTGTAGTGGCAATGCTCCTAGGTACGGTTAGGGACCAGCAATCACAGGAACCCGGCTGCTCGGCTGAGCTCACGAGGCAGTTATGGGTGAATGCATGACGTTGCAGGTATAAAGGTGTACTACTCTGACTAGTTTGCAAGAAACAAGCCTGAGCACAGGGTCACACGCGTGTAGCTTTGTATTAGCCGTTGATGCCACAGGCACAACTCGATTAATGCCTCAAATCAGACGCACCCACTACACCAACGTCCACATCTGCAACATTCTCTACCGACACGTCACGCGGAGGTGCGTTTCCAGACGAATTTATTTCATGTGGGGCAGAAAAATTCACCCGCAAGAGAGTGATCTACACAATCATTCGGTGGTCAGGAGACGAATGCTGTATTGTGCTTTCATCGGCGACATAAGGAAGCTACACGGGCGTGTCTGACTGACAGGATATCCGCTTTGTTTGCTGACCTGATCCTTCACAGCTGTTGGCATCCTTTTTCCACCAGTCGAAACTTCCCAACGACGCGGATCTGACAACTCAGTCTTCCGTGTTGGCTCTCATCAGTCATCTCTAAGTTTCTGTGGAAGCGTAAACTTCCAGGTGTCCACACAGAGTCGCATGCGGCTGCAATCGCGGCCTGAGAACCGTTGTACAGACGTACACACTTGTGTAGCCTCAGCGTCATCGTGAAGTGAACAATCCACTCCTGTGAAGCGAAGTGTCTCGTATCGTGGCGCCAGTCAGTCCAATAATTTCTCCTGCGAGTTGCGGATAGGACGAACTGCCTGTCACAGTTGCATCCGCGCTGCGCCAATGCGCGGTGGCTCCCTTGCACATCTAACGGCGCTCTACTCCCATTACATGTTTGACCGTGCTAAACCTCCTCAAAATTTGGTACGAGATTGCACAATTGTTTGAGCAATTGACAAGCCCAAGACTTACTGGCGGTCACTTCAAAGAGAAACCGACTTCAGCGTGAAACGTCTCTAGACAGACAACCAGGTTCGTGCGCATGCAACCGTCAGGTTATACAAGATGTGCCATGCGCCCGGAGCCGTTGAGCCCGCTGATGATCGACAAACAGGAGACGATTCTCGGATGGGGAAGCTGTAATCGACAACCTGCCGCGTATCCTGCCTTGCCGAATAACCACTGCTATCTGCTAAGGTACTGGAATAATCGAACTTTGTGACAACAATAAGGTGTCAGCCTCGTTGAAAGTAACAGTTTCATGCGGAGACAGCTGTTTCCTTGGCACACTCGTTAATCGGGAGGTATCCAAGACACTCGACATTTCGCTTTCGCTTTTCCCCTGAATGCTATGCTGATTTTTCGTTGCATGGGTACCGGGCCATGAGGGAAGATCCACCACCAGTCAAACAGATGCCAAGCGTTTTGTGTTTGGTCTGTGCAGGCGCCAGCCTGTCCCTGACATCCCCTGTGACGATCACACCGACCGTTTTTTCAGCTGCCGAGCGGTGAAGCGTGTCGAGAGAGCCGTCTGTGTTCCGATCCCTGTCGATATCTTTACCAGCAAGACCTCACGTCTTGTTCGGCGCATCTTGTATTCCAGCGGAGGAACCACACACCGTACCACGATTCACTGGTTCGGAGTTTTTTTTTTCTGCAGCAGCCGCGAAACAGCTGCTAATCGAAAGTCGACTGTGCTTCTTTTCCCGGGGATTCTTCCCATCCTCCCTTCCTGTCGATAAGTTTCATGAAAAGCTTTCGGCTGCAGATGCCGGCACCCTCGCTGCGCGCTGGTGTCATGTCGGGCACCAGCCAGTCCCAGTGTCGGACATGCCTCTGTTGTTCGCCTTTTTTTCAACGCGAAGAAAGAAAGAGGCGGTTATCCTCGAAACTTTGCTTGTGGCAAAGGGGCGGACCATTTTCTTTGGGGTTTGACATGAAGCCCGCCTCAGCGTCGTCAGGTTGCTGTAGGCCGCTTCTACGGCTCGCCTTCCCTTCTTTCCACCAGGATCGCGAAAGCCGCTTCCTGCTCAAAGGACTGCAGGGAGTCTCCACTCAGTCAACTTATGCGTGCTGTGACATCTTCTGGAACTCCAGAAAACAGCGTGAAAAGGCGGTTTTAGTATGCGCGGGCTGCGTTGCCCCTCCTTCATCTTCAGCTCCACCGTCAGGTGCACGTCTTTTTTCTACAGCACCATCCAAGCCTCACTGCCCGCATGTCGATACGAAGAGACGCGATCCCTTCGAAGCTCTTGGTGGCGGATCCAGCAGTGAAAGTCACTCCTCTGTGTCAGCTAGACTACGGCCAAAGGTGGAGCGCCATCCGGGGACGTCGGGCGCACACACTGACACAACGCCGTCTCATGGGGAAGCTGGAACGCGAGACGATTGGGTCCCTGGTCTGTCTACAGGTGGCCAGAGCCACCGTGCCTCTTCGGCGATGTCGACTGTAAACACCGACGAAGTTCGGCACTTTAACCAGCTGAGTGGCGAGTGGTGGGATCATAACGGTTCTCTGGGAGCTCTGCATGACTTCAATCCCCATCGAGTGGGCTTCATTAAAAGCAATCTCCAGAGACTTTGCCTCTTCCAGGACATCCTGCGCCAGCGTCGACTGCAAAGCCCGGGAAAAACTGTACCTTCCGAGGAAACAACAGCGCGCGACACGAACAACAGGCAGGCCTTTCTTCATCCACGGGAGG
Organism: Neospora caninum Liverpool; assembly: GCF_000208865.1. Classification (NCBI taxonomy): domain Eukaryota; phylum Apicomplexa; class Conoidasida; order Eucoccidiorida; family Sarcocystidae; genus Neospora; species Neospora caninum. Next base: position 645,895 of record NC_018390.1, read on the forward strand.
ACTTACCACACAGCTCTTCGGATGGAAGAGCGCAGCCCGAGAGGGACGGGGCCCCAGCTCGTGAGGGCCAAGGGGTACTGGAGGGTGTCAGAATCTTGGATATCGGCTGCGGCGGCGGTATCTTGGCTGAGGCAATGGCTCGAGACGGCGCCTTCGTCACGGGGATCGATGCGGCGGCAGACGCTGTCGGAGCTGCGGAAACGCGGCGTTTGAACGGTGAGATCGCGGATTCGGGGGAAATGACCCTAGAGAGACCATTCAGAAACCTCAGCTCGGGCAGTGGTTCACCTGTCTTCGCCATCGGAGCTCCCGCCGCAGGATATGGAACCATGTCTTTGCGTCAAAAGCAAACCGACGCCTCAGCGCTCGGCTCGTCGCGAAAACTGCGCGCAGACAGCAGTCGAAGCGAACGGGGGCTGAATAGCCGCTGTTTGGAGCTTTCCAGTGCAAAGTTTCCCACGTTTTCTTCCCACTCGGCGAGGAAGTAACGGAAGTTTATATGCGTAAATTGAAGATCTGTGACGGGGCTTGGATTCAAGGGCGCGAAACGCTAGGCGGGTGCCGAAGTACCGCGCATTTCCATGTGGCCGTAGTTTTTGCCCGTGTGCTGTGTGCCTTACCAGGCCCGTACGCTCCGGTTGTCAGAGACAGACAACGGTTCATTCACGATTCGCTCGAGGACTTCTGCACGGGCAGAATACAGCAAGCCACTGAGTACGTTGCTGCATGGCGAGAGAGGACAGCAAAACACTACTCGTTAGACTTTGGCTTTGTGTAAAGTTCGAGAGTAACGAACACATAGGCAGCTCCTTCTTCGTTCGTTGCCTTTTGTCAAATACGTTTCGCATTGACCCGAGGCTGTTCATCCCCGTTCTGCAAAAAGAGGTGGAGTCGACGTAGGGCAAGGTGCCTTGCGAAGCAAACGCGCACCACAATTTCACCTGCGCTACGAGGAGAGGCCGATCTGGTCGAGTTCGCACTGTGTGAATACAGATGGACTCGAATTTCACACTGGATGGACGCGGCTCCATGCATCGCCGTCAGTATGAACGCGGCTACTAACCCTCTCAGCAAGGCCGACTTGGGGCAGCAATCATTTTGCGTTACTTAGACACGGACTAGGCACCGGGAAGTGTCCTTAGTAGCTTATCTTGAACTGCAAGCGATAGCGGCACAAAAGCTTTTGGGCCTTTCTCTAGATCCAGCCGTAGATGTTCCACAGTCCCAAAGTCTGCTGTGTCGGGGACAGATATAGTTTCGTTCCAAGGACACAAATGGCGCAAAGAGGACGATTTCCAGTCGCGGCTCCTGTTGAATCCGCCACTGCTTGGGCCGCTAGGCGAGGCATTTGTGTGTGATGAATGCTTGATTTCGTTCAGAGGACCCCAGTCCAATTCCTTCCCGACCCCACCTCAGAGCCTGTTCGACGTCGTCGTCTGCTCCGAGATGCTGGAGCACGTGGAAGGAGGGTTGCGAGGAGTTGAGGCAGTTATGGCGACTGCGGCGCGGAAAGCCCTTGCTCCTGGAGGCCTGTTTGTACTGTCGACTTTGAACAGAACGCCCGAGAATTACCTCGTCTCTGTCGTGGCGGCGGAGCACCTCTGTGGTTTCATTCCGAAGGTGAGCAGACGGTTTCTTTCAGTCCGAAAGAAACTGTGCGCGAAGAATCCCGCAAATCGCTAGCTCGTACTGCGAGTGTTGTTTCATAAAGCGACACAGTGATAAGGGCTTACGACATGCACGGCTTTCGACGTACATGCACTCTTATGTTAGATCCATGCCCCAATCATTCTTTCGAACAGCCAACTCTAGGCAGCTTTAGAAAATTCTTTGGAAATATGGCACTGCTCTAGTTTAAAACGGCAAAACGAGTGAAGAGCATCACGAGAAACCCGCGTTCCTCCCCCGCGCTGGGCAGGTGGGCTCTAGACCCTCTCTGCTTCTGTGGCTCTTGTTTCTGCTGATCTATAGGGAACGCATGACTGGAATAAATTTCTTAAGCCTGAGGAACTACGGGAGATCGGCGAGAGACATGGCCTGCGACTGGTGGAGCAGCGTGGCTTCTTCTATGTTCCGTTTCTTCGAACTTTCATACGAGAACCCTTTTGCAGGTTTTCATTCGCAATGGCCTTTGAAAAAATCTGAATGGGACTAGGGACCAGTTTTTTCAGCCTCCAGGAAGCCGCATCCTGCGTGCTGCTGTTTCATGCTTTCCGTGCGAAGTGGATTACAGAAGAAGACTACTACACAGCGTTCCGCAGATGGACCGACCGAAGAGAAACATCATTTTTGACGTGCTGGCTTTGGCTATGCATCAGGATGGTGGACAAGACACCATGTCATCCCTCGATACAGGCGCTGTGCTTTCGCCACAGGAAACTAGTGCTGTCAAAGCTCGAAACCATTTTCCTGGGCAAGCTACGCATATACGGCTAGCTTCAGTTCTCTTTCTTGAGGAAACCAGTGATAACCGAAGTTTCTTGCTTTCGCCGTAGGGAAAACCTCTTGGGCTTGTCAGAGTTAGGAAGGAATCACACATGCCCGAAGATTCACCAGCATAGCACACGCATTGAATATTTAAGACATTTGGTCCGACTTTGCAACGGAGTACGACTGCCTGGGCGACGTTTTCCTGTTAATGTCCGACCAAAGACAGCCTGGATGGGAGCACGAGCAGAACAAAACGTTTCATCACCTCTCCGCGAACGTAATGCTCGGACTTCACGGGCCTTCATAGTTACAATCTTGCGTTATACCTACATGCATACATACTTGCTAGTTAAGCAATACACATGTTTATAGCTACACGAGTGTACACACTCTCCTTGCAGTTTCTGGCGTCTCATTCCCTGCGCAGCTTGGCATCGAATTTCGCCCGGTCTCGCAGGGGCAGCTCGCCATATCGCATGATCCGCATTTGCCTGCAACATGTAGAATGTAAAGTGCAGGGGTTTATCGGATTGTGAACGTGAGGAATAACGCAAAAGTGAAGGCGATGTATTTTCGACTTCCGTATACAGAGTGCGAGCGGTTTTCCGTATACAGAGTGCGAGCGGTTTTCCGTAGCACTGATCTTCTGAACCAGTCGGAACGTGCCGGGTGGAGGTTTAGCCACAAAGTGGTAGCTCGTCCGCACTGGCATGACAGGACACATATGCAGTGCTGTTTATATATGGATGAAGCTGATAGCTGCTGTACGACGGCAAGCAAACACACCAGATGCTAGCCACAGAACTGCTGTCACTTGCTGACACGCGACGTGTTGAGCACAAACAATATCAGGTCTAACCTCATTCAGATGGACCCCCTTGCAAATAAAACAAATTAACATAACTGAATTAGCATGACAACTTCGTACACTGGGCGGAGCCTTACGGAAGAATAGGACAGACGTGGGCGCTTCTGGAGTAGCCTGAGAGGAAACGCCAGGCCTTCTCGCACGCTGTCTCGACTTTCTCGACACTCCCTCCTTGGACCTCCTTCTGAGGGCATTTGCAGGCAAAGAGTGAACGCGGGTGGTAGACACAAGAAACGACAGTGAGAGTGATATGTCAATATGCGGCCCCGAGGATTTCCTCTCCTCAGTCCAGCTCCATCTAACATATCACGAGCTGGAGGAGGATCCCCTCATTTCTGATCGCATCTTAACGCGCATCTGTTACGGCCCTGCTTGCCTCGTCAATCTCGTACCGGGATGAATCTGACATGGCCCTGTTCCCCTTCCAGGCGATGAGCACCGTTTTCCGACGTGCTCGGGTCTCTAAGCCACATCGGAGAACTTCAGCCGCTGTAAACGGACCAGAAACTGGATCTATGAAGCGTTCGTAGAAACGGACAGCGATCAAATGCGCCTTTACACTAAGGAACGTCTTCAGGTGCTCGAGATTTACGAACCAGCACCAGTTCACGGCCGCTGCAAAGCCAGAGCCTCACCTTGCACAAAATACACGTTCTGTTCTTCTTCCACACGACGACTTGCTGATGCTGCTTCAGAGTCAGACGAGACGGTTCCCAGTGTTCCGCAGCAGCCAACGAGTTGACCGTGTCAGCCCCAGACCAACCATTCAAGTTAAATGGTCTTGCCGCGGACTCGACCTGGCCTGTAGCGACGGCAGATTTCCCAGAGCGTCCAGACTGGCTGAAGCTCTCTTTTCCCCCCACCTTTTTGAAATCCTTCTTCTGTGGTGCCGCTTCTGTTGGCGCCGTCACCGAAGAAGCTTCACTCGGCGTCCTCGAAACTTTCTTTCCAGATTGTTTCGTGGTGCTCGAAAAAAGACGAAGGCAAAATGCTGCTGGATTGACTATTCCACGAGGAGAAGAAGTCGCTGCCGAGCAACAAGCCGCAGACCAACACCGGCGTGCCCACAGCGGTTGTAAAGAAACATTACCGACAGAGGAATTGAACGGAGTTGTGTCTATAGAAAAGTGCGCAACTGGTGATGATCGGTCACAATTTTCAAGGACCCCAGAGGTAGAACACCGTCCCTTACAATGTACGCCTTGACCCGAGTGTGCATGCTGGCCCGGACGAGTATCGGGCACTGAGCTTCTGACGCGACCGTTGACGGTAAACTCGTCAGACTGAGAACGACTTATAGAAGAGCGACGTCCGCGGCCTTCCCAAAGCATGACATCTTCAGTAGCTTCTCGGGCAATGCACGAACTAGAAACCTGCGCTCTACGTGTCAGTTTCGTGACACGACGTGGAGCTCCTGCCTGGCGTTCAAAGAATTGCGAATGGGCGAAACTGAAAGTCTCCACGCCTCTCCGTGAGAAGGGCCAACGCGAGAGCGCCCGAGCTTTCCACCAGACAACTCCAGGGAAAGAGACTTCAAGGAGCAACGGCAACGGCCGTGCCATCGATCCTGTGCGGATGACGCAAGTGGCCATTGCAAAAGCGGTCAAAAGAAGCGACAATATTTCTCACGTATGTTTTATTTCAGCTAGGGGCTTTCGAAGAGAACTATAGATGCATTCCGACTTCCGTGCGATTCGGACACGCCGTACGACATCCTTGGAGACCCTCAGCTCGCGGATTGCGAGAAAGGTTACGTGGCCTTCTCTCGTACTATTTAGGAGCCATAAGGGAAAACTGCTGATTTCACAGTGCGAGGACGAAATACACCGTACACGGCGGTGAATACTCGCCATACATGGATGACACTTAGTGAATACTCGCCATACATGGATGACACTTAGTGGCAATATGAAGGCATCATGCATACACATCCGGCCTGAAGAGTCCACTGCAGACACCCCAGTTTGTTCTCGTGCTGAATCAACGCCTACAGGAAGTTTAATTTCACTGCAGTCGACACTTTGTACAGTTGTATGGCCGATTAGAACAAGGCATTCCTGAGAACGCCCGAAGGCAGGAAACGCGGCCGTCCACCGAAATAAAAACGAACTCATCTGCTGGCGTCGGGAGACTATCCTGAAATCGTTGTTTCTTGCCTCGAACGCTACGGCCCCATTGCACACGCATGCAGCAATTTGAGCGGGATGCATGCACCACTAGGCGATGCACATTTGAAATCACTTTCTCAGTCGGCGGGGATGAAGTGAGTGGTACAGAAAGAAGTGACAGAAGAACAGCGATGTACTTTTCATATAAAGTAGTCAGCATCGTTCGCTGGGCTTGGTACGGCCATCAGTTAGAACCTGTGGCAAGCTTTCTATATTCCACTAATATGGCAGAGCCGGCTGCCAAGCGGAAAGCCTTTGAAGACCCTTGTTTTTCGTGTGTACTGTTCTTTGTTACATAAAAATCCTCACTGTCGCTTCAATGCTCATATTTGCTCCGCTGCACACTGTGCTCAAGCTGCATGACACCGTCAGCCGGTGTCTAGACACCGCAGCGTTGCGCGAGTCCTTCCTGTCGAACGGTTGTACAGTCATTGCTCCATGAACTTCTGTTGTACACATCCAACATCTCTGAGGTCGAGCCACCGTACATGATGTATTTTCTAAAGACGGAACCCTCAGCTTCCTGGAGAGCAACTTGGAACTAATATCGGGAGCTTGCCGTCGTGTCACGTGCTGAAGTGGGGTACACGGGGTGGCGATCGTCCCTTTGCCCCCCTCCTCTTTCCAGAGGCCGTTGACGGCAGTCGCTCCTCCCTCCCCTGCCGGCGGAGTTCCCCGTGATCGCGTTTGATGGAGGAAGCGTGCCACAGCAGTTTCCTCTCTAGCATCGGCACATGCGTATGAGTGTAGGTGCTGACCGTGTGGCTCGCGGCAAATCGATCCGCTAAGTCATGCAAGCCGAAGATGAGAATTCACGGATAAGCACCACCTTGTACACAGTAAGGCAAGAAAACAGGATGTCAAGTTTTCTACTGGCAAGAAATCTGGTGGAAACACTCCGTTGCTGCAAGGAAAGTGCTGAGCCCTTTTGCCGATGCCTTCCTGGTGAAGTTAAGTGAGAGCCTTTAACGCTATTAGCAGAAAAAAAGGTTCGACTTGCCACTTCAAAACCGCGCAAAAATACTGGCAGGGGAAAAGCGCCATGAATAATTGCAGGCGTCCGCAGTGGAATCTAAACGGTTGGCCACTCTGCATGCTGCCTCTCGCCGAAGAAAGAAAGCATTTACTGAGGCTGACAACTCACGCGGTCCTAACTGGGTAGAAAGAGATGTGTCTGTGGGCTCCACCGCCACCTGACATTCCTCTCTCGTTGCCGCCCCTCCCCCTTGCTTTCCTTATCTCTCTCGGCCCTCTTTTGCAATATATCTGGCTCCTTTCTCGACCTCTCTCCCTGTGTGTCACACTAGGACGATGGTTCGAGCTGAACTGCGCCTGTACAGCCGCTGCAGTCGACTCTCTCTCACACTTGCAATTTAATTATCGTTTACTTGCCGATGAAGTGAACTACAGTAGGCATACATTCAGCTTCGCAGGAACCAGTGGCAGACCGTCTCATTGCGCCTCATAGTCTCCCGGGTTTAGTACTTAAAATGCAGTGCACCACATTCGCTTTTCCAACAGAACACAGAACTGCGGCTCCGTGTCCAAGGGCCATTCCCAAAGACAATGTTTCGACACGAAGAAATTGATGAAACTTTCCAGCCGGGAACTCCCCGGTACGAGAAATAGACCTGCGTGCCGCTCCTCTAGAGAATAACCCCCGTTTAGGTCAGAGAAACGAGCTTGATGTTGTACGCGCCCCGATCTTACACGCATGCTGGGCAGGAAAATCGAAGTACCTATTACCTGAGAATACATCTTCTGAAAACGAAAAGGGAAGAATATGGTTGTATAGTCTGTGGAGACGTCCAGGGCTGGCAACCACCTGAGTCACGACACACAGTGTGACGCTTCAGATTTTCGGAAGCCATCAGATAATGGCGTTTCCTCCCTCGATATCGTTTTGCCGGCTTCTGTGTCACCCACGATCCCCAACATACAGCGAAGAACTTGGGTCGACTTCGCACTGCCTCCGCACTCGCTGCTGACAAGGTTGCGGTGAAGCGCGAATACCCCGCAATTTCGCAAGCTGGGAAGAGCTGCAAGACACTTGGTAGCTGCGCCTCAGTATCGACATAGTAGGTTGCCATCCTGGCAGAGGCTGTCGGAAACGGCAGGTAGAAGGCGCATGCACTCTTGAAGGCGAAACTTGAGTCACCGTGCCATTATACCTGTGACGTTCAGAGCAGGTGACGACACGCTGTAGTGCCTTCTTAGTTTCCCAGATGGACAGGTCTTTTGAACGATAGAATTGCTCCGCTGCTCTCTTTATTCTGCTCGACAAAGTTTCACTCTGGTCAGCTGCGCGGCTGTTGCTCCCGGAGAAATATCTCATCTTCGAATTTCATTGACGACGACGATCAATCTTGAAGACCAGGAAACCGCGAGGCCTAAAATCACCTTGGGGTGCACCACGAAACCATTTGGTTTAGCGGCGTTGGATAACCAAACTAGCAGTCATCGCCAGGCTGAACTTGGATTACCGAATCAGACAGCGAGCCGTTTCGCCACGACAAAGATCGACCGTTTCATCAGACTGTTTCGCTAGAGTTCCCAATATTCCCCACCTGCGACAGCTGTCCCCGGGCAGGTTCTCATTCTGTGTCGCGTGGTGGAATGTCACACTACATTGATGTTAGCTCCATTCGCTCGCGGGGGTGACGTGCTGAAAAGAAAAATCTTCTCTTGCGATAGTGGATTGGATTCAATCGCCTGAACTTGTGAGCGCTGCCGCAGGGACAACGAGAGCCTCTTCAATCTCCGGCCACTGCGTTTCAACCCATCGCAGCCTGACAATACGCAAAAGCATCGGCGGTACTCGGGAAGATGAGGGAAACCAGGAGAAGCTACCTGACCTCGCAGATAGGGGTTCGAGGCACTAGCCCCGCACTCTAGAATAGACGACGAGCGCCCCCGTATGGTAGGGTTTGCATCCAGGAAGAAGCTGACCAATCAGACACCAAACTAGTCCCACTCGACGTCGGTACACCTAGCGAACTTTGGTCTACTATCCACGACACCCTGGCGACAAGGCCGAAGACAGTGTCACCTTCTTCACACGCCTCTACCATCCGCACACGCCGTCCTGCCTAGCCACAATGGTACGTATTGCACGCGTAAATGTGTCGACACATTCGACAGAACAGAGTGCCTACCCGTCAAAAAACCGACACTCGTCGAATGCTGCACTGTTGGACGCCGCGTGACAGTCTTGGCGACTCAGAAGGGCGACGCATCCCTCGAAGGAGCGGCCGCGCAAAGCTTCGTCGTAGTAATGCAGAATAGCAAGCGCGATCTAACAACAGAGAAAAGACAACGGACAGTGGTTTACTCGTCGCCAGGCATCTGAGGTGGTGAGGTGTGGATTAACGACAGAGAGGCGAAGAAACATCTTTGGCTACGACAAGGATTTAAAGGCCGTGATGGAAAGGAAATGCGGCCAGCACTGGCCCCACGACAGGGTAGGCTGGAGGGCGTGGACCGTTCAAAAAGACATGAGAGCGGAAGCAGGATGTGCAAATCCGAAAACATGTTAGAGAACCCTTTCGGGTGTAACTTGTGTCTCATTCACTCGACGCCCAGTTTTCGTCTACTTGCCTAAACGTTTCCCATACCTGGAACAGTGTATCTCTCCCTCCGCCCGCGAGAAGGAGGCCGTCCCAAACTCGAACGACAATATGAAGAGGGAGAACAGATGTGAATAGAGACAGAACCCAAGGCAACAAGTAGAAAGAAGGCGGCAAGTGGAGACTGGTGAAGTGCTCGGACAGCGCAGGAAGCAAGGCGGCCAAGTAGCGCTTGAATGCTGACAGATGATGGCGCAGGGTTCTACAGAAGAACAGAACGAGAACCAAAGTCATCCAACCTCTCTCGCGGTATTCTTGTCCGTCCTCGCTCCGAAGCGTGACAGTGTTTGCATTTACTACACATTGACGACGCGAGACGGAATCAGGTAAAACATGGAACAACGACGCACGGTGGTAGCCGGAGCAGAAGACAACATCGGACCTTCCAGAAAATCAGGAATTGAGCGCCAAATGGCTGGCCAGCGGTTCAATCTGCTTCGAAGCGCCCTGCTGCCGAGGGAGGCCTGGAGCGGCCAAATGCAGTCAGGCAAAGAAGGCTTCGTACGGTTTTGCCCGGGAAAGGCTTTTATATACAGAGGGACTAGGAGTAACATAGAAGTGCAAGTGTACGGACATCGGTAGACTGACACGCAGGCATAAATAATCCACCCTACTACGTCAGCCGTTTTGTGCCCGAAGAGCCAGGATTCTGGTCGTGCGCGTGCCCCACACCCAAACTTCGAGGAAGAAACGGAAAGTGACCAAGTGCCTTGTGACCCGCGCTTCCCACCTTTTGCCTAAAGAGCTGAGCATGAAGAAGTCCGGCAAAGGATGCAGCTGAAGTAGCTGAACCATAAGAATGAACGCCTGAACACAGAAGCAGGGAGACCCAGGACAGGAACGTAGCGAGGACGCGGTAGCACGTGTGACAAGAAATACATAAGCAAGTTCTGCGACACTTGGTTGATGTACAAACAATCGCACCACACACGGCGGATGTTGCTACCTTGTGCTTTCGGCGCAGATGGACAACCAAGACGTGCAGGATAACCAAAAACAGACGGCACCGAGGCCACTTTAAAAAAGGCGAGGTATCCGAAGGAACCTACGGCAGTTCGCATGAACCCTATCCAAAACTCACCCTTTCGCGCTCCATGAAAAAGAGAAGAACCGCTGCAACCCCCGCCATGCCTTGAACATAACCGACCTGCAGTAAGCGAGAAATACGACAAGGAAGGATTGTGTTTTTTTCCCTGGAACGTGCTTGCACATGACTGGGCCATGGCGATCTCTGCAGCACACCCATCTCAACTCCATGAAGTGACGCAGCTGGCGCCTACGCCTCACCCTTGCAGAGACGGCTTCACTCCTCTGCAGTTGCAACGGCCGAACTGCATGCGGGAATGTACCGCCAGCACGCCGGTATACACCACCGGCAGTCGCTGCCTGCGGCCCAGGTCTGCCACGCCGTTTCGTCACTCCCGTTTTGTTTTGCCACGATACCGTTTTACTCTTGCCCATGTATGCAGGTGGAATCGAGTCGCGACTCGGGCCTTTTCCCCTAGCTTAAGTGAATCAAAGCACAAGAGTCTCCCGTCTCTTACCGTGGGCATGTGAAGCACAACGCACTCGAGCACGTCGGCGATGCCCGCACCGATGGAGCACCGTGGACAGAAGCACCACGTCTTCTCCCTGCTCCGCTTTCGTCCTGAGCAAGTATTGCAAGCGACGCTTTGGGAGGCGCCTTCCTGTGTCCTTTCCTCGACTGAGTCCGCTTCGGGTGAAGCAGGATGGCCGCAGTGTCCCTCGACGCACTGTCCTTCTGGCCCCTTCGCCGCAGCTAACAGGCAGCCCCTGGGGTACGCTGTCGTATTTTCCCTGGACGGAAAACATTCGACGGCCGTTTGGGGCGTCGCGTGACAACCCGCAGGCGACGTGGCAGCTCGCGCGACGGCTTCCAGTTCGGTTCCACTCGTGACGGTGCCTCGACGGGACAATGAGTTGCCATTTGATTCGTCGAAAGATTCCACCACGCGAAACGACGCAAGCAAGAGATCTCCACTCGTACTGCCCGCAGCGTCGCCTGCCTCTGTCGCCCTGTCCGTCGAGGGCCAGGCGGAGAGGGAATCTCCCGGCAGAGGGACGTGAGGGGCCCTCAGTGCAGGAGACGTGGCGCATGCGCTCGCCGCCACGTCGCAACGCACTTGTGCTGTACCGACCACCGGCCTCGCCGCCGCGTCGCTCTTCGCCCCTTCCTCGACTCCACCGGCTCCTGGTTGCCACTCTTCCTCCTCTCGTGCGTCTAAAGCACTGCATCGCCGGCATCTACAGCACGCAGCGCAAAGCGGTGGCTGACCATAGGGGAAGGCAAACGCCTGGCCGGGATGAATGCCAGCGCTGCGTCCCCACAGCTCGCCGAGCCGCCTCGCATCAGACAGCCTCCCAAGTGCGGCGTCGCTGCTGCTCGACGAGATGCCACATCGCCGCGGCTCGTAACTTGCGTCTCCGCCGAGGGTGCCGATATCGCCAGCACACCCCCCGACCGGGCGATCGAGGGATGCGAGAATCTCGAAGGCGGAACCCGCGCTCAGGAGAGGTTCCGCTGTAGCGATGCCCTCAGGCAGCATTTGCAGAAGCGGATAGGTACCCGGGAGATCTCGCTCCAGCCGGCGGAAATGCCCGCGAGCTGTAGCTGCTGCAGAACGTTGCTGAAGACCGCGTGCCTCGCCACAGCTGGACGCGCGATGCCGCGGGTCGGCGTTCCCGTCATCGAAGGAAACAGGCGCCCGATGGAGCGCGCCTGCAACCGCATTCGGCCTCGTAGGACTGGCATTGATTCCCTTCGTCTCTCCAACTCCACAGACACATCCAGAGTCTCCGTGTCGCGGGCACGCGCCTTGCCCACACCGGGTCTCCAGAGGCGAGCCGACAAGCTTGTGACGAGGATCTTGCTCATCCTCCCGGGCGCCCGCCCCCTGACCGGGTTCCTTTGCCTGCTGTCTCGGGTCCCCGCTCGCGTCGCGTTTGGCAGCCGAACGCAGTGCGGCACAACCCCCTGCGGAGGCTGCCTCAAACGGCCCAGCTGGCGTCGGATCATCGTCTCCGGTGTTGGACGGCCTCCTGCGTCCATGCGACGCAGAGAAGCGCTCCACACATCCCGACCCTCCTCTAGGCGGACACGGCTCGCTGGTGCGTCCGCCTCCCCTCAGCGGAACGTTCGGGCCTCCAGGCCTCACGGGCGTATCTGGGCCGAGAGCACTCGCGCTCGCAGAGAGACAAACTCCGGGATCACTGCTCCTGTCCGGCCGCTCCGTTTCGTCGGCAGCGTACAGGGATTCAAATAACTCCAAGCGAGACTGCGTGTCGCGCACCGCGGCGCTCCCGTCCACAGGCCGATCCAGCGTCGCCAAGTCACCGGCCTCCTCAAGGGCGAGCTTGTGGAGACTCTCCATGTGCACGAACGGCGCGTTTGACGAACGCGGAGAGTGCAGATAGGAAGTGGGAGAGCCGAAAGGCAGCGGCGGTGCCGACCGGGAACGCGAAGTGGAATTCGGGAGCCCGGGGACTCCATTTTGCATGCGCGCGGCCTCCAAGGGGACGTCTGCCGACTGTTTATTTCTTCCCCCCGGACGGGCCGTCACTGGCCGTTTACTCGCTCCAGCAGCACGGCCGTGCGGAGGGTTGGCGGTCGCCTGCTCACCCCCCCGTCGCTCTCGAGAGGCGACCTCTCTCTCGCTGCTGCTTCGCGGCTTGCGGGTCTCTCGGCTCTTGCCGTCTGGCAGCGAGCGAAGCGTGCAGTCAGGTGATTCTGGTGCCTGACGCGAAAACTCGCGGGTTCCTCTTTGCAGCATCGGCCGTCTGTGCGCAGTGTGCTTCTTGAGCGCGTCAGCGCGTGCGCGAAGTCGCCTGTACACCTGCGTCCACCGTTCTCCTCAGCGTCGGTGTAGGCAAACGCTAGCAGGGCGATGTGCGCCTGTCCGGGCATCGTCGCCGAATGGCTAAGGGGCCCGGCAAGGCCGACGCTTCCGCAGCTCGTGTCCCCAAGCTCGGCTCGGCCGGCCTCAGGCTTGTGGCCTGGAAGCGAATCGGAGAGGCACACGCACCCGCCCGTGCTTTCCGTCTCCCTCGGCCCACGTTTGCTCTCGCCAAGTCCGCGGCAAACCGCGACTGCGGGAAGCGAGTCCGTGAACGGCTGGAGTCTCCGGCGAAGGTGGCTGAGGGGGGACTCTCCTGGAAGCGCGAGAGACCACAAAAAACTTCGGAGACTTGCGGGAAGCCCCGATTTCCAGAGGCGGAGCTGAGAACAAACAAACGAGATACGAAGATACTGTGGGGGAAAAGATGCTGTGACAGCTGACGGTCTCTTCCCTGCGTCACCAGCCATTAACGACGGCGAGAAATCCGCCAGACGGAACCCGCCAACGAATCCGTTACTTGTCGTTGTCGGCCACGTCGACGCGACGTCCAAGACAGCAGTCAGAACAAGAGTTTCGGCCAGAAAGCTGCACTGCGGGAAACCGGGAAGACTACAGGCTGCCACTGGCGTATCTCTGTCGGGCTCTCCTCGAAGGCGCACACGCGAAAACGACGGGGGGGGGGGGACTACCGCGTGCTCAGCGCCGGCGTAGCGAGGACGCAGTTCGTTCAGGAACGTCTGCGCACGGCGCGTCGATTATGGGACGCCGCGCGTGTGCTGACACAGACACCCGACTAACTTTTTCCCGGGAAGAAATGACCAATTGTTTTTCACGTGTCCCGCCCTGGCTCAAGCGACTCGAACCGCTTTGAGAAGACCGGGACGTCAGTATACGGTTTTTAGCTTTGTCTTACCATCTGCTCCGAAACGCGGAGATCTTCGAGACCTTCTGTGCGAACCTGGTGATACACCGGCTCTGCCTGCGTGTCCCGTGTCGCGTCTTCGCCGCCTGGACCTTCTTGCGTACTGGGCCACTCTGGCTGCGACGCCGTCCGAAAGCTCGCCCCGTCTCCTTTCTCACCTTCCTCTGCGTGGTCCACGTGCGGGGCGGGCTTCCGTCCCCAGGCCAGCAGGGATCGCACATCCTCCGCAGAGGATCGGGCGGTTCCCGTGCCTCCCCGAGCGCACTTGCTGCCGTCGAGTCGAGTGCCGTGCGATTTGTCAGTGCTTGCGCCGCCCTCCCGCGAGCTCTGCATCGGGAAAAGTTTCGTCAGCGTGGTCTCGGGTTTTTCGCCTTGGTCGACGCCCGCTTCCGCTCCAGGAAGGCTGCCTTGTCTGCTGACCGGCGGCGTGCTGCGCTCGCCGGTGCGCTGAAAACTGGACAGAGATTCGAGGTTTCTCAGTCGAGGGTCCGAGGGAACCGCCGACACAGACACCGCAACCGAACTTGGAAGGAGGCCTCGCTTCCATTCGGCCCTCCCGTCTCGATGCGAACCTGCCTCGTGCGACAAACAGGCGCTGTCGCAAGCGCTGGGAAACACGACCGCGGCCGACAAAGGCACGAGATCCTCGGAATAGCCTCGGGGCTGCTCCTTCTGACAGTGCCTCCAGCGTTTCTCCACGCGTTGTAGCCCACGCAGAAAGCGAACGGACTCGCCGAGCGCCAGCGCCCTTCGCGATTCTGTCTCCTGTCCCAGCACAGACGGAGCGGGCGTGCTGACCCAGTGACGGAGAAGGTGCGGCAGGATTTGATCCTAAAACGAAGACGCCACACCGGGAAAAAGGCGACGCACAAGCACATGGGTTTTCCAGAGACTCATACCTATACATACCTATATATATATAGAAATGAAATGTATACCTCCGCCCAGACATGCAACTCCATGCTAATATGTGGGGAACCGCGCGTCGCCATCGTCCTGCATATGAGTCGTACACGGGCCGCGTCTGTCTTTGCGAACCCCGACGCCGAAACCGGCGGAACGCAGGGAAAGACGAAAGCGCACAGCGCACTACAGTTTCTGCAAGTCTTGACCGCTCAAGTGCCTCGCAGCGCGGCTCCACCCTCGAAACGTAGCCACGGGCAGGAAGACGTACACCTGGATCCGTCGGTTCGAATCGCCGCAGGGAGTCGCCTTTTCTGGGGAGTATATACTACGAGTTGGACTACTGGCTGGTTTAGATATTGAATGTCTTTGGTTATGTTCTAGGCGTAATATATGGACTACTGAAGCAGTTTCCGTTTTCCAGGCAAAATGGAGCGCACGGGATACGCCGGTTTGTGGGGTTGAGACTCGCTTACCGTGAACTCTACCTCTTTGCTGTCCTCCAGCTTCTTCCGCAGTTCCCACTGTCTGTGGGCTTCTTTCTGGGCCTTCAGTGCCTGCGCAGCCTTGTTGAAGGCCACTTGCCTTCGCAAGAAGGAAAAGAGAACCTGCCAGTCGAGGAAGCCAGACGCGCCGCCTCTGTCCCCAGCAGCCCACGACCCGCCGTCGAGCCCCGTGTCTCCCTCTGTCCGCCGCTCGTTCCCCACCAGACCAGCGACGCTCTCTCGCCTTCCGTCTCTCCCACGCGCGGACCCCGGACCACTGAGAGGGGGACACAGCCCCTCTCCAGAGGAGCGTCCTCGCTGTGCCTCGCCAGGCTGCTCGCCCACCTGCCGCTGGAACCCCTCTGTTGGCGGCGCGAGGAATCCAGGGAAGTACCCTCGCAAAATCGGCAGAGGCGATTTTTGCAGCGCCAGGGTTGCAGGGTCGCCGCCAGAGGTCTCTGGGAGGTTCGGGTGTCCCCGGAGCTCCGCGGAGCGATCGGCCAGACCAGCGAGCGCAGGGGGAGGCGAACTCAAGGATGGCAGCACGCCCGCGCAGAACGAAGGATACGAACGCGTCCTGTCAAGTGTCGCGTGGCGCTTCTGCGTGTCTCTTCGCGCACCTTGAACGGCGCCTTGTGCGGCCGCGGACGAAGAAGGCGGGGCAACTCCAGATGGCGCCGAAAGCCCAAGCTCGGACAGCTGTGCTCGACCCGGCACAAGGGGGTCTCGTCCCCTGTCAGAGGCCTCCGTCGTCGGCAGGTCACAGCTGCGGCCTTGGCTGTTCACCTGCCTGTCGGCGCTCTCTCCGGAAGCGCCGACTTCGGACAGTGGCGTTTGCCCCTCAGAGACGCCCTGTCGCTCCTGGGGGCTGATCCGGGGTAGGCCTGGAACCGTGGCAGAGCCGAACGGTTCTTCCTTCGCAGAGGCCTTCACTGCCGTCGAAGCCGCCTCCGACGTCCGGCGGTCACCCTCGCCGAGCGTGGCGGAAGACCGCCGATTTGAATCGTGTACCAAACTCGCAAAGGCAGCAGACAGCGGCATCTCTGCGCCCGCCCGCGCAGCATCCGACGGCCGGTGACACGCCACCGAACCTCCCGACGAGCCTCGCGATCTCCTGCAGTGCTCGAGGGACACGCAGGCACGCCCTCCCTCCTTGCCACGAGAGCCCGGTGACAACGGGGAGGGGACGGGAGCAGCCTGCGGCTGAGTCGCCCGCTCCCCGGCACCGAAGCGCTCTTCAGGCTGCCGGCACGGGGGCGAGGCCGACGCGGGACAAAGCACACCTTCAGCGGAGGCCGGAAGGACGGTAGAAGCAAAGGAGGATGACGAGGCGAAGGCGGAAGTCGCGCTGGCGACTTCCGCCGAAAGCCGGTTCGGAGTGGCGAATGTGCAACGCTGAGAGGACTTGCTAGCGGATGGCAGAGGAAACGAAGATGCGTAGTAAGGAAGAACAAGAACGAGCAGTCGACGCCGAAAAGAAAGAGTGAGGCAGACCATGGAGGGGCCTTTCCCAGGCTGTCCCCGAGTCCCCTGCGTAGGAGGCCCCGCGGCCTTACCGACAAAGACGAGCGGGGGATACGAAAAGGGAAAAAGAAAGGGAGGCTGATACAGATCGGGGAAGACCGCCTGACGGGCTCCAGGCTCCGCGACGAGATCGGCGATGGGAATTGCCGCTTTCTCCAGAGCAGCCGCGATCTCGGGAGGCGCGCCCTGAGGGGAGACATAGCAATCGACGTAGACGCGAAAAAATCTATACATCTAAATGTCCCTGACCGCCTTTGCTACACACGTAGACTGCTACCCTGACGGGGGCTCTATGCTTGCACTGGGACTGGCTACGAATGACCTACGCTTTGCACGCGAGAGAAACGGCAAACGCAGTGCAGATACATCGTGCTGCCTGGACCTCCACACGTCATCGAATGCCGTCTCGCTTGCGTGCTGGTTTCCACGCTGTTCATCAAACTGCGAAAGGATCTTCGGCAGTCCCCCCCCGCATGCGTTCTCAAGAGCCTGGACTGCGTTTCATTCTAGCGGGCCCTCTAGGCTTTCTTTTTTTTTCGATCGCGGCCTCGCAGATTCGGGGCGAGACGCTCTGGCGCGCCTGCACGTTCTGCGAACGACAAAGGGCTGGCAACGGGGTGAGCCCGTTTCGTCGAGGCTGGCGCGTGAACACTTCGGGAGGCTACCCAACAGCGCCGCATGCGCGGTTGCGCGACTCGCGTTTTGACACGCACCAGTTGCACAGCAATCAGGTCGCCGAGGGGGCACCGGTTGACTGAGGCCATTGCGAGCACCGGCTGAAACAGCCGCGCGAGGAAGCCGCGCGGCCCGCCCCCTTTTTTCTCCGCGGGTCGGACCAAGTCGGGTTTCCCAGACCATCCGCTTTGCTCGAAGCCGCCCTCAGCGGAGCTTCGGAAAGAGGGCAGTCTCCGCCAGAATAGCCCTGGCCCGTTCGCACGGAGGCCGGAGACGCCGCTGGCGGCTGGCACTGCGCAGGCCTGCTCCGGCCCGCCTATCGAGTTCCCGCTCCAGTCTCCCTTCTCGGCGCTGCCGCTCTCTCCATCCTTCGATCGCTCGGGAGAAAGCGTCTGCTGGTCCTCGCATCCCTCACTCGCAGAGGACGCCGAGCTGCCTGCCTGCGAACGTTCCAAGCGCCACGGCTGTGAAACAGCGGTTCCCGGTTCCGCCGACTGTGCTGGGCATGCGGGTTCGACTTCTCGCGCGATCGGCCGAGTCCACTCCGTTCCGCGCGTATCCTCGGACGCCGCCAGAGGGGGTGAACGGTCGTTTCGTGCATGCCACTCGCGCCAGTTGAAACGCCTCCTGAATCGCCAGGCGACATCGCTGCTTCGGCGGCGCATCAGCGCACCGTCAGACACACTGCGGCGGAGTCCCCCCCGGAGGCAAAGGCCCCAGAGAGCCTCGCAGTGAAAAGAGGATGTCCCGCTTCCACCGTGGAGCCGCCACTCTGCGCTGTCGACTCGCGCCGACCCCAGCGAACTGCCCTCGGGAAACCCGACTTTTGACGCACTCCACTTGGGAAGGGAAGCCGTGCGCCCGCCGGAGGACCCGCGTTCCAACGCGACAGCGAAAGACAGCGATTTGCACAGACCTATGGGGTCGTCGATCGGGAACGCGGCCGCTTGACCATGGCCGAGACACGGCGCGTGAAGCCCTCTGAGAAGAGCGTCTGGGAGAGACACTGAAGTCGCCGCTCGCAAAACCAGGGTCGGAGTCGGACAAGAGGAGGAACGGAACCATCGGCCCGCTTCAGCCCCATTCGCGTGTCGGCCAACGCAGCTGTCGGCCGCATGAAGGGGGTGGGGGTGGGAGAGAAACGGATGACGCCACATGGGACGGGAAGGCGAATTCTCAGCTTCTCTCGAGTGCCGGCGGACGCGTGCGGGAGGGAGCGGAACCGAACGAGGGTAGTCCGAAACAGGCAGTCGAGGGGCGCTCGGCGCCGTCTGAAACTCAGGGGGATGCGAGAAACTCCTCCCTCGCCTGACAACAGTCGCCGCAGCTGCGGAACCGGGCTCGGCACGTGAAAGGTCGCCCGCGCCTCCCGTGCCTCCCATGCAGCACTCCGGTGGGTTGGTGTGCGCCGGTGACTGCCCGTGATTCGGTGGGATATCACGTTCCGGAACCGCGGCGTGAACGTCCGGAGGCGCCGAGTCTTCAAGGGCGCCTGTAGGTTCCTGTGCGCGACCCTCATTGCGCTGCTCGTTTCCTCCACGCGTCTCTGCAAGAGCCCCCGTCTCCTGCTTGTGGCCGCTGGGGGCACTGGAGGTTCGGAGGGACGTGCCGTCGTCCTCCGTGAACTTTGAAAGTCTGAAGTCCACGGCCGAGGCATTGCGAGGCGGCTGCCTCTTGAACGGGTTGTGGAGGCTTATGCGGGGAACCTTGAGGGCCTTGCCGCGAAGCAGAAAGCGGCCGCCCCGCCCCGCGAGACGCGCGACGGCCAACAGACTCCCAGCTGCCTCCTGCCGCCCGCGTTTGTCTCTTCCCTCTGCGTTCGCCCGACGTGCAGCTGCTCCGTCTTCCTGCGCCGGCCTGGCTTGGCCTTTCCCCGCGTCTCCTCCGTGTGTCAAAATCACACCCGGGCAAGCAGGGGGGATGTCCGGCAGAAGCCGCCAGGGGCCGCCGCGACTGGCCGAGCCGGAGCGCGACTCCGCCCTCGCTCCCTGGCGCCCTTGTCCTTCGCGCACGTTGGCCGCAGACGCCTGTTCGCCGGCTTCCCGGCGATCGACAGCAGATGGCGCGGGCCTCATTTCGGAGCCGCCACGCAGGTTGAGATTCGCTTCACTGCCGCCCAAGACAGAATCTGGCCCAGGCGCTCCCTGAGCACGCATGGCCTCAGTTCCCTCGTCGTGCGGCCGTCTCACAGACGCGTCTGGAGGCACATGGCACTCGTCATCCGCGCTCCCCCCTCGGCTCGCCAGCTGGGAACTTGACGCACACGCCGGAGCCTCGTACGAGACACTCGACCTCCCGCGGCTCCTCAACATCGATCCGGAGCGTTTCCATCCTTTTGCATCGGCGGCAAGAGCCTCGGCCGGCGCGACGGGCGGCACCGATGAGGTCTGGGAGACGCCCACCGGCGTGCGCGGCCAGCGACTCCAACACAAATCTAAGCATGCATCTGCTCCTTCGAGCCAGAACTGCCGTTTGTGGACGCGCAAGTACGCTGCAGCCTTGACCTTCCCATCCGCGCTGTCAATGCCGCGGACCTTGACAGCCCAGCCGCCCACCCTGAGAGCGAGCGGCGGTGCCGGAGGCCTCAGGAGGCATTCCGACGGCTCCGGGAAGAGGGAGAACGGGGGCGGATCCAGAGGCGAGGTGTACATGAGGGAGGGGCTGGAAGCCACAGACGAGGCTCCACTGTCGTGAGAGGCGCAACCCAACGAATACCGGATCTGTCCGTGGGCGCAGGAGTCTTGAGGACCCGCGCCGCCATGGGCCTCCACAGAAACGTCGGGCGGACGACCCGAACAGAATCTACAAACCACTGGAGCCCGCGCTCCTGGAACACCTGCGTCTTGCCAAGAGTCGAACCACTCGCCGGCCGGATGAGGTGGATACGCGGCGAGAGCGGGGACTCCACTGGTGACCAGAGGCGGCATTCCCGCGAACGCCAAATCCGCGTCGCGTGAAGGCCAGCACGCCGTGTTCCTTGTTGGCGTTGTCGGCGCGCTCCGAGAGACTTGCCCGTCGTTGGAATCGGCGCCTGCTGGGTTCGCGCGAAGGCCGCTGAAACGAGCCCCGTTCGAGTTGCTCCTCTGCGTCCGCGAGTCCAGGCGCGCATCGCCAGGCTCCCGCGTGGCCTGTCCGTCTGACTCGGCAGTGGAGCGAAGCGGTCGAATCTGCGCTTCGCAACTTGCACCATCCTCCACCTGCAGAGCTCGGTCTCGCCCGCATCCGCACTCGCCACAGCGAACCAGTCTCCCGCCGAGATTCGCCCCCTCACGGCATGCACTGGCCGCGCCGTGCACACGCGTGCACGCTTCCAGCTCGATGTCCCTCACGTCTTCCGAGGGCCTTCGAGCGCCTGGCTCTGGCGAGCCCGACGGGCGAGAGAACACGGACGCGGGCGCCGTCAGTCGACGGGGCTGACTGGAGTCCCCAGCCGACAAACCGGCGGGGCGTCCACACTGCGCACACCGCGCGACTCGCCAGGGGGAAACCAGGCTGTCAGTCAGCGGGTCTCCGGTGGGGCCGCGCCGGTGCGCTGCACGGCGGAGGCTCCCAGCGTCCATCCCCGCCATGGAGAAGTTTTGTGGGGCTGTCGAGGCGACACATTCCGAGGCCGACCTCTGCCCGCGCGCGTCGCCACACGTTTCAAAGGCGTTTTTTTTGTCCCACCCAGTGGGTTCACACTCCCTCTGGCTGCGGAACGTGCATGGCCCGGCGCAGGGGGCCCGGTTCCAGCCGTCCCCGGAACGTGAAGCCTCCGGAAACAGTTGAAGGCCCCGCGGATTGGAGGAGATCGACGGCTCAGGAGTGAAAGACCGACTGTTGGGAAGCCGGTCGGAGGGATACGCGCTGTCGCCTTGCGGATGCCGCAGAGAGGACGCAAACGCCTGTGCGAGGCCGAGGGGTGCCGCGGACAGACGCTTGTACGTCTTTTCGGATGCAGAGAAGGACGTCTTGAACTCCTTGAGAAGAATTCGCGCATACATTTCACCCAGTTCGTTTTCAGGCAGAGCGATGCCTGCGCAGTGGACCATCTTGTAGAAGTCGCCGCGAGAGAGCATCTTCTTGTCCTTTGCTTGGAGGCACGGGTGATGAAGCGACGTATTCAAAATCAGCAGTGCGTACGCTAAGATGTGCACGTACTCCAGAGACAGCGGCGTCGTCGGGTTGTCCCGTACATACGCTGCAGCGAAGCTTTCGAGGATGCGAAGGATTACCTGCGACTCGCCAGGCATGAAGAAAAACGTAAGGAAGTGCCGGAGCGCCTCGTCCAGCGGCAAGTCCGCCAAATTCATGAAGCTGCAGAAGGCGTTCAAAACTGAAGTGGAAGCCGCGTCCGGCCCCCCCAGCAACTCGCCGATCCTTCGTTTGTCCAACCCGTCGGTGGCGAGGAGAAACGCCGCGACGGCAAGGCTGTCGTCGTCGAGAATGTTTTGTTGCTGAAGAAAGCGAATCCCGGTCATCGGCGAGCGGTTGAAGAGCAACGTGCCGTGCTCCACGATCTCGCGCATGTAGATGTACTGTCTGAGTGCCTCGACCTGCCGCTGGCAATAGCTTCCTTCGTCCCTGCCACGCGCCGCCCCCGTGAAGCGCCGTGGTCCTCGCCGTGGCCTTCGCGGCGAGCCGCAGCGGGGCGCTTCGCCGTCTGGGCTCGCGTCGGCGTCCGCGAGCACCCGCGCGTCTCGCGGATCGCCGTCTCCTGCGCGACTGGCCTCGTCGCTGTCGCTCGAGCCGCACGTGCTGCTCCACATGAGGGACGACGTGGAAGATGAGGACGCTCTGTCACAGAACACGCCCACGACATCCGCGCCCTCAGATCTCGCGCAGCCCTCGTCCGGGAACAGCGACTGCTCTCGCGTGAACGCCAGTCGGTATCCGTTACGCACCTCGGCAGCCTCTGGGAAATCCTCGAAGCTCTCCGAAGACGCGGGAGTCGTCAAGCTGCTTAGGTCGCCACGGCACCTCTCGGGTTGGACGGCAGCCGCCAGCGCCTCAATCGGGTGCGACGCCCCCTCGCCCCGACTCCGCTCGCGCGCAGGCAGACGCGAAGTGCGCTCGACACCCTCCACGCTTGACAGAGAGAGCGGATTTGTGTACCCAGCGCCCGTCTCAGAGTTGCCGGAACCGTCGGGAAACAAAGTCGACGCACTCTGCGGAGTGCCCGCTGGGAGCTCCCGACCGGCAGTTCCGTCGGCTCGCACATCCCACGGCGCAAGCGCCCCGCTCAAGGACTGAAGACGCGAGTGCTGCTCACCGGTTGCCTGCGGCCGACCGCATGAGCGTTCTGTTTCGCGCGGGGTATCCTCGTCGCGTGATGCTCTCCGTCGCGGGCCAGCCACCACTGCAGGGGCCGCACGCCTCTGAAGTCTCCGTCGGTCGCAACTGCTCGTCTCGCCGACCCCGACAACGGCTCCTGGAATCCCTCCTGATTCCCCTGTGTTCCTCTCGCCAGCGCCGCACGCAGCCACGCCTGCTACGACTTCGTGCGTATCGGCCTCGCGCGCAGTCCCCGAAACGGAGCAGCCAGAGGCGTGCTCGTTAGTTTGGCTGTCGCGGGGGGTGTCGAGACGTTCGACCGGCCGGTGTACAGCCAGACTGTGTCGCCTCTTCATCAAGCGTCTCTGGACATGGCGATCGTACATTTTTGCGTAGCGAGACCGCCTGCGTGCACCGTCTGGGGCAGCAGCCGCGAGGCTGGCCGCCTGGGCCGAAGCCTCCGGGGCGTCTTCGAGGTCGCCGCGGACGCCATCTCCCGCAGAGACTGTCTCCTCGTTGTCCGGAGTCGAAAATCTCCGGCCCGTCGGATTTCCGCGCGTCAGATCACCGCGCACAGCTGACCGCCCCCGCAGAGACTGCTTCACGGTGACGTCTCCCTGGCCCTCGAAACGGGGGACACCTGAACGAACAGATTGCATGGGTACTTTGTTTGGAAGCAAAGGAAGTCGGGACTGCGTATCGCAGCTACTAAAGCACAGGAAAGGGGATGATGCAGGGTACCAAAGGGCTGCTGCCTCCTACGCGGAAGCGTCATTCACGTGCCTTTTAACGGCCGGCGCGCACGTCCCAGGGGAGATGGAATCGAACCTCACGGGGCCCACACATCCCGAAGGTGTCCGCGCCGAGGCGAGAGGACGAACAAGCGAAAACGTTTTTCGGCAGCACGGAGGATGCCCCATTTGTTGAACGAGGATTCACGGGGCTCGGCGGAGCGAAATGCACCGTCGATTGAAAAGTTCTACCCACAAAGCGAAGCTGTGTACAGTCATCGTTCGGACAGCGGAGTGGCGGATGCAGGGGAGAGACGGTCAACGCGAGGGGGTTCAAGGAAATCCCCGGACTGGAGTTCCGCGTTTGCCTGTCGTGGGCCCAACAAAACGGTCACGGCAAACGCTTCGTTTCTACCACGTCCTCTCCAAGCGAATCTTCGTCGTAAGGCAACGGAATCTTCGTCGTAAGGCAACACAACGGAATCTTCGTCGCCAGGCAACACAACGGAATCTTCGTCGTAAGGCAACGGAATCTTCGTCGCCAGGCAACAAAATCGATTTGCCGGTGTTTTTAGCGGCGAGGCAGGCGGAGATTTGAAAGGGGGCAGAGGAAAACGGCACGTGAGCAGCCGTAAATACGGCGCAGCATAAAAAGCCAGCCCAGCTTGAGTAATTTTCTCGGATGGTTCAGCAACTGCATTTCTCTTCTTGCGCGGAGCGAGGGAGACGCACACGCACGCGGCAGCGAGCGACTTTCGTGACACGCCGTAGCGGGGGCATTGGCGTGTTTGGCGATAGAAAAAATAGGTATGAGTAAGCCTCGAACCGAACTCCGAGTCACTTTCCGTCTCAACGCCGGTCCGTAGAAGGGCTTTTGCCGGGGATATATACGAGACACGAGACTCGCACGACTTGAGATCGTGGCAAACAAACCCGATGAAGCACTTGCAGTCCGCGAAATTCACGGAACCCACAACACAGAGACAAATCAGATGGAGGTCGGCGGCCATACACCAGGGACAAAAAGGGATGACAATGAAAACAACTCAATCAGACAAAAGGTCGAAACGCGTCACTCCCGCTGGCCATACCGTTTTTTGCGGCTACCCTCGCGCGCGCGGGAGAGGCAGAAACGGAAACTCCTTTTCGTCGAATTGTTTCCGGCCCATGATTTTCCTCGACTGGATCCCCCCGCGTCCAGAATCTAAATGTGTGGAAGTTCCAACAAAAAAGGACGACAAAACAGGATTTCTTCATCTCATTCTGCGCGCCACGCTGGAAACGGAGAGGTCAGCGCTCACCTCCCCCGTTGCATCTGCCTGGCGCCTCGCTGGTAGCTCGCGCTCCTACAAACGGATGGAGGATGCGAACACCCTCTCTCCAACATGCCGGAACTCGCTAGAGACTTGCGTTCTCCTTGGAAATGTACACAAAAGAGAAGAACAGTTTCTGAAGGTATGCGAGGAAGCATATACTGCAAAACAGAGCGGGGCAGAGCCGCGGCGCTGCGGTCCCCTGTTTCGCGTGGAAGGGGAAGAATAAGCGGAGACGAGAGCTGGGGGTATGTACTTTCAGACCATGCCCCAATCAGCGTTTGGCCGATTTCCCTCGGAAAGCAGCCCGAAGGAGGCGCCACGTTTTTCACCACCAGCAAAAATGGTGGCCACATGATAGGGCTGAATTGCTGACGGTCACACCGTTAGCAGAAAAGGCTGTCAGCGAGACGGACCCGTAACCCCCTCTAGTAGCCGAGTCGGGGAGAGCTGCGCAGCCCGATGGCTCGGCTATTACCTGTAGGTCGGAGAAGGCAGTCTTCTGACAGCAACAGAAAGGGGGTACGGAGGGAACGCCCCATTGATGGAACCTCTACTGAGAAGAGCGTCCGTGTTGCAGGACGCTTGCCTCTTTTTAAAAGGGACCTCGAACCATACTACCAAGCGTTGCCTTGGCCCTTTGGCAGTAGAGAGGCAGGACAGCTGTCTCGCTCCCCTCACAGAGACACAGCGCACGAAAAGCGAGCGCGGTTTAGGCGCATGGTTTTTGTATGGGAGCGATGGTGTCGCTTTCCAGGGAGTCTGTTAGCGAGGATGGGGGCACACTGACTTCCATCTCGAAAATGTAGCCCATCCCGTGCGTTTTTTCCCTCCTGGGTTATCAGCTTATTCCATGGGGTTTGCGAAGGTCTGCTCCTCGGAAGGAAGACATTTCCAGACGCAGCCTGAGGGGGATTCTGTTCTCAGTCTAAGCGCTCTTTCGCAGCGTTCCCGCAGCTAACCAACCGTACGCATTTTCGGGGGGGAGGGGGACAGCAGGCGGTCCTTTGAAAATCAAAATGTCAAGGTGACTTTCAAAGGACATGCACAAAAGCTTTCCCAACGTGGTTGCATCGTTACTCTCTCTCTCTCGTACACTGTCGGGGTGCTCGTCGCCCGCTGTTTTTTTTATCCTGGAGCACACTGCGAAACTTCTCCAAAAGCTCTTCAAAGAGCCATGGCATGCATGTGATTCAGCCCTTTCACCTCAACTCTGTGGGCAGGAGACGGGGAACGTGCTTCCTTTTCAGTCTGTCCTTCGCATCTGCCGCATAGGAAACCGACTGCGTGGAAACGGATGCGTCCGTCCAGCACGCGCGTGTAGGATTGCGAGGCAGGACAACTGTAAACTTACCGGGGGTGATTGGCGGTTGAGTTGAATCTTGCTTTCGCTTTAGAAACACAGCTCCAGTTCATGTTTGTAACGCACCATAATACCCTTGTCTCTCTATGCTTGTCACATTTCATCGTGTGTGAATATACCATGTGACGGAAGACAGGCAACTCGGTTTTCGGGGGCTTCCTACTTTTCACACCAGAAAGCTCCGTATCCCAGTCCACCGGGTCGTAACACCACTTCATATCGTGCCTGAAGGGTGTTTTCTAGCATATTATGCGGCGTTAGAAGTACAACCACCCAAAACCGGTTGTTTTTTGAGTGTGGGAAAGCTGTGAGCTGCAGCCGGACGTGCGCTTTTTCCCAGTGGAATGCCTTTCTTCGTCATGCGTTTCTGTCCTGCCGTCTTCCCTGCTCCTCCAATTCCGATCCAAAAAACGAGGTGTCCGCACTCGGAGCTGCGACAGGAGCCAGCTTCAGAAGCAAGCACAGGACTCCTGTCGATTTCCCCGCCACACGTGGAAGCCACGTGCGACGCATCCTCGGCGTCACCAGTTCTGTCCTCGTTTTCAGTGTACGCTGTTGACCAGCCGTAGAGTATAAAGGGAACTGCCTCGAATTCGCATGCGTGCAGGCCGTGCAAATCCGCGGCTCCTCGCCCATCTACGCCAGCACCGCCGTCGCGCGCACGCACACGCACGCGCACACGCACGCACACACGCACGCACACGCCGGCGGCATGGCGACGTCGCAGGGAGTCTCTCCCAGGGAGGCCACAGGCGAGTCTCCCGCCGCCAGCGCAACGGCGGCCGCTTTCGCCCGGAGACACCTGCTGCGCCAGGCGTCCCGTCTCTGGTGTCCGAGAGCCCTCTTCCTCCTCTCTGCGCTCTGCTCGAATCTGCTGGACGTTTTAGCCGACTATCCACGTGGCCGCAGCCGCGGAGGCTCGGCTCACGCGCGCCAGCAGCACCGCGTCAGTCGAGCGACGTCAGTCTTCAGCTTCTTCGGCACAGCGCCTTCTGCGGAGTCTCTTGTAACGGCTCTCTTTCTCGCTGCTGGGTTCGCTGCACTGCTTCTTCTCATCCGACGCCCTGCCGCGCAGAGCTCCTCAGGGACAAACGCCGGAACCGGCGGCAGCGCGGAGGAGAACAAGGACGATAGCAGGTACACCCGCACACATGCGC
This sequence comes from Neospora caninum Liverpool, assembly GCF_000208865.1. Taxonomy (NCBI): domain Eukaryota; phylum Apicomplexa; class Conoidasida; order Eucoccidiorida; family Sarcocystidae; genus Neospora; species Neospora caninum. The sequence continues at coordinate 673,170 of NC_018390.1, forward strand.
TGGGGCAGAAACGAAGGCGATCCTTTTGAGAAGACACCGTTTCAGACTACCACCGGTGACGGTCCAGTCAGGCTGTCTCGCGCGCGACTGTTTCCGCCGCGAAGCGGAGCCGCGACAGGAAGAGCAGGCGACCTGCGTCCGCGCAAAAGAGGACCTAAACCAGGCGACGTTTGCGGGGGGGGGGGGGGGCGTTGATCGAAAATCGGGATGTCTTCGTTCATATACATCTAGGAATGCTTGTCGAGTTCCCTGTACAGAATTAGCTCCCTGCGCACTTTGGATCCGACCAAAAGCCTTTTCAGCTCCACTGATGCGAGCGCGCTGTATATACATGGGGAGCGATGCATTCTCTGAAGGCGCGCTCGCCGCCTGGTCCAGCTCACACCTTTTAGTTCGCGCCACTCAGCGTGTCCTCGAAAAGAACGGACGTCTTGTGTGTACCGCGAGGAAACCCACGTCACCTCTGGGGCACAGCGAAGTTTCGGCGTCGCTTCGACGTTCGGGAACTTGAGCGAGCGGAAAAAGTTCGAGTCGCGATGACCTGCGATTTTGCGGAAGTTTGAAAGCGCACGCGCGTTTTCGGTTACCGCGCGCGTGTTTTCGTGCTCGATTCTGCGGTGGTTTTTGCAGCGTCTTTCGCCCATGTGCGTCGATTTGTCTCAATGAGGTGAGCGGGACGTTCCCAAGCACGCCCCTAGGTCGCATATGCGACTGCCGGTGTCGCCATTCTTGGTAAGAGCGGCCGGGGTTTGACGAGGGGGGCCTACGGCCGGCGCGGCGCCGTTGACTCACCCAAAGAGCAAAGACCAAATCAGTGCGTCACTTCGCAGACGCTCTCGCAGCCGCACGCGCCACGCTGGCGTAGTGACAGACGGACCGGGGCCGTCCGTGTGTTCTGCAGAACTTGGCGCTTTTCGAGAGGCTTCAGGTGACTTCTCTGTCGGCTGTGACAACCCTGCAGGACTCACACAGCTCGTCCTGTGGCAGTCGTTTTCTAAAGGACAAAAGGTGCACAAACGACGCGGCGGTGACTCAGGGGGAGCACCTGCCGTTCCATTCTCTGAGAAGCCAAAGAGGGTTTGACTGCAGTCGAGAGTTCAAAGCTCTTCTGGGCCTTCTGTGCTGGCGTGCCTCGTCTTCCAGATTCTGCTGAAGAGGTCTCCTGGCGGCAAGTTTGTGATGGAGGAGGCTGCCATCGCCCCGTTTCTCTCCCTGTGCAGTTGGAGCAAGCTGTTCGTTTTCGCCCAGGTTAGATGCGTGCCCTATTTTGCGCAACAGGAAACGCTCGCCTGCCCATCCACCTGCGCAGGTGGACCCCGTTCCACTTCACTGTCTTCAGGTTGACTCTCGACTTGCTTAGGCTGTCCAGGGTTGCCCGTCGCCACCCGGTCGCACTTGGGGAAGTCGGAATGCGCAGCGGAAAACAGGTGGACAGGCGCTAGTATGAAACCCGAAGCGGAAATCGCCGCACAGACGCTGGGCAACCGGTCCTGGCACCATCCAGAATTCGCCCTCTGTGTTTTCTTTCAGGTGAACAGCGATGAAGAAGAGCAACAAGTACTGGACGAATTGGAAGGGATCCAGGCATTCGATCGCGGGCTTCAGCGCCATGTAAGAGTCGACACTTTCGTATTTCCGTCCCGTTTGCTGCGCCTTGCCACTGGGGGAAAGATAAGAGCGGAAGGAGAGGCTTGCTTCGACGAGGGCCCCGCAGCAAAAGATCGGGGAAAGCCTGCGGCGACGTCGAAACGCATCGTAGACCTTGGGCTGTCGTGTACGGCACTCACCTCCGTTTCTTCAGCCTGCCTGGTGTTCGATCTCGACGAGGGGCTGACGGAGTGAACAGTTTTGAGCCCCCCTCCCCCGGAGTTTCAGCTTTTCTGCGCTCGACTCTCGGGTCTAGCAGAGAAGAGGCTAACCGCTTACACACTTTTGTGTCTGTGCCCACTCAGCGGGTCATGTTCTCCTCCACCAGGAACGGCCGAGCGTCGATGGTCCGTCAGCTGCAGCCCCTTACCCACATCGACGGTAAGAAGTACAGGCGTGTTTTCCCTGCATTACTCAACACCGAGGCGAGATGCTGGCCTTCCGTTTTCCCTGTCGCGTGTAGCCGCGCGTCCTTCGGAAGAAGAGGCCCAGCTGGCAACCTGTGTATGAGGAGCAACTCCTGAGGCACGTACCGTGGAAAGGCAATAGTTGGCCCCGCTGAGAACGCACGAAAAAGGCTACGATGACTTTCCGACAACACGCTTGCCGGTCACTGAAGCACTGGCGGTTTCTCATTGTCGCTTCTGCAGCGGATGATTTCATCGCGGTCACGCTGGAAGGCAAGGTCCCGAATGTAGTCTTCCTGCAAGAGCCTCTCAAGGTGGGTAATCTGTTTGACCTGAGGGCACACGCTTGCGGGTTTTACCCTGTTGGCCCGTTCAAGTGATTGGTATGCACATATATATATTTATAGTTTTTTATAGTTATTTATGGTTACTTATGTATACACGAATACGCACTACGCGAGTAACAGGTGTATTGCCGTTGCTAAGCGGCGTGAGACGGCACGAGACAAGTGCTTGTGGGGATGTCGTTCTCTGGAAGGGCGCTAAGTGTGCACGAGCTTTTGGAAGCGTCTGGCGTCCTGGATCGGGTACGCTGTCAGTAGCTGACAGTTGAATTGTTGTGGACTAGTTCGAACCTATGGGAAAGACGCCAGTTCGCGTCTCCGACCAAGCGTCGTTGCTTTCCTGCTATGCTTGTGAAATGGATTTACTCGTAGGAATGCGTGGATGTCCTTCAAGCAGCGCTCCAAAGGCCAGTGACAGCGTAGCAACGGAAGTTGCCTTTCTCCGGTGGCATTCGTAGCTCGGTGGCTACAGACCTGTTTCAGTGGTTTACGTCTTTCAGTCCGTCCGTTTCTCGATTTTTTTCTTCCAGTAGGGCGAGGGGCTATGAACGGGCACCCGCAGACCGCTAGCGGGGATGCGGCATGATGGCGAGGAGCTGAAGGAGCTGTACCACGCCGGTGGTTTTCAAATTTGACCCCTTCATTCGTTTTTATCGGATGTAGGTGCGGCTCCGTTTCCCCCCATGTTCTTTGTTCGCAAAATGGTATTCTGTATCGCGGCCCTTCCCCGTGCATGAACTGTCTCGGACGGGGTTTGACTTCTGTAGAAGAAGCCGCCAAGCTAAAGCTCATCTGTGGCTTGGGCGCGAAGTCTAAAATCGAAGAGTATGAGGAACGTTCACGGAACTGCCGGGGGTGCGTTACGAAGGCGGAACAGAAAACTGGCGCTGTGACACACTTGGTGTGCCACCGTCACCATGCACACACACCAGTTCGCGGTTCCCTCCGCGCAAGACGCGAGACTCTGTGATCTTGGAAATGACCATCACTGTCGTCTGGAACGCCCCTGCATGTGCTCGTGTCCTCGGGAGAAAGAGGCGAAGTCGGCATTTCGTTCCTCGAAAGCACCTTTACACCGAAGAAAGGCGCGCTTTGTGAGGATGGTTCTTGCGGGAACGAAGGGAACTGGTATACGCTTGAGCATCCGAGGAGAGTAGATTTCTCTTACCGAATGCTGGGTGGCCGAGAACGAGTCCCCTTGGGCAGCAGACTGGGACAACGCGGTCTAGATGTTCAGTCAAGCGCAGCCAGCAATCGTGAGACACGGCAAGCATTGGACGCCCCGGTGATCACCAACCGGCACAAAAAAGGACCATACGCTTACGCAGGGGCGTGGCGCCGTTCAAGGCAACAGCTTCTTTGGCCCCTCCGTGGTTTGACTTTTTCGTAATTCCTTAGTACGTAGCGTCTGGCCATTTGGGAACTTCCAACGCATGGACGTTTATGACAGAGATGCCTCAACGCTCGTCCGTGTTGAGAATTTACACACGATAGGCTCGACCTGGCAGGTGCTCTCTTCATCTGATGGTTCCTGTCTCCGCTCGACCGTCGTTCCGTTCTTGGAGCGCGAAATGGCCCTTGCACAAGAAACAAGTACGGCCAGGAGAACAGGCAGGACCTACCAAGGCATGAAAATGTGTTTGCGTGTCTACCGAGGAGCCCAATGCACTCATTTTTTCTGTGCGCATCGCCCTTCCGTTTGAGTGTACCAGACGACACTGTTGATTTCTAAAGAGCGGATGGCTCAAGTGGCAACACAAAGCAACATGGCCTTAAAGTCTGAGCGCCCTAAAGCTGGAGTCCGATAGTTGTTTGGCTTCCCTTGGGAAAACCGCAAGGCAAGAAGCCGCCAGAGGAGGGATCTGGAACTATAACTTTTTTGAGGACGTTTCCAGGAGCCCGCACCGGTGTGCATCGCTCCGTGTCCCATTGTAACGGATGGTCTCCATCGTGATAGCGACACACAGCGCTATTCGGTTTTGGTGGCACTGTATACCCACGTCTCGTACACATTCGCAGAGCGTTGTGAAACGAGAACGGTGCGCCGTCTCGGGTCTGATGTAGAACGGGGGAATTTAAGGCGGTCGCTTGAAACAGAGCATTCTGGTGCACAGTTGAACACAACCCACACCTGAGGATATTGAAGGCATCCCTACGCCCAATCCGTTTTTTGCCTTTCCAAAACAAACACGGAGCCTTAAAATCTCCCCCTGTCTCGGATGCAGGCACCCGTGCCAGGCAGTTCCCTTCCGGGACACGCCCGGATCTCTCTCCACGAATGCCGCAGTCCGAACTTGAGACCGTTTCTCAGCCTGAGCGTCTTTAGCTGCACACACATCCGTTCCTCTTTTCTGCCTGCTCTGTACCACAACGGAGACTGAAACCAAAGGGTTGTTTCCATGGGGCGCCGCCGCCGCTGTAGCATGCAACAGCAATGTAAATTCCAAGACCGCTCCCCTCTCCACACAGCTGGGCTGTGCTTTCCGTGCATGCAGCTCACTCACCGCCTCCGTTCCACGCCGTGAGTGCAGTTCCAGTAATTGCCAAGGGGACACGTCTCTATCCTAGACACTGCATCCGCTTGTCGTTTCAAAGGAAGCTCTCTACAGCGCCTGAAAAAGGAAATCCAACTCTTTTAAGGGGGGCTGACTGTGCTGCGGTTCGATAGGAAAACGATCGGTGGTCGCCGCATGCGCCATACCAATGTTGAGTGCGTCGATGAGACGTGGACTCTCTGCACTCGAAGTCGACCACACAGTCGTGCTTGCGTTGACGTTTTAGTTCTCTTTTCCTTTCAGAGTGACCTCTGAATTCCAAGAGTGCCAGCGCCTTGTGTCTCTCTCTTTATTTCATCCCGTGTCTCTCTTAGATCGCGTTTGAAGATCTGAATTCCCATACCATTTTCGCGGACGACGCTCCTCAAACCTCTTGACCGCGAACAGGTGTGCGCTTGGTGGCAGTTGCGGTTTTGTTTGAAGTGCATGGTGCTTGCGGATCTGTGCTAAAGGGGTGTGAAGGTGGTCTCTCTGTGCGCTTGTCGTAGACACCAATCCATTCAATTTTCGCCCCGTTCTCCACGAAAACCCGTAATTCCTTGCCATATTGATACGCTTCCCATGCAAACGCTAATTAGCTTCCTATATTGTGCGCCTGGTAAGCTCTCCCGGACCGCGACACGGTCCATGCAGTCATCGCCGCCCGACTTTCTGGAAACCCCGCCTAGCAAGAGGGGAGGGGCGTTGAGCTGAAAACAGGCATATCCGGTGTGCGTACACAGACACACACTCGTATTTTTGTGTGAGATTGGATAGCGGGTGCTTGCATTTAACTGGACGGACAAGGCGCAGCTTTTTCTTCCATACCCGGTCTCGCGGCGGAGCTACGGTCCCTGTCGCCTCCACAAGCTTGAGATCGCGTGCGTTACAAGGCACACAACATCCAAATTTGTGGAACAAGGAACGATGCCAGCAGGCGGGGCGGGACACGCCGGAGGGAACATTGTTCCCGATGGCCGAACACTGGTGAACTGCAGAGACCTCAACAAGGCACGCGATGCATACCAACTGAGAGACATCGAAGCAACGCGGTAAGCCCACCTGCTCGTGCTTTCTCGGGTCCCTGGGATACTTCACCACGAGGCAACCACGCTTCCACCAGTAGGCGCACGAAAACCAGCTGGAAGAGAAGACACAACACGGAAGCGACAGTGATTAGTGAAGCCTACTTTGTTCCCGTAACCACACAGGCGTTTCAGTGCGTCCCTCTCCCGGAGTTTCAGTTCCCAGACGTGCGGCGCGAGGGACAGGGAGGAGGGATTCGAAGCGAGCGGCAATGGGAAAGGACAATCGCCCATTCGGTGGATGCTCACGTGTCCTCGAAACCGTCACACCTGACGTTTTGCTCACGTTTCTCAGATTCTCCGGTGTGGAGTTTCACGGGCGCGTGCCATAACACATTTCATGCGATGGTCCAGGTGGAGTCGGTGGCAGGTTTGTTCCCACTGGAGTAAGCCAAAGTGTGCGGTCGCCAGGAAGGCCCGTGGTGGTGACCCAGCAAAGCACACACCGGAGACCGCCTTTTTGTTCTTACTCAGGGCAGCCCATAGCCTCGATCTTTACCGAGAACTGGCGGGCGATCACAAAGAGAGTCACACGAACACCTCGTCGGATTACGTGAAGGCGGTCGTCTTTGGAGGCCTCGACGGTAGGTGACGACACGCGCGTTCTGTAGCAGAGATGAAAAGCGAAGCGCCCGGACACAGACGACAAGGAAGATCGAAGGAAAATGCTCAAGGACTCGTCTCAGAGCCAATGCCTAGAACCCCAGTGTCCTGCAAAGACCGCCAAGAGCTTTTCTGTGTGGTCGGCACCTGGAGAGTGTCCACTGTAACGCGGATTTTCGGACTGCCGGCGTTTCTTCGTGTCGCTTTTTTCCTACTTCTCTGTTGGTATATTCGACAACAGGACGTTAACGCGCCGAAGCCTCTTCCCCGCTGTATCCAGTACATTCATTGTCTTCGCTTCTACGGCACCCCGGCGCGTGTACCGGTGACATGAAGAACTTGTTTGCCGCGTCCCTCTTGCACATTCTTTCTGCTTCAGGCATTGTCACCATCTTCGCGATTGTTGCCGGATGCGTTGGAGCGGATCTGAGCTGCTCTCAGGTCCTCATGGTCGGTCTTGGGAATCTCCTGGCGGATGCCATCTCCATGGGCTTCGGGGAGTACGTCAGTGCCGCAGCCGAGAAGGATTTCGTGGAAGCGGAGAAGCAGAGAGAAGAATGGTAGGCGCGTGGTTGAATGTGCCGAGGAAACGTCTGCCGGTGTCCCACCCGCACATGACCGCAGACTAAGTGCAGACAGGTCACATTCGGGGCCATTAACTGGAAAAATATGCCGACTTACCGCGCCCAGCCCTCGATGGGGGCAATTGCCACTGCCTTAATCGTTCGTACACTGCCGCCTGAACAGTGGTGAGGCTCCACGTTAAGCCCACGCGTGGGTCTGTGTTTCCGACGAGAGGATTTCAACACGCTTCACGGCCTCCAAGCAGCCTACAGTATCCGCGTTTAGTCAGAATGCGTTCGCCCCCCCCCCCCCCCCCCAAAATGGCCGTTCTTCTTGGCGACGTGAATAACCGAGTGACCGCATTGGCGTATGCAGGCGTGCCTTTGCAACGCTCTACAGCTTTATGTTCCGTGGAGACCACAAGCGACTGCGGAACAATACTTTTTTTAGCCCTCTTTCTGCGCGCTCGCTTTGCTCCAAGGAAATCTGAACTGCCACTGTCGTGCGTGCAATGCCATCGTCACGGCGTCCACGGCGGCATTCGTTATTTCGTTGAAACGTGCATGTACATCGGGCTGCTGGATCGCGTTGTTCAGGGAAGTTGAGAACTGCCCCGAGGAGGAGAAGAGAGAGATGGTGGAAATCTATACAGAGAAGTATGGCTTCTCAAGGGCGGACGCGCAGTCAATGGTTGATATAACTTTTAAATATAAAAAGTTCTTCGTGCAGCATATGATGGTCGAGGAGCTTGGCCTTATGTACGGATTTGATGAGCCCACCCCAATTAAGAGAGGTACGTCGCATGCCAAGCTGACTGCTTCACTCTGACGGGCGCAGGCGCGGCCGACGGCTGGAACAGGTGTCGGTGAGCATACCCGGAATGGTGTCTACCCTTGCATGTGTAAATGTGGCCAACTAAGCTTATATTTAAATCCCTTTCTTACTTCACAGAATAGAGAAAGAGTAGAGTCTCGATTCAGTTTCTGCTTGTGAACTGTCGCTTTTCTGACGGACCCGGAGAGCCCGAGGGCCCGTGGCTTTTTTGTGCGACTTCCAACGTCGTTCCTTTGTCTTGCACCGTTTCTGCGTAACTATATATAGCTGGCGCTTATTCACGTCAGAATGGAGGATGTGCTGAGAGGCGTTCTGCTCTGCCATTGAGGAGCTTGAAGTTGCGCTTCATTTGGACGGGAGGCTCCTCTTCGTTAAGGCCGGAGGGTGGGATAATGTGTGTAATAAAGGCTGTCGGCGTCCCAAGTGTGTAACTGTCTAGAGGGCCACTCTCCCACAACATTGGGTAGACATGATAGTGGGAACGGCGGTTCTTCATTCAACGAGGGGCGACTTCCTGATCCATTCAATATGAAGTGGTTTGCCACCGATTTCTTTCACAGGCTTGGTCATGTTCACCGCCTTCTGCTTTTTTGGGCTTCTTCCCCTGGCGGGCTTCATTGGCTGGGTTGCCGCTTTCGGACTGGGAGCTGAGGCAGATATGGCCTTTCTCATGGCCTGCGTGGTGTCCATCTTGACTCTATTCGTCCTTGGATTTTCAAAGGTCCGTTCGCAGCTGAGTGGTTAGACAGTTCCTTTCCACAAGCCAGACATGGTTTGCTCGTAAAAGTAATCGCGCTAGCATGCCGCCCGTTGTTTTTTGATTTGCTGGTTGGCCAGGGGGAATGGAAAACGCAGGAGTGAGGAGCGATTGTCTGCTCACGCTGAGGCGAAGTCTGGGTCAAAATCCTCAAAATTTGAACGTGAATGCGGAATCGTACCTTTGGGTCCACGGCTCGTGTCGCGGTGGCGAGGGGGATTTACTCGTCAATTGGGGCGGTTTCAGTGTTGGCTGTGGTCGAAGTAGAACATTGCGTTTTAGTCACACAAACGCTTCAGGAGTCTGTACCGTTTTTAGTTTGTCCATCGTACTGTCTCCTTGGTCTTGTGTTAGTGGACCCGCTTCGGTCTTGGTGTCTGTTTAGTGCTAAGATCCAGCTGTACCAATCGTTTTTCTTCAACATCATCTCGTGCCTCTACCAGGAATACGGATGCCACCTGAATTAGAGTGTCACTCCGCCAGTCTGTCTGTTTCCATTGGTGCGATTATAGGGGAAGTTCGTGGGACAGAATCCAACTAAATCCGCCTGTCTGATGGCGCTGAATGGAAGTTGCGCCGGCACAGTGGCTTACGGCGTCGGCAGTTTGCTGCAGGTAAGCAAGAGAAACTTCTTTTGGGCCGACTTTAAGCATTAATATATGCCAAAGAGGCAGGCACGCCTTGCAGTTGGGTGTCAGTGCAAATGAGCGAGAGGAACGCATCCAAATGACGTTTCTTGACCACATCAGGCGGCCCGTGGTTGCGTAGGTACTGAGCGATTGCGTTCACGTTTCGTATCATTGTACATGAAATGTTTCGTAGCGCTTACAGAACCTTCCAATGATGCTGATTGGCGCAACAACCTGTGGTAGAGCCTCACGATGATACGTATGGTGTCAGCAAACCCAAGGAGCCGGTGGCGACTGTGGGTTCAGCGCCTCTTTCAGAGGAGCGCTGATACATACTGTTCATTGTGAGAGACATTTGCTGTCGTCGTTGGGTGGAAAAGCTGTACCAAGATGCCTGTCCCCGCTTGAGTGGAAATCATGCTATTCGTGGCACACCGACGACTCTCGCCCTTGCTGCCTGCCCAGAGCTCAATTAGGGTTACGCTGAACTGTGGTATGCACGGAAGAAAAACAGCAACAGTCGTGTCTGGTGTGCGCGCAAAGGTCCCGCTGAGTCCGAAACAGACATCACCTCTCTTGCGTTGTCCCAGTGTATTCCTCGCTCCTGAATTGCCGCTGCGCCGTGTTGTGCGTGCAGCTTGCGGTCGGCGCAAACATGTCTTCCGGTTAGGATGGATGCAAAGCAACTCGGGGTTGGCCGATGGAAGCGCCACATCCTCGGACAAGCGGACATACAAATCTGTGGAGATCCGCGAGCACCGTTCGAGCTAAACTGACAGACACATATGACTCCACTGTCGGTTTTTCTTCGCCACGATTCGGCGCGTTTGACGTCACTCTTCCGGCAGAACCTCAACGTAGTGCTAGTGTATGGGCTATCAAAGACTGAATCTAAGGACACGGTCCAGTGTTTGCCCGAGTGCGGGCGGATGTTGTGAAAAATTCTTTTTACGGTCGATGAAGGGGAAGTCCCACAGCCCTATGGGACGAAGGACATTGACAATTCGTGTTACGACACGGATGCGACAGAGGGTATTTTTACGGATGCCCAAATTTGTTTAATGCAGCTATGAGCCGATCGAAGCGTGACAGATGGGCTATTTAGACCCTTTGCTATCAATCGATAATCTATACGTCAGGTGTCTCTGCGCGTTCTGTTGCAAGGCGTGGCGGGAGCTGCTTAGGACCCGGAGCGTCATAACCGCACCACGCGCCGTTTTGTTTCATACTGGTTGCTGCCGCTCCTCGTGAAAAAAATGGCACCTGTAAATAATTCTCCTATATGCCATTGTCGGCCATTCGGTACCAAGCAGGTTCCGGGCCTTCCGGTCTCCGCGACAGCAAAGCATGGGGCGTGTTTCGGTGTTTGTGGCGCTTGTGGGATCTGTAGAAACCATCTGCTTGTTTGATCGCTTGGACCAGGCAACGGGGAAGCCTTTTGTGTTGTGCATCTTCTTCTCAGTTCCGTGTTCAGCAAAGCAGCCGAGGTCGATTCATCGTGGTTTTTGCGTCGTGAGTGAAACGCTAAAACTCGCGTCGCGTTGTGAAGGCAATCTAGGCAGCATCGAGGGTTTTCCCTCGCAAGTTCACTAACTGCCAAATCGGAAACTGACACCTGTTACCGACATACTTCACGGGGGCTCTTTTCATTGTGTTGTGAATCTTCATTTTAGCGACGACAGAACTTACCTACATCAGGCCATGCCGGAATGCGGCAGCATAGTATTTTGCGTAGCATCGACGTGGGCTTGTAATGCGCGTCCACATGCCATTGAGACCACGCCGGCGAGACGGATGGTCACCTGTTGGATCACGAGCACTGTTACAGATAGTGACTCGTTGTTGAATCCAGAGTGACGAATCTTCCGTGTAATGAGTCGCGTATGCTTGGCGGCACTCGTTATTCCTCGAGTCCCCTTCAGGAACACAATCCACTCCGTTGTATGCGTCTTACCATTTGCCTTAGCTGCAGTTAGGGTATTTTCCCGTTATTTGCACGGCCAGGCGGTCGTATACTAACAAAGTCGCGCACTCGCTTTCGTCCTTCCGTGACAATGTCTGCCGTGTAGATTGAAAAATTATTTCGGCGTTTCCGCGCAACCCACGGTGCTGTTGGAGTGCCCCCGAAAGGCTACTGGAGTGGATCATCATGATTCTGTCGCCTTTTCGCGTTGCATTTGACCTTCAGAATCAGGTGTTTGATGCGGGGTTTTCGCGGGGGCAGGAAAAGTGTGGGTGAGTAACGTTTTCCAAGACGACGAAGAAGCCAACAACAGTGCGCTCACATGGAGGCAGCATTCTTCTGGGACGACGCCGGCCCAAAAAGAGCACAGTGTTTTCGCCAACTGTTGAGGAAGCACGAAAATGGCATCTTGACAAAGCGCAGTGAATGGGGGCTTATACGTGGCGCCAGAACCCGTGTCATCACCGAAAAGAACTAGACAGGGGATAAGACGGCGCGTAGCGCACCTGCTACTTCAATGCCAAAAGCGCAACCTTAGGGCACATAAGCTCCGTAACGAAAGCAAACTACACAGCATCGAACTGAACAAAGAAGAAACAACATTTGTAACCACCGTGGCTCTTTTTCCTTCACAGGGGGTTTGGCGCGTGTACTGCGGGGAGCCCTCGACTTCGGTGTTCTCAATACTTGCTAAATGTCATTGGCGTGTCAGCCGACATCTTATTGAACGACACACGCATTCGGAGCTGGTGTGAAAGCACTGGATGATGAAGGTGGGACGACTGTTGCGCCTGGTGGTCGAGCATTAGAGTCGGTGGCTGACACTCCAGGGGACGTCGTGACATCAGCAGACTTGTTTGACTGCTGGTCCCTTGGCGGTCCCCCCCGATGCTCAAGCTGAGGGGCGAGTACTTCTTGCTGATTGGCCCTATCGGTTGTTCCTTGCTTCAATATGCCGCCGCAGTCTCGGTGTGGCTGCGGGTTTATACTTGTGGCAAGGTTAGGCCGCTGAGCTGGCTCAGCAGCACTGATGCGTTTAGTCGCGCTTCTCAACTTTCCTGCAGGATCGGTGTACTCATCGTTATTAGAAGGTTGTTTTCCTGCTGCGCTCTGACACGATCCGTTGTTGCGGTCTGAGCGCGTCAGAGGCTTCTGGCCCGATTTCAGTCCGCGAGACGGGACTTTGGTTGCCGAACCACAGCTAACTTTCATCTGCCTGTGAACATCTTTCGGAGCCTCGGATCCTTTTCTCTTGTCGTGCCCAGAATGCTCGTGGGCGCTCTTGCCTCCACACTCCAAAGAGGATAACCTCCAGCTGAGGCCAGCAGTTGTGGGGTCCAGGTCAGCCTCGCGGATGCTGCTCTTCTGGAAAGAATCTATTTGCATCTGTCGAACCTGCATATCCGTAGCCTGTAGGTCCAGATCAGCTGATATCTTGCTAGGCTGACCTGCGAGAGCGAGTCCAACCGGAGCAGCCACACATGACTCACTGGTGGCCGGTTCATATGTAAACTGAGTTTCCATCCCCTGCGACGTATTGCACCGATCCCCCTTATCGACCGGGGAGGAAGCTGCCACATTGATTTCGTGTGCTGTCCATATTTTTGCTTGATTACTCGGTTGCATGGTTCTTGCTGCATTCATGAGTGCCTGCACTTGCGGGATCATAGTGGGATCAAGTTTCTTTGATGGCGCAGAAGAGCCCACGGGAGTCCCGAGGTTCTTTGAACTGTTCGCGGGACGATCCACGGGAACTGAAGAGGTAGGAGAAAAACCTTGCGGGTAATTGCTACGCCGACTCAGGGAACTCGGAACCCCAGCGCCATCAGTTGTTGATACGAACCGCGGAAGTTGCGTGGGTAGCACATGCGAGGAAACGGGAGGTGGCGGAGGCGGGGGTCTCTGGCAGTCCTTGTTTTGCGAATGGTGAGTTTCCGAGCTGAAACTGCAATCACAAGAGCCTCCGGGCGCCGTTACAGGAGCTGGAGATGCTGGAACTCCCATGGGATACGTGGGAACAGAAGCAGGAGAAGACGCCGGATGTGAGCCGCTCGGCGGCGCTCCAAGCAATCCTTGGTGTCCCTGAGGAGCATGATTCCGTATCGCATGCTTCATCTCTTCAGCAAACGTCTCAGATTGAGAAGTCCCGGGCAGCGGTGCACAGCCAGAAGCTCGTCTACATGCCTGTGGCTCAGCCGCGGACCCTTCGCCTAGGAACTGTTTGACGTAGGTTGAGTTGCGAGATATTACGAAATCGCCAGGGTTCTCCGGGATGCGAGGAAACAGCAGGAGCCTGACAGCTTTAAGGAAAGCCGAGGGGTGAAGCAAGATTGCGGACGAGACGAGAGACCGGCGCTCTTGTACCGGCAGCCTAGTATCGGCGGATAAAAGAGCCAGAAACAACAAGAAGGATACGCTGCTCTCCCCACGAAGAGACGAAATGAGGAGAGTTAGACACGACGGAGACGTGAGATAAGATAGCAGTACTGAAAACAAGGGAGATGCGGTGGACGCGAGCGACGCTATCCAAGAAATGGGGTCGGAGAGGGCAAGCACCATATGCGACTCGGGGGTTGTCTGAAGAGCAAAAGAACGCATCAAAGGGTAGCGATTTCATCGTGGGTATAAGTCAAGATAATCGCAAACGGTAACTAGTAGGACACCGTCGTAGCTATCAAGGCCGAGGCGCCGTCAGTTTCCTATTACGTGTCAATGGCCCCGCAGTTTTCCTTCTCACCTCAACAGAAACCTGGAACGCCTTCAGAAAGTGTTCAGTTTCCCCCATCTTCCAGAATGCAGCATGACAAAGTGCTTGCGAGAGACTTGTGCGCTTGTCAGGTTCTGACTCGAGTAGCCCGTCTATCAGGTCGTAAAGGAGTGGAGACTCCCGTGTCTGCACACAGAAAATTCCGCGTTTAGATGACAGCTTCCGCCGTGACATCGAGGGCAGGCGCGTCAGGAGACACCGGATTGAGCTACTGGAGTAGTCAGCAACCTGATGTCGTTCCCGGATGTACGACCATTTCGGTTACCTTCTCGAGGTTGACCTTCCTGTCCTCTAGGATATGTGTTATTATCGACCGATCGCTGGTGTCGCCATACGGATGAAGGCCACCGCTGATGATATAAAAGAGTGTAGCGCCTGCGTATCACATGCCAAAGTTACAGTGAGGACATGGCATGTGGCCTCTTCTACCTAGAGGAAAGTCACCCTCTCGGGACACTCGAGATAACAAACCTCTGAGTACCATACCTGTGGACCACGCATCGGCCTTTTGCAGGAAGCTGGAGGGCCATTTCAGACTGTTTGCCAGCACAGAAAAGCTCACACCCTTGCGGTTTTCTGGTGGCAGCGCCTCATATTGGTCGATGAGTGCACTAATTTGCTGCGCTATGTGCATGAGCGATCGGATGAACTCGGGTGCAAGCCACGCCGCCTCTTGCGGAGAATTGAGGATCTGTGGCACAGAGACGCAAGGCGACAGAAAGTAGGCAGGTCGATACAATTTAGTGCGGTGACCCTTACTGTCCTCAGTCGCGGCAATGTTTGACTCACACAGCGCTTACCCAGTGAATGAGCTCCTTCGCGTTTTTCGCGCCCTGGACGCCAGCATGAAGCAAATCAAAGATACTAAGGTAACGAATTTTCCCCGCACAGTCGCCAACTTTAAGCTCGAAATTTTCAGTAAGCATGATATTGCCAGGGTGAATGCGCATGTGTGCAGAATGCCCGTACTGCTGGATTTTCAAGACTCCCGACAGCAAATGAGAAAGCATTTCAGTCATTCCCTGCGGCGGAAGAGGCTCTTGGAGGCAACGTTCACCTAGATCACTGATGGCGATCATGTCTGCCAGGCACCCCTCACATTTTTCTAAAACAAGCATCAAAGACATGCCTTCGTCGTCGTCATTGTGCATGCAGTAGACTCCCTTGGTGTTTACAATTAGAGGATCGTGGACATGGGCAAACTGCTCCAGCTCCGCAAACGAATCTCGCATCCGGCTTGTGACCACAACTGGGACCTGCTTTATCGCCACAGTCTCCCGCGGTTGCTTATTCGATCCGAGAAGGACCCCCGTAAACACCAGAACACTAGGGTCATCTCTGCTTTGCCCAATAGGTTCACTCCAGTAGTATATATTATCTGCCAGCTGTTTAAGGCTTCCAGACTGGCCCTGGTTGCTCGACACGAAAAACGCTGGCGTTCGGCTGGTGATTCGGTCACCACTCCCAGACCGTCGGGGAGATTCCTTGTCGTCGTACCCCGCTGGCTTTACGTCAGCTTCAAAAGCGCATCGATCGAGCGGTTCCGCTGAGCTTTGACCAGTTGCCGTGGTGACCATCTTTTCGTGAGTCTCATGCTCTGAGTCGCAGTCAAGAGACTTTCCCACGGGTCGCGGTATCGTGAGAGCTGACGACACAACCAAGGGGCGGCAGGAAGCGCGTCCAAAGACGGTGCTTTGAGGCAAAAACCCTGGCGGACTGCCAGCACATCCCTCTGCAGGACTGCTTATTTCCTGTGATCCTTGCTGTGGAGCCAATATTGCGCTTCTCTCGGCCGTCACTTGTGGCTGCACAACGCAGGATATTACAAACGGTGTTGCGGCGGTCGGGCTTCTGGTTGCATCGCTGATTGTGCTGAGAGCCGAGGTCGGCAGCAGTAGGAGCTTCTCCGTGTGTAGTGAACCTAGGCATCCAGCCCCTCTGTGGAGGTCTTTCTCCAAATCCATGCAGTTTGTTGCACAGTCTTGGCTCGACTGCTTGCCCGCGTACACGCGTGGAGATGCAGTAAGCTGCGGGATGCCGCAGCTGGTGCCCTGGCTTGGTCGGCGCGGGAATTGCTTGCCTGGATTCCCCAGGATGCTCCCTCCATTGTTTGCTGTGGCGGTCACATGGTTGTCCTTGGCCAGAGATCGTTGGCCGGGGTGTTTCAGAGGAACGGAACCCAGGAGATGCGCCCCGTTCTTCCGAGACGCTGCAACTGCAGGCCCACCAGAAATATCACGCGCATGAAGGTTCTGCTCCTTTTGTTCCAAAGCGGGTTCACCACTTCGTTTGTGCTCCTGCGCATGTGCAGATGTGGACGCTTCTGCTGCCGAGTGGCCGATGTTTTGCTCCCGCCACTGGACTCGTGACTCTCCACAGTTCTTTAGTTGCGACGTCTGACTGGCGAGAGGGGTACCGTCTTCGACTCTCGCACTATTTGACGGGGAGTGGGTGTCCGAAAGAACGGACTGAGGGGTATGTGAAGATATGAAGTCGGTGTGAGGGTGACGTGTGCGGTTGGAGTTTGCCAACGATTCCGTAGTTGTTCCAAATTGGTGCGAATGTCCGGGGCCGACGGAGTCCATGATGGCCAGAAATCTCGCCCTGAGGCGAGGATGGGGCTTGTCCGACGGCTGTGCCAGTCAACATAAACAGGAAATAGTCAAAATCGGCTCACTGACTCTTCCAAGGAATACGCGTCAACGTGTGTGTGTAGCAAAATGATGAAAATCACTCCTACCAGGTATATATCCGGGCAGAGAGCATCCTGATCTTCGTAGGAGCCGAACACCTTGGATGGCGGATAAAACAAATCAGCTGGTCGAAGCTCGCTCAACGCGTGGGCAAAGGGACAGTAGTACCGGTCGCACCAGGCGTTACTTTGAAATTGTTTGCACATGATCTGAGGAAATACGGACAAATAACTGGAAAAATGTTTGGGGTCTTTCTGGCCGGAGGGAGAGAATGTGGGTGACAGCGAGTTGGGAAATTCTTACCGTTTTATACATCTTTGGATGGTACACTTGTTCCTCCTTCGTATGCGCAAACTTGCAGTTGCGTTTCTGCTTGCAACTCGACTTCGCAATAGTTCGTCCTCGTCCATCTTTGACGAATTGAAGGTCATGACAGAGCTCCGGACAGTAGTTATACTTCCAAGGCGGCCGTCGGGTCCACCTTAAGTCATGGCTATACTGACATCTGCAACGAGGGGCCAGCATAGAGCCGCAAACAGAGGTGTGCTCCAGCAAATGGTACTGAAACCTAGTCCGTATACTTGCTCAAGCCTCGTCACAAGCCTATAAACCTCCTTTCTCCAATACCATATTTGGTGGACTGTAGAAAGGGAGTTATAGTTATTTAACTACCGAATGCCACTATCAACCCACAATTCTCACCTGTCCGCAAACTCGCATCGGCCCTGCTTTACGTAGCGCTCGCAAATTTTTGTCCGGAATTTGTACAAGTTCTCGTCGTCAAGTGTAGGTGGAAGAGCCATCGTCAAAGCAGAGGTGAATAACAATTGGAGGGGGGCACGAGACTGCAATTGATGAAAACCTGAATCTTGACTCTGCTGCTATGAAAAACCAGGTGTGAGCGCATGTGTCTCAAGACACAACACGTGCGTACTGTCAGACAGCGAGGGACTGTACCTCATTCAAGCTGTGCAGTCCCGAGTGCGGCAGGCAGAGTACAATAGAGCGCTGGACACTGAGGAACAGAAGGTTTAGACCGCGACAGTCGGTATCCTGACGTGATTGATTACTCGACAGACTGCCCGAACAGACAAATGACAAACAAAAGCATGCGGCACAGCGTCGGCCGCTCTAGGTAGAAGCCAGGCCGAACGGCATCTACTCGCGGGTGCCTCGCTGCTACAAAAGCAATCCTAATTTTTTGCTTGACGAAAACGGAAGCGTTGGGAAAACACTACTCACATGCTGAGGAAGCAGCTTCAGCGCGGTCACGGAAAAGGGGCTAAACTAAAATGAAGGACAGAAGGACTTCAATCGTGTAAAAGTAGAAGGTCTTCTTTCTCGTAACGCGTCAGTGCATAGCAATTCCTGACATGCGACCCTGCATGAGGTTCGTGAACGGGGAGCCTCCTGGTGAGCAACTGACACAGAGTTGGTCAGCCATGGCGAAAGTAGGGTTGAGTGTTGAAATAAGCCCCCCCTTATTAGTACGCCGCGCGGTCGAAGTCATTATAGCGGCGCGGCGGCAGGACGCGTATATCAATTTCGTGCCATTTTTACCAGTATACTGAGGTTGGTTTAACAGTTTGCTGAGGTGTCCTTGTAGAATATCATGCTTTCAATGTGGTGTCACTGGTAGTAGACCCCAACGCTGTTCTTCCATCGCTGCCGAAAGAGGACACCTCCGCCGTTAAAAATTCAACTGATTCGAATGCTTTCCATCTGAGGTCTGATCTGCGGAGACGGCTGCGGGATCTGGGCAAAGGCAACTGATCTCAACGTTAGCAGGACTAACACACAAGAGAGCATCCCGAAGCATGATGGCGATTGAAGAAAACGGGTGCTATCCGTTCTGCTGCGACAAGAGCTGTATTATCACAGACGGGGTTATACCTCATCACAAATCGTCAACACCTCGAGGCCTCACTCGATTAGTTCAGCGAGATCTTTGTTCTGAGTTCTAGGTGGGCGTCTACGAACTGGACACTGGCTCACAAGGTTACAAGCAGGTTTGCCGTACCACACCCCCCCCCCCCCCACGAACATCGAGAGTACCGCGGTTTCAGAAACCCAGCAGGAACCGAGCTGTAGCTACTCCCCGCGGGAACTTGATCCTCTCCACACTGCCGCTGGTTAGTGCCAATGTACTCTCGTGAAGGGGGACAAAGCGACGTTATGGCGTGGCTCTGTGTGTTGATTTTCTCTCTTGCTGTCTCGAAAGGGGCAGCTTTGCACTGGCGACGTGCCTATGGCCCACAACCAATGTCGTTCCCCTTCCCTGTGCCGCAGCCGGGTCTAACGGCCCCCGAACTCATAGAACCACAGTCGCCGCGCATGAGCCGGCAGATTGTGGAAGCGACAAAAGAAGATAATGCCAATCGTGCTGAGATAGAACTGGAAGCAGCGGCTGACGAAGCAACAGGCAAGCTTCAGGAAGCTCTCGATATTGGCGAACCACCGCACAGCCCCGAAGAAAAGGAAACGAAAGCTCGAGAGAAAAGCGGATTCCTAACCAACATCTTAGAAAAAGCGGCTCAGGCGTTCTCGTCATCTAGTCTGACTCAACTAGAAGGTGCGTTTTGCTCCAGTATTTCTGCGATTCTGTCACTTGATAAAACTCTCGTTCCCCGTAGGAGGAGAAGAAGTCCGGCAGTTTCAGAGGGGCGTTATTGCAGCGCTGGAAAAGGTAAAGACTGCTACCACGGAAGACGATTGAACAAAGCGAAGTAGTCAGTGTTCAGCAAACGCTTCCGTCGCCAATGACGAAAGCAGACTTCGATGAGCTGGAAGTGAGCCTTTGATCCTTCGTCAAGCGAGGCTACCAACCCAGCCATGCATTACAGGAAGCCGCAGCACCGGTAGGTCCAGACTCCTCAGCTTACCAGTGAACAGCCACGTTAACAGGACTTCAGAAGCTGGTACCCGAGTGCGTTCGAGATTACTCTCTTCAGTGCCCTGAAGCCTTCAGGTCCGACGGGGCGAATTGCGTTGCGTTGGATTCGTACAAAGGGCCATGCGCGAAAATACAAACAGATCTGCACAAGCTCACGGAAGATCAGAAGGTGGCCTGGTCGGATATTTGCCAGGCCAGCTTCCCGTGCTTGCCCGATAGTTGCCCCGTTGGCTCCAACTATAAAAGGCAATGTCCTGTGGGATGGAAGTTAGATGCCGATGGAAGCTGCCGAAGCGCTTCGGGCAAGCCTCCGTGCGACAACAAAATCCGGGGGGACTCATCCGCTGAGGAGAAAGCAAACTTCGAGTCAACTTGCCACGTGCGTTGGCCTTGCCTTCCCCGTAGGTGCTCCAAGGATTACAGCACCGCGTGCCCGGAAGGTTGGCATCAGTCGTCCAACCGTATGTGTTCGCCTCCGCCGCTCTACAAAGGTCCCTGCAACCAAGCTGTTGACATGAGTGGATACGTTGGAAGGAGCGATTTGAAGGCATCTTTTGAGAAGAGGTGTCTGGCCACCTGGCCGTGCAATTGGGCCGTGGCTACTCGTCAAAGAGATTACGAAGCACCTTGTCCCCTGTCCTGGATTCGCTTGACTGACAGGACTTGCGAGGCACCACCGGACTTCCAACCATCGGCGGACTGTCCTCGTCGAATAAATTCTGCAATGTCCGCATCTGAGAAAGCATCGTTAGCAGTTGAATGTGATGTAGATTTCCCTTTCGCGGGTTAGTTCCTTTGCTGCTTGTGTGAGTCGATCCCTACAGACGTGGCGACATGACCTCAGAACGTGGACAGTGCCCGCGAGATTTCTCTTCCAGGTGTCCGATCGACTGGGTTGACGTAGGAGACGGACACAATTGTCGGGCTCCTGAAGACTACATGGGAAACTGTAAGGGAAAGTGTTCGATTCTGAGGTGGAATACCAAGCTCATTTGTGTGGACTCTAGGCGATCGAGTGCTAAACTTTGGCAGGATGAGCGACAGTCAGAAGGTCGATAAGATGGCTGTATGCACAGTTGACTGGCCTTGTGGGTGATTTTAGCTCATCTGCGACTGGAAGGAAAATCACAGTCTGCTTTGATTCAGGCGTCGGCGAATGGACTCGGGGAGCTACGGTAAGGAAGTGCTCACATCGTGAACCAACACAGACGATTCAAATTCTCATATGTGCAGTTGGTTCACTTCTCAACGACAACGAAATCCCCCTCGCCCCCATCTACTGCAGAGCCGAACGGCGCCCTCAACGAAAGTGGTGTTGTGGAAACTCCCCTCACGCAGTAACTGACCAGATCGGTTAGCTGGCAGGAGCGGATGGATCCGTTCATAAATAATGGAAAGCCTGGTCCATTTTGTCCCAGCTGAATCAAATTGTATCATCAATTGCATTAACCAGCAGGGGCAAGCTGCCAAACACTCGCTCTTTTTGTCCTTTCCGCAGTACTCAAAGATACCCCAGACAGCCGAGAACTCTTCAAGCGACAAGTACCATCGATAGCTGTCTAGTGTACACTTTCTCGAAAATGGAAGCGTGTTCTACCGATACTCTGCATCTAGCTCGGTCACCGAAACACTCCCCTGCAGCTGTCACAGTGCGGGCATGACCTATTTTGAAGAATGCATCACACACGCGATCACTGCTAGTTTTGCATCTGGATAACGTTGTGTTACACCCGTTATTATGTAGCAGTGCGCCAAAAACGAGCACCGAAAGTGGCGAGGAAGGATGACGTGTCCACTATCACTGCGGCATATATACTGAAGTTTAATGACTCCAACGCGTCCGGAAATCCGTGACTGTGCCACACTACTCGCTTCGATTGGCCCGTTTACCCAGGGGGGTGGTAGTGTACATAGATAATGAGCTTGGTTTTCTATATCTCAAGAGCGTGTCTTCAGTATCCTACGTACCATAATGTCCACGTTCCTTTGAAGTGAGTTATATCACAGACCTGCCGGTCTGCTGGAACATTTTACACGTAAGAAGATTATATAAAACAGGTTTTTCCATGACCAACTCGTCACGCGTTGGAGAGTGCCAAGAAAATTAGCGGCACCTGTTCACAACCCCAACACCATAGCGCTGGCTGTGTGCACAAGAACGCAGGAAGGTTCTGGGGGCTTTCTCACTTGGAGGAACGTTCCACTGGAGAAGGCCTTAGTCGAGTGTAAAAAAACCTGCCCAACCTTTGTGGTTGCGAAGATACCACTTGGACAGAAAAATAGCCAGAATGAGGAATGATGCGCTACGCCGCAAGGAAGCTGCCCGAGTATGAGGACCATGGTGCAGTTCGACGAGGAGCATGCTGCGCCCGAAGAGTCCGGCTTACGCTTTGGTTATGATTTGTCGTTCCACAAGTTTGCGCTCCGCCATGTGCGCTAGTTTTTCCATGAACTCATCTGTGCACAGGTAGTCCTGTTCAGTCAGGCTGTCTCCTTTTATGGCCAATGCCAAATCCTTCGTCATAAAGCCTGCCTCCACGGTCTCTACACAAGCCTCTTCCAAGGCTTGGGCAAATTCCTTAAGCTTCTGATTGTTGTCAAGTTTAGCTCGATGGCTAAGGCCTCGTGTCCACGCATAAATAGAGGCTATTGGATTTGTTGATGTCTTGATACCCTTTTGGTACTGTCGGTAGTGCCGCGTGACGGTGCCATGGGCTGCCTCTGCTTCAATTGTCTTACCGTCCGGACAGACGAGCACACTTGTCATCAAACCCAGACTTCCATATCCCTGGGCTACCACATCTGACTGAACATCTCCATCATAATTCTTGCACGCCCAAACAAAGCCGCCAGAGCTTTTGATCGCTTGGGCGACCATGTCATCGATCAGGCGGTGTTCGTACCTGCAGTGCCAACAAGAACAGTACAGCGAGTGGTACGTGTGAAAAGGGTGGCTTTCCTTCGCCCAAAAGGTGTCGGACAAAGCTATCGTGTCTTACCATAATCCAGCCTCCTCAAACTTCTGCTTGTACTCCTTCTCGTAAATTGCTTGAAAGATGTCCTTGAACCGTCCATCATATTTTTTGAGGACCGTATTTTTCGTACTCAAGTACAGAGGCATTTTCTGGTCCAGGGAGTACTGGAAACACGCGTGCGCAAACCCCGTGATACTTGCATCCGTGTTATACATTCCGAGGCCAACGCCGCCGCCTTTGAATTCGTATACTTCATGCACCTCCGGCTCAGATCTGCAGACACACGCAGTGCCTCACCCGCTTCCTTTACATAAAGAATCACCAAAGCAGGGACGAGCCTCAGATGCACTTGAAGTAGAGCATTTCCAGTAAGCCGCACGGACGCCGACTAACCCAACGTGCAATCCTCATGACCTACTTGTCAGCAGGTACGAAGCTCATCACGAACCGACCGGGTTTGTCCACAGTGAAATCAAGTGCTTTGTATTGGTCAGCGTGAGCATGGCGGCCGATGATGATAGGCTTCGTCCACGAAGGTACTAGGCGCGGGACCTGATAGACAGCAAAGACTTGAGTGTATCCGATGAATGCTTTGTTGACTCGCATATTTAAATGGGAGAGAGAAGCGATCGTGCCAAATTTGAACTTACGTTTTTAATTATAATTGGAGCTCGAAAAATGGTGCCGTCCAGTGTATTGCGGATTGTTGCATTTGGCGATTTCCACATTTTCTTGAGATTGAACTCTGTTGCAGGCCGAATCACAGTTGACAGGACTAGCAATACGCGAGTTGTCGCTGTGGCGCTCTTGTGCAGCTCATCACCCGGTCGTCACCTGCAGTCTAAAAGAGAGTACCTTGACCGTTCAATAGCTTCAGTATCTTACCCTTTACTCTCTGTTCATCTGGTGTGATGGTCGCGCACTTTACACCAACGCCATGGCGTTTGATGGCAAGGGCAGCATCTACCGTGACCTGGTCATCAGTCTTATCGCGATGTTCGATGCTCAGGTCGTAGTACATCAACGGAATATCAAGATAGGGCAAAATCAGCTGAAAGCAGAGGTTCATAACGTCGAAAACATGGCAACCTCTTTAAACGTGCTTAAAGAAGACTCTAAGCTAAGGTGCTTCACGACGTGACGGACTACGGAGAAGCCTGTCCTAGGCTAGGAGTTGGATAAAGCAACGACCAGTTCATACCATTCAGACGACTCTCCGGGCCGGCCTTAATACGCGGTTGAGAGACACACGAAACGTATTGCATAGCATAGGATCAAAGTGTACTAATAAGCTGTAGCGTGTCACTGTAAGGGGAGGCATATGGCAGAGGAACTGAAGCAGCGAGGGACCGCATAAAAACTTGTGTGACTGTCAAGAATACGCGAGCGCCTTGCCGCGGGTGTGGATGATAGAGTGAACTTCAGTCTGGCTTGCTGACCTTTTTCGGGAATTGCAGGCAAACGAATGCAGAAACATTGGACAGCGTGTCAACTTCTTGCCTGGATTTGTCTTTCCTCGCCCTCTTACCTTCTCCTTTATCATCGCCCAGATAACCCGGGCCATCTCATCCCCATCCATCTCCACCACGGGGTGCTCCACTTTGATTCGCTGGAACCCTGACATTTTGTTCAATGTTCCAGAACGGTTCAGTTTACTGAAGGGTTCCTCCTTTTCTACTTCCTTGGAGGGCGACGACAGACATCGCAATCCAGCCGCTGTTTCTGCGGACTCGCGGTGTCACACGCACAAAGTCAGCCAAAATAAAGGACGAGCTGAGGATACCGCAACACTGGGGCCGATCTGCTAACTGCACAGAGAGAGATTTGAGATCTTGCTAACCGTATTTGCTCTTTTTTACCGGTTGCTACACAAGGGTTTTTGGCCCGACGCCGGGGCACTGGGGCAACGAGGATTCAGCGTGGACGTCTCCAAGCAAGTTTGCTAGGCATGTGCGCGGAGGATCGCGGATAGGTATGTACGATGTGCAAGGAACACTCTCGTCCAAAAGGAGTGTTCGACGAGGGTTCAAAAGCGCCGCAGGCCTACCTTCGCTAGGAACCAGTGCCGGACTCCCAAACTCTTCACCACAGCGAAGGCCATACACGTCGATGTTCCGGCCTCCAAAAAGTGAAGAGAGGTAGCTCTTGACACATGATACCACGCTACGCCTGTGCCTCTTCAAAACGAGTGTTTTGCAGACAGTTTGGGGGTGGATGACGGCCGCCGGAAAACGGCAGCTTTCCGGGTAGCCGGGTTCGCGCAGCGATCTACGTAGATGGCCCGTGCCGTCTCTCTTCGGCGGCGCAGCTGCGCGACACGCGGTGTACCACGGTCGACTCTTGCAATTTCGGCGAAAAATTTCTGAGCAATTCGTACGCTCTCTAGTCAACACGGAGGAGAGGAGAATTGCAGCAGGTGTGCAGCAGTGAAAACCATGAAGCTGCAAAGCATTCGACGCATGCACGGCCAAGAAAAACGAGAAAAAAAGACAGAGAAGCGGGTACATGGTCCACGCAAAACAACAGCCAGACTACCTATTTTTTCTTGTGAGCACGGCCCTCGAATGTGAGGCCTAGCAATAAATACATCAGGCGACAACACACTGTAACCAGTCCGAGAAATCAATCGAAACGTCAAGACACAAGGTACTGACAGCCGCTGCCCTGTGTGGGCAGCCGAGAGAGCACACCACGATGTCGTCGGGCGGTGCCAAGTGCGTGTGCTACGGTATCCTGACGGGCTGACAGGACTCACAGACCTTCTGTTAGCATTCACCTGGCCACCATATCCAGACTCCTATTGCCATTGTCACTCTACTGATCCCATAAATGACCATATTTCATAGCATAACGTGGGGGCTCTGCGTGATCGGCAACATCGTCCCTAGGATCCGGCCTCCCGGTATATTGGTGCGGCCAAGTGATGATTAATGCCACCGTCGAACACCTGGTGCTTTCAAGGCTGTTACATATTTGTCATTCTCTTCGGCTTGATATAATGCATCTGCTGCTAGTGCGTGTTCCTTTGGTTCTCCCTCGTGGTGTAAAAAAATACACCTATACGGGGTGGCGTTGTCGTGATTATCCCGTGCTCGGGAAAGGCATGGTTGACTGTAGGATGCCTTCATTGTCTGGTGCTCTTAGTGATCACTACCTAAGGTGTAGAATGATGTGGATCTGGCATGCGCACATAATGTTGCCAGCCCCATGAAACTGAATCAGTATGCCGGGGACCACAATTCGACGGGGGCGTACACGGAGACCATACACACGACGTGCAGCCGGAGTTGCCCAACCACGGAGTCCAAGTTATTTGCTAAGCAGTACCACGGGAACTGTCTCCACCAAACGACCAGAAAACACTGTGAGATGCAAGCATTTCTATGACTGCTGGCGGCAGCGATGAACGCAAACAGATGTTTTAAGACTGTCACAAAGTCTTCACTTCTGTCAACGAGAATTTTGCGTGTCCCTCACAAGTGTACCGCCACACGTCAGGCCTTTTCGTTGGGGACAGCATCACAGCACCAAATCCTCAAAACGCCTTCAAGGGCGTAAACTGCGTTCCAGTGAGATTGACTGTCAAAACACGTTGATCACCCTGCAGATTCATTAGGGTTTCCTCCACTTCGCGGATGAAGACGGTGCAATCCGCGGCAGCAGGCACTCGGCACAGCCTCCCAGGGTTGCGTTGGTATCAACTCATTGGTACCTATGTGATCGTACAGACCGGTTAGTGTATTCGCATTGAAATTCGGTCGAGCCACTGAAGTGAGATTGAACAACCGTTGCTCGTCTTCAGACGTGCGGCATTACCATGGGGCAGATGGGCGACAGAAGCACAACAATGCATTCCCCTCAGATTTCATATCATCCTCGACATCGGATTTGCAGCACAGCTACTTACAGAATTCAGTCACCATCAACCAACTCATAGGTGAGGGCAACATGAGGTCCGTTTTATAACTGCCGAGTGTCTCGTGATACCAACCGCCATTAGCAAGAAGCTGAACGAGGTTTAAAAAAGGAAGCAGATGTGAGTAGGTTTCAAACGTGCAACAGGTTGTACGGTGTCCAGAACTGCAGAAGATATAAACCGGGAAAGACGTTGCTTCACACCGACGAAGGGATCGCCTGAAAGCTGAGAGTTATGCAGGAGCCGTAACTATAGTCAGGCTCCCAGACGCAAACAAATCTAGACCACTTCCAACGAGTGCGTTTTTCCGTTTGCCGGTACTGAGAAGGCGCGCGCATCTTCAAACGAACATACACACCTGGGAATCTTGATGGTGCTAGCGCCGTCGTGCATAACGCTTCACAGAGAACCAACGAATCTCGATATCGCACCACAGGCACTATTATGACCATCTGCAAGCGTTTATTTCAAAGCGTGGGCCATGCGATGAAGAGAAAACGCGCGGGCCGTTGCAGTTAGGGACGGCTTTGCTCTAGGCTACTAATACGACATCCTCTTCGGTTACAGTGTTACAAGGGTGCTTGCCGAGATCGTCATTTTGTTCTCCTGTGACACCCCGCAGAGTGCCAGAGTTGCAGAACGCCTTTACATGTCATACTGCAGCGTTTCGCTGGGGGAAGGGCGACAAGCAGCCCTAGGGGTATATATTAACTAGGCAAAATAGTCCACGATTGCAAGGATGGCCGCTGTTTACCAGCTTGGAACTATGGTCGTGTCGAAGCGATTTCACTGTCACGTGACATGAATGACTGGCTTCTTACAGTCGCGTCAGAACATAACAGAGTTTCATACTGCCTACAGCGGCGTGAGGGGAAACTGCCTCCACTGCAGCTTCACTCTTGGCCAAAAGAACCACAGGACAATGCTGTAGTGATTCGCACCACCGCAAGGGATACACTGTCGTCAGCGTGCTGTCACAGTCTAACGCTTGCGTGGCGTTCTGCGTCCTTTCGACGACCGAATGCGGAAGATCTGCGACCTGCGCCGACCAAACAGAGGGCAGCCGCTGCTTATTTCTTCCTGCTGATGTGCGTAGTGTTCCAATCTACAGCGGAGTGCCCCAGCTGGAAGATACGTACTGCTATCTCTGGGGGCATCAGAAAGGTAACCTCGACGCAAAGAGTCTTTTCAATTGCCTGTACAGAATTACATCACCCGATGCTAAAGCCAGTGCCTCGCAGGCTCACGAACCATACGGGGCTAGATTCTCGCCACTGCCATGGGTTATGCAGTGTATTTTCCTATTTTCCTCATGGGCGATGTGTCGACAAAAATTCGCAAGACCTGGCAGGAAGCGCTTTCCTGCGTCCCGATTCCGTCCAATTCTGAGGTTCGGTTTTGTCAGGCCATCCTCGCCGAAGAACGAGACACTTCCACCAGCCATGCAACCACCACTCGTTCGCGTGCGGCTCCACGTCGATACTTTTCTGCATGCTGGTGGGGTCGTGGCAACGAGCACTACACTGCCATGCGAAACCGGTGCGGTCTGATGGTGGCATGAGCGCTGAGTACCCCACAAGACGACGACCGTGGCGGCCAAGCTCCCGAATTTGGAAGACGATTGGAAAAGCGGAGCTTTTAGTCTTCGGCAGGCATGTCTCTCTACTTTTTCCACTTACCCTTTATGCAACATGCACTGGTTGCATCTTCCTCCGCTGTATGTTGCGTGCTAGTCTCCCCTGGTACCCGTCCAACCACCGTGGGCCAGCCTGGCGAGTGGTCCATCAAAACGAAAAGATTATGGTCTCTATGCTGTTGATGTGCTTTTGTGTTCTGTAGGCCTCCAGAGCTAACATGCTTTGGAGGCGAAATTTATTGACCACAGAGGAGTTGGGCGGACCGAACGATTGGGATTATTGGCAGTGCTGGCATGTACAGGCACTCTGACCCTAGCATTGGACGGGGCGAAGTTGTACTGCTTTCGGCAACTCCTAGGCTCTGTTTCGCAACGTGTGTAGATCTTCCCAACTTCCTTTTGTCTCTATTTTGTCTTTGATAAATATTTTCGTCTTTTTGCTTTCGTCGAGGTTTCCGCTGTGGTCCAACTTTTTTTGTCAACGCACCCTCCGCCGCAACCGCGGAAGCGTCCGCCCGTCTCCAATCTCTGTTAGCTACTTACCTCCTTGCCTGCTTCATCGATTTAAATTTGATTGATCCACCCATGGGAGGGACCGCTATAACATCCACATCGTGATTGTTTGCCCTTTAAAAAGTTTTTTAGGCGTGAAGAAGTGTTCATTCTTGCAACCGTACTGACACGCCACCTGTTTCTTGCGCACGAGTGCTCGGAAACAGATATGATCAATTCGCCTGCGAAAGCGCTTTCAGAACCTTCAGATTCCGACAGTCAGTTCACTTGTCGGTCATATCCACACTTTAAAACTTAAGAGGAGAGGCCGGGGGGTGCTGTGTATTCTGTGGTTTTCCACAATGGGACGTGCAGGGCGCGACTTCTTAGGGGCCGTCCTGACCAGACAGCACGCTATCGAAATTGCCGTCGTCGTCCTTTTCTTGGCGGCATACAGCGTCCAGCCGCTACTTGTAGATGTCATCAAGTTCAATGGAGGCGCACACCCTAGCACATTCGCCATTCTCATCCCGCACTACTACTCGATGGTCCTCGTGGGTGCACTGCCCACGAAACAGAAACTCGCGTAAGGCCTCTCTTCCAAAGTGCACGGACGAAGCGAGGAGGCCCTGGAGCGGGCTGCAGCCGCGGGGGAGAACGGGGGGGGCGCACACATGTGCATTCGCGTACTCAGCTCGGAAACGCAGTGGTTTCGGCGAGAAGCGAGCGGGATCAACGAAAGACACGAGATCTATCTCTGGCAGCGTCTGTGCATGTGATGGGCGGTGGTTTTCGAGGTGACATTCCTCTGTGTAGGGCTTGATGGAGTTTCAAAAGATATCTTTCTGCTCGCCGTTGAGAGTCGACAGTCGGCCAGTGCAGAATTCTCTACGAGAACAATGTGCCAAAGAACGGCGGCGTATCCATTCGGATAGACGCAGTTCGTCGTCATTCGCTCTTTGCTTACTATTTCGTTCCCATTCACACCGTGATAATGAGGACGCTCGCGGCCTAGCCTGTGTGTGCATGCCTCGATGCGAGGTCGAGCCACGAGAAGACAACAGGGTCTCCCCGGCTACGTGAACGTGCTGTGTCTATTGCTTCAATGTATGTTGTCTGCCAGAGAATGCAACTGGCGACGGGGGATAGTCCTCTCAAGTTTGGACATGATCAACCAATTGTTGAAAAAAGGTATGTCCAAGGAGCAACACTCCGTGTGGGCCTAGTGGGTGGGGTCCCAGTGGACAAAAAGGGATTCAAGGGATTTGGATCCTGGCCCGTGCGAAAGTGAAGAGACAAGAGAGATCGAGACGTCTCTGTTACGTCCGGGCGGGGACATGGCTGCTGCCATTTTTTTTCGAATCCATATGAAAGGCTGTCAACCGTTCGTATCCAGGTGGCCTGCTGTGCTGGGCCGACGATTTACGTTGTTGAGCCCGTCTCGTGAATGGTTGGAGCCAGTGGTCTGAGCCACTGTTTTCCCACCTGCATCGCCGTGATACAGACAAGCGAATAGATCTTTTCGTCCATATCCTGCATCAGCTGGTGTGGCATTCGAAGTTGTACGAACCCATACTCGCGGAGGCATTGCTCCTGGCAGGCGCGCCTATGCACTCACGTGGCCGTTCTGTTCAGCTGCATGCAAGAGATCCTGTCCAGTGGTTCTCCTTTTCTGTGCGCAGCTGGCTTGTTGTATGCGGGGGCCGCGGTGTACATCATCGTTGACAGCTCGTCAATAGTTTGGACGGCGATTTGGTCCTTGGTGCTTCTTCGGCGAAAACTGAAAGTTTGCCATTGGATCGGAGTAAGTACCGCAGAAGGACGTGCGTATCCAGGCACGTCTTCCAAACGTGTATCTCGTGCACACGGTCTCCGATTTATGTACAATAAATCGTCTTTTCGGCCCGCACATTTCCCCCACTCTTGTGATCGAGCAATTTGACATCTCGGGGATGCGGCACATACGTCGCTCGAATTCAGGGTCTGTGCAACAGGCAACTCCAGGTTGCGAGTTAACTGTCCGTGTTACTTGTCGGAAGCCTTTCTCTGTCCTCGCAGCCCAATAGTATCTGGGAAACGCGGTAGTAGACGGCCCACGGATAATCAATAGAAGGGCTGTTTCAGCGGGTGTCCCTCTCAGTCTGGTACGAAACACGCTGGCAGAACATGGGCTCACAAAGTAGAGGCAAAGTTGACTGGCTCGGCGACTGAATCTCTGAACGGATGTGTTGCGGGCAAGGCAGAACCCCACCGGTCGCAGATAGACTGCATGTATCTGGAGCACCCGAAACAGCTGTGCTGCACAGGACACTCTCCGGACAGTAACTGAATTCCGATTCTGTTGCATGCTTTGTGCATATGCGGGCTTCTTTTGTTGCAGATCGCGCTCATTACACTAGGGATATCGTTGAAGGCCTGTCAGCTGAACTTCACTTTCCGCGACGAAGAGTTTTTGGGCGTGACCCTCATTCTGCTTGCCGCGATCTTGATGGGTCTGACCTTTGTTCTCAATGAGAAGTTCATGCAAGGTGCCGATAGAATTGAAGGCCCGAACCTCGTCTGCATGATGGGGTAGGTTTGGCTCAATCCGTCGGCGACAACGCAGTTGACCGCGTCATGCGAAACGTGTTTAAGGTGTTAAGAGCTTATTGGTGGATCAGCTGTACCCACGACTCAGCTGTACGCACTGCGGTGGCTGGAGGTTTGTGATGCGCGTCCTCGATGTCTGTGCAACTTTTGGGTGAATCATCCTGTTTTGTCTGTCCTTCCGGCATGCAAGAACAAACCTATCCGGAAGGGTTTCTGTGCTTCGTCTCCATCGACACCCAGAGTGTGTTTCAAGGTTACTCACGTCTTGATACCGTCTCTTGGTGGCGGCGAGGGGAAAGCAGAGGCGACGAGGCATCTTGAGTTATTCCCGGAATTCAGTAGTACCCAGACTTGAACGCAATGCCAGACTGACGGTGTTTCATTATCTGTGGATCTTCCGGGCTTCATTTCGTCGCAGGGTGTGCAGCGCTGTACCGATAACGCTTTGGACCCTCTTTTGGACAGTTCCGCGATTTGGTGAGCTCGTCGTGGACCCGATTCGCGAGAGAGATGGCTCCTTCAAGGTACGTTTTCTCCCGACTCTGCAGCGGTTTGAGCCGAATACTGTCGCGCATCAGGTGTAGCAGAATGGAGGCATCAGGTGTAGAGGCACACCTGAATTATTTGGCAGCGCCGCCAGTGTGTGGTACAGCTTGGGGGCTGCAGCCAGAGCCTCGCCCTAGCTGTCGAAGGGTGGTCGGAACACAGTCCGTCTCTAAAGAGTAACCCCGTTCCAACTACCCGGTCGCGTGTCGATGCGATGGATCGTACAAAGAGCCGCAAGATTGATGTTGCCGACGCAGACCCTCCTTCCGTTGCTTCCGTGTTCTGGAGGTTACCCCCGAAATCTCGGATTTGTACCTCAGTGCCGCCGTCGGAGGGGAGGGGGCTTTTTTCCTTGTTGGTGTCTTTGCCATATGAGGGAGCCGCAGCCGCAACTTCATACAGAAGCCGTCGGATACCGGCAGGTCCGACGCGACCTCAAATTGGATGCTTGCTTTCTTATGGCGCACTGCGTGCAGGTTGTTGGCTACTGCTTCTTTTGGCTGTTCGTCTCGTGCTGGATGCATTCCGGCACTCTGTGGTTTCTTATGACCCACTTTGGGGCTGTCTCGACTGGTATTCTTAAGGTAAGAATGATTTGGCGTGAAACGGTTTGCCAGGAGAAAGATGCACTACCGGTGTTGGAGACACGAACACTTGACTGGCGTGTCTACTTTCCCCGTCTGGTCTCTCCGCACTTCGAAGCGACCGTGGAGGAAAGGTCTCCATTTCGTTTGGCGCCTGTATGCCCGTAGAGGCTCCGGGCCTGGAGCGATATTGTGTCTTGCCATTTGCGGTTTAGGCGAACGGGCGACTGGGGGGGGACTCCTAGACATTCGCCTCAGTAAACCTGAAGCACCATTACAGCACATCACCGTCTTTGTAAAAAACGAAACACTGCAGTGGCCGGTGGCTGGACCTTGATTGAAATGCTTTGGGATTGCTTTTTGATCTCGACCTGTGTTTTCAGGGATTAAAAGTTGCCCTTGTTTTCCTGTTATCCCACTGGCTTTTCTGTGACATCCAACCGAATCAATGCTTAAATGTCTGGACTGGATCATCGGCATTAATCGTAAGCTGCAGGAGACGAGCGCCACATGTTTTTGTTGGCACCGAGCTTTCTAGAAATTCCAGTTCTGACGTAGGCGCGAATAGGTCTCTGGCACACAGCAGCAAAGACGGTAGCGACTAACGAGTGTCGACTTGGAGCTAGCTGGAGAGATACGCGGCGTCCTCGGTGCACCGTTCATGTGGAACCTGTCCTTTGCGTTTGAGCTCTCGTGCTGTCGCCACCACACTGCGAAAAAAAACTCAGCAAGGGTGGCGCTGATACTGTACAAGGAGAGCTTTGATTTCGATTTGATTGCAGTGCGTCGTCGGCGTCACGGTCTACTCCCTTGCGAAGGTCTCGTGGACCGGGAAGTCTAAGGATAAGCCAAGTTCTGAGGAGTCTTCTGAGGCCGCTCAGTCGTCAATTGTGAGTGCGTTGGAGGGGGGAAACGAAAACAACGTTCAGGATGGGGACCGTAGAATCTGAGCATTCAGAGTACTTCGTCTGCAGGCAGTCGGCAGTCCCATGACCGCTGCATGTTCAGAAAAGCATCTGTTGGTGAGACATTAAAGTAGCGGCGAGCGACGATCTTGCGTGACGCAAGACCTACGATTTTGGCAAAAGCCATTCACGTGTGAGAAGCTCTGCGTCAGTCGCGCATGGACATTGACAACCTCTCTTTGGACTGTCCTGAAGCAAGTTTAAGGCCGGTGCACAGGTGATGCGCATTCGGATTATCCGGTCATGTGATTACCTCGAGTTGTGTGTAATGTTGCCTGCATGCACTCGCGCGTCTGGTTGATCATGAACCATGGATTCACGTAGCCGTAAATAAACTTCCCCACAATATTTCACACAGTAGCTCATATGAGTCTGTTTAAACTAAGTCTTTTTTCTGCAAAGTTAGCTTGCGTTCTCCGCCCGCGTGTTCTTGGGTTTCTTAAGCACAACACTTTCCGTGTCACAATTGCATTATCTGGCAGGCAAGAAACAGTTGAAATGCATTCAGTCGGGTTCGATTGGATGGCAGTCCTCTGCGTGTTTTGGCACTGTTTGTGCAGGAAGATGGAGAGGCAAAGGCCAAGAACGAGCGGCAATAAGTGTACTTTAGTCAACCCATGATCGTGCTGCTAGTCATCAAATACACAGCGAAGATATTCTTTACATCAACGGGATGGACATTTGCAAGTCAGCTAACGTGTCGAGCCATGCGTTGTAAATGTGACATTGCTCTGTTGTCTTTTAACCACACTTTGATCAACTGCAGGTTCTCCATTGAGTGCTCCTCCATGTCGACTGCATTTTCGGTCGCGTGTGGTGTACCATCGTGAACTCTTGTTTCTCAGTCGGTCACCGACACACACTGCATCTGGGTGAGGCGTTGGGGGGACGCGGTTGTATCATGCCTTGCTGAGAAGGCGGGACTGCGTCCACATGTGCTAGCAGCCACAGATTTCATCGGTCATCACCCAACCGCAGTCACACGCAACCTGCGGCTGCTACCGGATATAGGTATATGAGTTGTAGTTTGCGTGAGTGCCAGGTCATAGTGTGGCCACATGATGATGATCAGGACAATGTCGTCTAATAAAGGAATCTGTTCTAGCCTTCTAAGCGGGCTAGCTAGACGATTGTATCTGGCGCCACGTGGACCACAACGTTTTGTGGTAAAGACGAAATACGAGTCAACACCGCGCGAAATATTCCATCCTCAGCAGTGTGACTGATTTCTACATTGTTGTATCCCATTGTTGTGCGGGAAGGCCTTGGCAAATAAGGAACGACATGGGCACGCATGCTGTGTATTAACAGTCCTCACAGCTGTTGATGTGCGTTTCTAGACGTAAGATTGCTGGGAGAGGTAACCAGTGACTGCCCCCTTACTGGTGTTCTCCGTGGCTCCGAAACTTTTGCTTGGCAAGCGGTG
Source organism: Neospora caninum Liverpool (assembly GCF_000208865.1). Taxonomy (NCBI): domain Eukaryota; phylum Apicomplexa; class Conoidasida; order Eucoccidiorida; family Sarcocystidae; genus Neospora; species Neospora caninum. The sequence continues at coordinate 708,019 of NC_018390.1, forward strand.
GGACTTTGCCGAAATCTCCACTTCAGGAGAAGAGGATATCAAAGTGCGTCGTAGTTGGGTCCCAACGAACAATGTGAACAGACCATATGGAGAAGCGCCCGCGAAGTCAGCGAGTACGCTGGCGCCGCAGATTCTCTCTTTGGAAGTCATGCTTGACAAGAGATACCTGGTGTCTTCATTCATGTATGACACAAAAGGGGAGCGTGACAGCCAGCGGATGTCAAAATGGCACACATAAGGCATGGGAGTTGTGAATGCGAGCCCGACGCACTCTCCAGCATTTTCACTAGTCGCGCCAACGTGAACTGGTTTGACTCCCCCCACGTCGTGGTTGCTTTATATGGGAAGGTGCGGCTTCGTATAATAAAAACACAAGCAAGTGTATATCCGTGCTCGCCGTCAGAAAATTAGAGGGGGAGATGGCCAGTGTACGTTGTACCGTACAGGATTTCATGGTCCTCCTCATGCATCCTTGCCTTTGCTTTCTGCTTCGCCGCGACAAGTCTTTCATGGTCGCTTTTGATCACTGCTTCGCATCCTTCTGCTTCGTCTATCAGTTCCATGAAGCCATCGTCGTCACTGGGACCGCGGAGCCTCAAAGTGGAGGAGAAAAGGGGGTTACTGCTAACGAATGTGTGCCGCTCTAGAGTACCTTTGGTGAGAATAGCCTGGTCCGCCATCATCGGCGCAGGCAGCAGATCCGCAGGAACCATGGCAGGATCGACGTCATGAAAGAGACCGCCCGATAACTCGGCGTCTGACGCAGCAATTAAACCTTTCCTTTTGGCGTGCTCACGTTGTCTATTCTCAATCTCTTTTTGGGCTGCAATTGTAGCCAGTGTCAGCGGATCTGCAATAAGGCCACCGTTCATCATAAGCCCTGGAATCTGACCAGCGCCGCCACAGTCTCCGGAGGCAGCATTTTGGGCGTACCGTAGAGAATCAGGCTGCCAGTCCATATCGGCAACAGTAGAGCAGGCGTTGTAGACCGGCTGGGTATCCGCTGAGCCTGCTACTTCTCCCCAGCCCTGTATCGCTCCAACGTAGTTGGAACCGCTAGCATTCCAACCAGATGCGCCAGTAAGCCGGAAACAGCTTGTGCCGTAGCTGGAGGGTGCACAGCAGCCGCCGTCATTGGCAGTTAAGTTCATGCTCGCAACCGTTTGCGGCCAATAGTAGACGCCGTCCCTGTTCTGTCCCTCAGACGCCGGTCCACCGTTCTCAGGAGGCTGAGCGTCGGCGTGCTCCAAGCCAACTCGATTCGCACCAATGAAACACCCACTGAGGTAGGTAACTGCATTCTCTGCTGCTTGCTGCTCCGCAAAAGTCACATAGGCTTTACCTCCTGGAACGGCTTTGGTTTGAATGATCTCACCGAAGTGAGACAAATGCCGTTCAACTTCTTCCTCAGAGCAAAAAGGATCCAGACCCCTGACTACAACCTTCGCCGTTGTGCCGCCTGCCAGGACACCACGTTTCCTCTTTGTCGGCACAAAACCTCCACAATAGTCTTGAGCTATTTTCTGTGCCTGATAGGCCGTCGCAGCATACAATTTCGCCATCGCTGACTGAACTGAAGGATCCTGAGATGTGCCTTGGGCCGAAGCTCGACTGTTGTTGGACCGATTTACACGGATTCGACGACCCCGGCAAATGGCACCATTCATTTCTCCTAGAGCGCGCTCAGCTTCGTCGGGGTCGCGAAAGTGCACAAACCCAAATCCACGACCGATTCCTGACACAGCATGCCACCAGGAGAAACAGCAAAAGAAGAGATACATTTTCTGGAGCAGCCACGAGAAGATCGGAGCTCATGCTCTGTTGTTGGCGAAATCTCTTACACGTGTACTCCACCAACGTAACATTCACTAGCGTCCGCAGTTCAACCAAAATGCTGCTTTTGCCGTATTGCCAGAGTTTCGCAAACGAGAGATCGCTCATCTATGCCCAAGAAGAATGCATATCCTGGAAAGCACGGAGCGGTGTCGTGTTCGATTTGTCAGGACAACAGTAGTTAGACTGAGTCCCGCAGTAGACCTCTGTACCGTTGACTCGATCGGAGGTCACCACCCTACCAATCTTTTCAATCCGCTGCACGACCCGTCTGCAGCGGCCATCTACACAGAACTGAACCTCTAGCGGACGGAGGGGCTCCATACCCTATTGAGGCTACAACCTAACCTGTGTTGGGATCCGTAATAAGCTTTACAAAGCAGACGGTTTTATAATGCTGCTCGAAAAGTTCCTCGATTTCTTCGCGGCTGGTTGCGGGATCTAAACTGCCGACCCAGACAGATGTGCTATCCGCTGGCGGGTTCCCTTGAGGCTGGCGACAAGAGCTATCGCTGGTCCGTCGTCCTGCAAGGATATGCATGCACTAGCGGACAGGCCGTGCGATGAATGACAATATGTTTACTTTGAACAATGCTTGCCTGCCCTCGGCTCAGCTAGCACCTGCATAGCAAACGGGTTCGAACTGCGGCATATGACCGGCGCAAAAGCAGCAAAAAAAGAGAGGGGATGTTCCGCAGTAAGTAAATCCGTAGTGCTGCTGGACTGCAAAACAACCAGGAGATAAATGTGGTTCCCCAAATACTTGAGCGTCCATCTACCACTGTGTCTTATCACGAAGGATTCTCACAGAGTCTATAATACCAGCCACAGGATTTTCAGAGACGCCTTCCGAACACGTGGAACACGTCCCACAGATGGACGTATTCAACTACGCCTGTTTGTTTCTGCATCACCTGGCAACTTCTGCGTAAGGACTGCGTACCAGCTGAATCAGAAGACCTGGACACACTCTCCCCCGGGGGCCGACTGAGCTCTGGAGGCCTTGAGAAGGTTGCTTTCGTCTCAGGTTTTTCGGTCAGATTGAAGTTTGCCCAATTCAGCTTGTACTTATGGCATCGACCAGGAACGAATCGACCATTCATATGCTCTAGAACGTAACTAGCGTGCTTCTCCGTAGCGAACTCAACGAACCCGAACGACGGTAGCCGTGTTATTCTATCTCTGCAGACTCGCACGTGGGTAATAAACGCATTAAACTCGAGAAACATGTCATTCCTGACGTAGGCTTCGTCAACCGGTAGCTCAGCTCGGTCAAGGTCCCCCATCCACAAAGTTCTTCGTTCCTTGGGCCTCCCAGTGCTGCTCGACCGTGTGGTATCTCCAGGCGCGATGACATCGTCGGCCGGACTGTTCTCATCGGGTCGTGGGATGCCAGCGTGGTGGACCGGGAAGGAGGAGAAGGCTTCGGCTGCAAAGCGCGACGCGAACGTCCCGCCATATCCGTACGCCAGTGTTGAGGCAGCCATCCCAATCGCGGAAAACAAAGGGTATAGTGGCAATTCGGTGCCAATCGAAAACTATGAAGAGTGACACAGTTTAATCCAAGGAAATCAAAAGAAAAGGGCTGTTCCCAAGTGTTCGAGACCTCAGAGGAGAACTCGAGCGCAGTGTTTCCTTGTTATCGAGTTCAGCGGTCAGACACACGGCAACTGCCTTTTGATAGGCGAAATGGCAATCTCAGATTGACAACAAAGCTATAAGAGATGAACGGACAATTGTTGACAACAGACATAAACGGACACAGCACACGTGATTACGCCAACGGCCCCTTGGCGTTTCCCATGCTGACTGGTAGAAAGGAGAGCCAAACCAGGGCTCCGAATTAAAAAAATACGTGCAATACCTATATCTGTTCTGAACTCAGTTGTCCATTGAAATGCTCGTCTTCCGTCTACCACTGTGTAAAACACTATTTTCCAAGGAATTAAAATCGTTTCCTCTCAGTCGTGAAACCACTGCCTTTCGGAGTTCGCTTGTATAAAACGCTGAATTATCTCGACATATACACACACTGACACGTGTAAGTTTCTTGACAAGTTTGAGTAGAGAGGCACTAAACTAAATTGTTGTGAGAAAGGAAACGTCAACGGCAAACCATACGGTAACAAGTGCTCCAGCAAGCGGGGACATCAGATGTAAAGATTGAAATCGTTGAGAATCCTCTGCATCGGTTCAAATATGAGCTGTAGCCACGAGCGGTACGCACTGCGGGTAACAGGGGAACCGGGCATGCCAGGATCATCCAGTCCTGGCGGCGCACCCGGCTCATACCTAACACGAATGGGAGATTAAGGTGCATACACTGCGTTTTCACTCGTGAAGTTCCCATACGAGGAGCGCAGCAGCAACTGCTTTGAGAAGCTCTGCGCTGCCCATATTTTTTTTGATTGGAAAACCACCTCGGTAAGGCTATCCTGGACAGCTGCAGGGACGGACCATGCTATTTCACAGTCGGTTGTTCCTGAACCATTATTTGCCAAAATGGGTGTGCGATTGAGTCTGATGAGTGACGACTAGGTTCCTTTCGGAGGCATAAATATAGCAACACCTACTATATCTGAAGAGACCTGTAGCCACGGTGAACATCGAACGTTCCTATCTATCTCCATTGAAGCTCGTCCAGAGTGCATGCTTCCCAAGAAATTTCCGTGTCCTTGTGTTAGTGTGCCCTGCTGTTCTGTATTTGCCTAGTGTTTCGACGTCCAGCTCCTGCAACCTGGCACGTGCTACGGGCGCGTTCACAACGCCATTCGTCTGCCCGAAGCGAGTGATCGAGAAACATATCTGTGCTTTCATCGAACAATTGGCGTTGCGCGGACACCACGCAGATAAGGACCACTTCACAGGGAGCACCATTTGGTCGCAGCTGTAATAGGCGGCTTACACTCTTCATGAACCTTCCACGTTTCTTGCTTCCAGCAGATAGTGTACCACAGGTCACACAGCTGCCATACAGCAGCCTATCGCAGCCTTGCATTTGCTTCGCAACTCAATGAACAGACAGTAAGTTTCTTTGTTTCATGACGGCTTTTCACGCATCGATCCATGGCATTTTGGATCCCTCAGAGGTCCACATTACTCTACACCCCTGACAGATTCTCGTTCCACACAGAACAGTGACACAACATTTGTTTACCGGCGATCGTCTAAGTCACGAAGTTGATGATGCGTCGAGCTGGGATAAACACTGTCTTTGCAAATCCTCTCTCCCCTGACTTCTGTAGGATCTCCCACTTTTTCAGGCATGGGCAACGCTTGGCTAAAGCCGACACCTTTTCCTCGTCATGAACCGAGTTTCGCGGCACTTGTACAGTACCCTGTAGCTTTCCATCCACGTGGATCGAGAAATTGATTGACTCAACTGCACTTTCACTTGCAGTCACCTGGCCGCTTCGCGGGCGTTGTTGACCCGTCTCCTGTGCGGGTGTCGGCCACGTCGCTGAGGCGAGGAGAGACGGCGCAGAGGAATATGGAGAGGCATCTTGGAACGATGAGTGGATCATCTGCCATAGCTCCTCTGTCACAAACGGGGCAAACGGATGAAGCAACCTGACTAACCCAATGGCGGTACCTACTGACAGCTGGTTTCCTGTCGCTGCCCAGGCAGTCAATTTCCGAACGTGGGCCATGAGGGCTGCAATAGCGGTATTGAGTGACATCCGTTCAATGTCGGCAGTGACTCGGCCCACCAACGATTTCATGAGCTCGCGCTCAAAAGAGGACGGAGGAGAATTTCTCAATTTCAGCTTCTTCGAAGTGCCTCCTGTAGAATCGCTTGGCATGGAATTGTCCGCGGTTGCCGTACCTGTCGAGCAGCAATTTCCTTCCTTCTCCAGCGAAGAATCCTCGTCAGACACAAGAAGATTCCACACTCTGTTCAGAAAGCGGAAGGCCCCGACCACGCCTGAAGTATTCCAGTTTTTCCGTGCTTCAAGAGGACCCATGAACAGAAGGTACAGTCGGAGTGAATCAGCTCCGTATATGTCAATAACGGTGTCGGGCGATACGACGTTCCCTCGCGACTTTGACATCTTCTCATGCCGACGGTGTAACTTAACGTCTGCATTATTCTTGAGAACAGACACCCCCTTCGGACTCACATCTACAGCACTCGCCGGCACCTCTACTCCATACACAGGCTGTCCAGACGGAGTGTGCACGCCGATAAGCATCTCCTGAGAAGCACCGGGTGCCTGGGAAGGCAAATGGAATCTCTTTCGTGATTTAGTTGAGCTTCCGCCTGGCGCTGCCAGTGCGCCAGATTCACTTTGTTCCCGAGTTAAATTCGCCTTGTCCATGAGCTCTACCGTTTCCGAAGACACGATCTCTCCCGTGTCTTGCCGTTTAAACATGAAGTACTTTGGCGATCCAAGGATGACACCGGGGGTGACCAGGTGTTGGAACGGCTCGTCGCAGGCTACCCGGCCCAGATCACGGAGAACTTTATGCCAAAACCTAGAAACAAAAAATGCGAACCGCCGAGAAAGACTGGGTCTCTTTTTGAAGGGACGCGTAAAATCTTTGCCCTCCCACAAGCACAGAATTTCACCTGTTGTACGCTAGTAGTGTGCTAGCACAGACGAGCGACAACGATCCCAGTGGACGACTCTTTTCTGACATGATACTCCTTTTGCGTGCATCTTTAACGCAAGTAGGGTACTTGCGAGGACGCGCACGTGCGCGTTCCGCACGTTCCTCAGGCCATTTGTGTGCCAGGCGTTTCGACTCCTCGGGGTGCGGCACAGCTACGTTCGCCGTTCACGTCGCACTCCGAAGGGTCGCCTGAGCTCGACAGCTTACCGCGCATAAAGGAGATGGGTGACTGCGTGCTCCTTTCCGCCAACATACATGTCGACAGGCATCCAAAAACGGGCGGCTTCCCTCGCAAACGGCTCTCGCGTGTTATGTGGATCGAGAAAGCGAAAAAAGTACCACGAGCTCCCTGCCCATTGGGGCATGGTTGACGTCTCTCTCTGGAGCGAGAACGCCCGTGGTACTTCGCCATTCCCCTCCTCTCCAGACGAAGCTGTTCTTGTCCCAAGAGCATCTTGCGTATTGGCTTTGACTGAAGAAGCCATTTTCACACCATCCACTTGCTCCACTGCCAGCGTCACGTTCCACCACTGTGGCAGACTGTATAACGGCGCCAAGGTGGCTGCCGTCGCTTCATCATGGGTTAACAATGTCGACGGATTCGTTCTCGAGGAAGTACGTCTATGTGTCTCGCTCTTGCCGTCGCGCTTGCAGGCGGTACTCTCCTCTGAAGTGGGAGTGGCGCTTAGACGTAGAGCGAAGTCTCTTGCTTCAGTCTCGGTTGTGGTCTGATCGTCCTGACGCGCGACCAGTTCTTCCTTTGGATCTTTTTTCGCACCTTTTAGAGGGAGTTCCTCCGGCAGCAGAACAGGCAAATCCGCTTCGTTTACCGGAAATACATGGCTTGCCTCTCCCTGTACCCGGCCGCGGACCAATGGAATCGGTTCCCCCCAGAATCGCTGCCTACTGAACAGCCAGTCTCGCATGGCGTACCTCACTTCCCGACAGCCTCGTTTGTGCTTCTCAGTGAAGAAACGAATGACCTCCTGTCTTGCACATCCCAGGTTCTTGCCGTTGAGAGAAAGGATTCCTTCAGCTGACGAGTTCACCAACTTTGCTTCTAAAAAATTTGAGGAACAGGATGGTGGCGGCTCCACTCTTCCGTATCCCTCGGCTATGTGCGCGGCACGAGAGCTTTCAATACCTTCGCCAGAGTATCCTGTGTCTTGTTCGCCTGAAGCCCCCGAGTTCGGGCTCACATCCCCACCCGCATTTTCATTAGGTTCACCACCTTTGCTTGTTCTCTGGTCCACTTCAAATCTCTTCACCTCCGATGGTTTATCAACTTGAAAACTCTTCTTAGTTTCTCCATTCACGTCAAGGATATGCGCGACATCTATTCCCCTTTGTTGGGCGAATTCGCGCGCCCTGGGTTCACTCTCTGGAGCCACCAGTAGAGCATCCATCTCATTGTATAAGCCTCCGAAGCCATGCAGCTGAGTGAAAAGGCTGTCGCTTATCCACACGGGAAGTTTCTTTGCTGGGATAAGGGGATGATCAACCTCCACACCGGCAAAGTAGCCTTCAGAGAGTTCTTCTTTGCCCGACACCATTTTCCCACCGGTAGCCTTCTTTGTGGAGCAGTCCCTAGACGAGGGGGTTCGGGCAAGAACACTGGCTGCCGGATGAGAACTATGAATCACGACGAACGTGACCCCAAAAATTAACTCGGGGGAGGTCGCCACACATCGGAGGCGCTTTGGAACTACGGCGGACCCCACACAGTTGCCCTTAAAGCCGGAGCGTTCCTGTCCGTGTCTGTGTGTCTCATTGCGCGCTTTCACCCCATCACGGCAATCCGAAACAGCGAGATCTAGCAGCAGCACATCCCGGCGGCCAATCCAGTTGCGCTGCATACGTTTGACGTCGGCTGGCCAGTCAAGCGTCTCGAGGCCTGCTAGGAGCTGATCTGCATACGCCGTGATCCGAAGGTGCCACTGTCGCAGCATGCGAGAGGTTACGGGGAAGCCGCCTCGTTCGCTGAAACCGTCAATCACCTCCTCATTGGCTAACACAGTGCCTGGAAAGGAAATACCGCACACACCCTTCAGCAGTCGCAGTGCACAGATACGCACCTTCAAGAGCATACGCCCGTTCACGTATGGCAATCAACCACAGATTTGGCGGCGGGTACTCGAGGCCGTCTCTACCTCACAAAGATGTCTTTCGGATAGGGGAAATCCTGCTGTTCAAAGTGATCAACTGCCCACGCAATGTTTTAGCGACAGTCAGGGAAAGCCTCAGGCTAAGGGTCATCTGACATTCGACGGCTACTGACGGCGCATGCGCGGAAAAACCTGAGTACATCCTCGCACTCGTACGGCTACGCCCGTCTGCCTTACCGAGGTCTTCACACCAGTTGACATTCGCAAGCTTTTCGTATACGAGCCCCCGCTTCATCATCTGCACGACGATCCACTGAGTCCAGCGATAAAACTCAGGACTGCTGGTGTTGACTTCCCGTCGCCAATCGACGCAGACGCCCAGTCTTTGCAGCTGCTGGCGAAAACGGTCGATGTTCCGCCGAACAGACAAACACGGAGAAATTCCAGAAGCCACTGCGTGTTGTTCTGCTGGGAGTCCGAAAGAATCCCACCCCATAACATGCAAGACGTCTGGATGAGGAGGAGTTTCTCGCGCTCGCGAGGCGCACTCTGGGACCGCCGCCGGTGCTTCCTCGCCTGGTGCATTTTCCGCTGCACATGTAACGTGGGCTTCCTGTTTCACGCCTTGGTCAAGAGCGTCGCGAATGGACGTACGGACTGGCCTGAAAGGCTGCGCCCGAGATTCATGTGCAGATCGGGTCTCCTGATGCGAGGTGCTCTCCAGACTCCCGCTCAACTCGGTCAGAGGCGACTCCGCCGGCTGGTGTCCTGAACCTACACCGTTTGTAGCACGTGCCGCCGCACTCGGGAGTACAGAAATGTTATTGCGTGTGGCAGCGGCACACCGACTCTGGTCGGTCTTCTCTCTTGATTTCACAAGCTCTCCGCGAAGGCGAAGACGCTGGTACCTCGCGACAACGTCGGCTATAGTGTAGGTGAGGCTGTGCCCAACATGCAGTCCTTCCCCGGAAGGATAGGGGATCATGGAGAGAATGTAGAACTTGCGCCTCTCTTGGAAGCTGGGAAACGCCTCGGTCGAACTCGGCTGGGTGCCTTTCTCGTCTGGCGACGGGAGCCCTGCGAATGGGCGAGCCTCTAGCGTGGGTAACCTAGCATCGGATACACGACGCGACTGTTCCGCATCTCCTTGCCCCGGTAGAGGGGGGGAGAAGTCTCCAGCGTTCTCCGCATAGTATCTGGACCACTTGCTTTCGATCTCCTTGAACGGGTAGAGTCCAACCGCGGAAGACGAGAGAGACGGAGAAGGAGCCTCGAGAGGAGGCGGAGACGGCGAGCGGCAAGTTATGAACGGAGAAAGCTTTCTATCCGCTCTGACACTCGCAGCGATAAGGAAACGTCTCTCGTTAGTAGACAAAGTCGGAAAGGCGTACGGGCCACGTCGTCCTCTGAAACGATTCAACTGAACGCCACATCCTCTACACGCGTTGCCACGGTGTGGGAAAAGGAAAGCTCGTGACGGACTGCTCGGCCATATCGGCTCCGCGCCGAGTTCCTCTATCGCAAAATCCGGAATAGCTGCGCGGGCCCATGATGGCGTTCGCTTCCTCCCTGAAGCACATTTTATGGAGCTCGAGGTGACTGAGCGTGACCAGGTAGACGAAGCAATGCGAAGAGGAGTCCACCAACGACCGTTACGGTGGCCAAGCCATTTCGATGGGGACAGGGAGGAATCGACCGTACCGAGACCGGCTCCAAGTACGCGTCCGTTGGTTTCACAAATGTTTCGTGTCCAAAAAGAAACGAGGAGAAAGACCAAAAGCGGTTTTCCACCGACGTGAACACGGGGAGCTCCGCGCATTATACGAACAATGTGAAGGGAACTCGGCGGCCTCAGCTATGAGAGGGGCGCAGATTCGCAACCGCTCACCTGCTATGTTGACCCACAAAGGGTGTGAGCACCTGGAACAGCCTCAGCGCCAATCTGCTACCGCCCTCACGAGATAGACCGGGCCACCCTGGAAAGGGGAGCACGCGGAGGTCCCTTCATTCATCTGCTGGCCGGAGGCAAGCAACGCGGTACTTCGGAAGGTGAGAGCCTGACCGCTTATGCGGCTAAAGCGCTACAGATTAACAAGGTCCTTCAGCAAAAAGAAAGAAATATCTGTTCTCACCGCATCTGTCCGCTGGCAACCAAAGTGGGTAGGCCCAAGCTGGGCTTCGCGGGGTCAAAGTGAAAGGAAATGCTGTCTCGTCCAGCGATTGGCACGCGAACAGACGGAAGAGTGGTTGCGGAACAGATGAAGTGAAGGAGGCCAAGACCTCACACATTTGCTGCGATTTCTTTTATTGCAGCACCTCTCCTTTAACTGCACGATCATGACGAGCTTGCAGAATATCGTTGTTGGTTTCGACGACTCCGTCCCCGGACCGCGTTTCTGCCCGCAAACCACGCGAACATGCAGTTAGAAAACTGTCCCAAAACTCTCAGAAAGGCGAAGGTGCGCCCAAAACTCGCTCGTCGCTCTCACCAAAGAGGAGAGACATTCAAACAGAGAACAGCATCCCAGTAGCCACCCCCCTAAAAAAACTGCAGCCGCCGCATGCACTTGCTGGCACATGCAGAACAAGGAGTATGGTATGAAGAGAAAGCAGCCCTTGATGCAAGTGAAGAGCACACACTCCTTCCACAATGGAATAGCTGTGGAACAGGATTCGGGAAGCTGTGTTTTTTGGGGTATAACAGTTTCAATCGACTATATAGGAATCATGGCAACAACGGCTGTCAGCATCTGTTCTACTAGCGACCAGCTCGACCGCCAAAGAACAGCATGTGTTGCCCAGAAGACACTCGGATGCTCCCTCTTCGCTTTCTTGGCTGCAGAGGTTCGACTGAAGAAATGTGAAAAATGTTTTACGTTCCCCGAATGTCATGCTGCCTTGAGTGGCTTTCTCTGCTCGGACAGTTTGTTTCGAGGAGTGCTCAGCCTTCTGGTGGTTGCCAATAGTGTCACGCGCGGCTGCATGCATGCTAGTGACGTCCGGCTGTGGAACGCATTCTCCTGTACGCACGGCCGCTGCCCGGACCAACCTTTCCAGGTGTTACCACTTTCGCCATTTCTCCCTTGATTTAGCCGGCTTCCGGCCTCATTTTCGAATAAAGGTATTACACTCCATATGGGTGTGTCATGCCACGTGGCCATGTGTCTCCATGTGGAGCAGGAGTCCCAATCAAAGCTCACTGGCAGCCTCATCGTTATATCTGTTTTGGGTTTGGCAAGGGGAAACGTTCGGGCTCAACAGCTGCGGATGGTTTTCAGACATTGCCGCTAGCAGCAAACCAAAATACAAAAAACAGTAGCGTATAAAGCGTCAAAAAACCAGCAATACTATGGTGAGTTCGCCGGTATGGATAGAAGTGGAATAGAGTGATCGAAGTGAGAACAACTAAGGTTTACACCCACTTCAGTTGTAACACCTCACACGAGCACCTCCCGACCTTTTCAACTACAGCTTTGTGGAGGAAGCCACCCGGGAACGCTGACATTGCATCTTCAGGCGACTCGCGGAGTCATCTTTCTCTCCGCTTCCGAAGACGCTGCACCAGAATACCCCCATAAATGGATCACCATATAAGAAATTGTGCCTTATTCTGGGAGCACTTTTGTGGGCGTTTGCTGTTCGAGTCGGGTTGTTTCACCAACTCGGCAATGCAGTGCCTGCATGACTTGCCAACAGAACACAGCCGATACAAAGTGTAAACCCAACGTTAAGACGAAACAGGGATCCAACAGCAGTAAATACGCGTTTTGGCTTGTCGTTGTGGTTAGTGATATCCACAACAGAAGCACACCACCGACCACCCGCAAGGTGAAAAGCGAGTAAAACGTAAGGGCTGTCCATAAAACGGAAAGCGACAGACCCCCGAAGCTTATAGTGACCCACTCGATGCTACCAGACCTGGGCATCTCGGCACCTAGATGTGGTATCTCTCGCCATGTTACCAGGATGGGAAGATATGGTCCCAAACAGACTTGCAACGGGCGCAGCCGATGACGAAAAAGACGTGCAGCTCCAGCAAATGTGTCTGGCACGGCGAAAACTGTAAATCTCAAGCAGGTCATGAAGAGCTGCGAAGGAGCATTGAGCAGCCTCTCCAGAATGAGCGCTACGGACAACACGTATTGCAGAGCGTGGAGGGGCCGTTCCGTTTTGATGGCAATGCAAACCTGCACTGCATAATAGCTGCATGCGAAAAAAAGCATATATTGGTGACACCGAGTCGACGGTTCCTGCATATTAACGGCCGTAAGGGGTTTACCCAAAGACCACACAAAGCATGTGAAAGCGAAACCCATCAGCACTCCATATACGATTGCTGCGTGATCTGCATGGCTGATCACGAAAGTTTTTTTCAGCCACAAATCAAAAATAACGAAAAGACATAATCCAAAGGAGACTGAAAAACAAGCGCACCACAAAACTGCATTGGCGTCAAGTAACAATGGTACGGCTTGGTCTGGAATCCTGCTTTGCCCGACAGAAAATGTCGCCGGTACCAGAGCCGCGATGAACGCCATGTTTTTCCAAATTGCCTTGGATGTTAGGTGCCCGGATACACGTAGCGCAGAGGAACTTTCCCATCGAGAGTTGTAATGTGGAAGCAACAAATTTCGATTCTCCTTTCGCACCCATGCTTTATGCCCATAGGCAGTTGAATTTGCCGGACCGGAAGCTCTTTCCTCTTCGAGAAAGCACATATCATTTGCTAGCAACTAGGATACGGTACAGCAATCATTTGTTAAGTCAGGTCCCTACACTGCACCCGAAACGGCTCCCATGTCATGTAAAGCACTGTGGGCCCCGAGAGGTTTGGGGCTGCGGCTGCTTTGTCGGGAGTTCCAACATTCAGATGGTAATTCGATTGTGTGAACCAGCGTTTCGCTAGCCCGCTCGTGCGTATATGCAGCTCCATTTCTGTGGCATGGCGTCCTTCAGGCGACAGCAGACAGGGACTTCAGCCAGATCTTGAATAAGGCCCCTCCATGCATTTTCTGTTCCCTTCCGTGTTGCTCCCTTGTTTAGTAAGACGGCCTTCGAACCTCGCTCAGGGTGCCCACACTCCCCGTGTGCTTGTTAACACCCCGTGCCTCTTTTTAATAAATCAAAAACCAACAAGGAAGATCAATTGGCGTAACTGTACATGGGACGATAGACCTCTCCTCCGTGCACACCACGAAACCCAGTACGGCATGAGAGCAGTAGAAAATACCCGAAGAGGGAGAATACTGTCCGCCCGACCCTGTTTCCCCAACCCTATCTCTATTGTGGGGAGTTTACGCTTGATCAACGGCTGCGCCTGGCGTTGCATATTTCGTTCTGGTAGCCGGCGTTGTGTCCAGGTAAGCAGACAAGTGCAACTTGGATGGAGACTCGTTGATGCGAGGCGGTGGTCGCTGAATGTACAGTCAACAAAGACTGGGACTTCACAACCCGAGAGAGCTAACTATTGCAGAACACAGTGAGCCAGCTCGCTGCTGCGGGGAGCTGAAAGCCGAGGTCGCACATGCAAATCTGCCACGTTCTACCAGCATAGCAAAAACGTTCATTTGCGAAAGGTGAATCTCCTGAAAAGCCGCAAAAGTGCGTCATGGAACTGGCATGTAGGGCCGCCGTAGCTTCCAGAAGGCCACCGGACCTCCGCCGGCTTGTGACGCGAGACAACGGACCCTAAAGATGGAGCGCTATAAAAAGATCAAGCGATTGGGTGCCGGAGCTCAAGGAGACTGCTATTTGGTTCGCGACAAAAAAACAGGTCTGCTAGAGGAAGTCGAGCTTGATGCCCTGTTACCGTTTTTTTCGCTCACGTATCAAGAGAATGCGATCATCTGACTTTGGTAGACCTACAGAGGGGTAGAGTAATCGGATCACTGAGACTGGCCTATTCTCCGCACTTGGTTTGCCATTTTCTAGAGATCAACGTCGTCGGCAGCCTCATTGCTGACAAGAACCAGACCAGCTACGCCAGCACTCTGCGTGTCTGTGTAGATGCTAGCCGACTCCCGACATATCGAGATACTGTTGCTGGCATTGAAAAGATAATATGTGGCACCGGTGTTTCCTGAGACGTGTCGCAACCACCGGTGAGTGCATCGCTTCGCTGCCGAGCAGCCTCTTCAAGCAGCACTTTCAAACACGCGCGTCCTGCAACTACACAGCTGTTCACTAATTGATTTCGGAGTTTTGATTATATTGCAAACATCGTTGCTCAGTGTCCTACCAGGCTGCTGCAGAATACACTAAGTTTCTCTCTACCGTTTAATGTGCCTTCTGTATGCGTTAAGGAAAGCTATATGTACGCAAAGACATCAAGCTCTCCTTGCTAGAAACGAAGCAGCGTCAGGAGGCCCTCAAAGAATCGACCATACTCCGAGACGTGAGCACTCACCCGAATGTCATTACATATTTCAACTACCAGGTAGATAAAAGGACGCAGATTCTTCACACCCTCATCGAATACGCGGATGGTGGAGACTTGGAACAACAAATCCAGCTGCGGCGTAACCTTCTTGACGAGCAGCTTGAAGCAGGACGTACAGAGAATGACTCTAGCCCACCAGGGACAAACGACGAGAACCGAAGTCCCTACGCCCCTCTTTTCTTCAAAGAAGAACATGTTCTTTTGGTATTCGTTCAAGCGCTCGCCGGTTTATACCATCTGCACTCCAGAGGTATTCTCCATCGGGACGTCAAAAGCCAAAATATATTCTTATCTAGCGCCGGCTTGATCAAATTGGGAGACTTTGGAATAGCGCGACAGCTCAATAAGGAGAACATGGCCGAAACATATGTTGGCAGTCCGTGCTACATGTCTCCGGAACTCTACAAACGGGAGCCATACAACTACAAGAGCGATATCTGGGCGTTAGGTTGCGTCCTCTTCGAGCTCTGCTGTCTGAGAAAGCCGTTCCAGGGTGAGCAAGGAACGACAGTGAAGCGCCCCTCCTGTGGTGACTACCTCTCCTCGATCAGGAGACAACGGAGAACAAGCGAACAGTCCTTTCGTGCTTTGTGGTTGCATAAGTAGACGCAGCAACTACAAAGCCCCAGGAGCCGACAGTTCGGAAGGAAGTCGTAATAATAATGTAGCTTGTTCTTCTGCCAGTAATACCTTAGGAACTGTCATGTCTGAGTCCTCCATTCGAGCCTTCAGGGTCGAATATCGTGGTCCTGGCGATGCAGGTTACGCAGAGCAAGCCGCCGTCGCATCTCGATACTCCACCTGGTTTGTATCCTCCTCCGTTGCACCACTTGGTCAATCGAATGCTTCAAGTTGACCCCGTCGAGAGGCCATCAGCGGCAGAGATTATGGCCACTCCGTATATACTGAAGTCCATGAAGAAGCTGATCAAAAGGTATGCGTGCAGAGAAGTGTTGGTTCCGAAGCGACCACGAAACAGCCCTCTGACGGCCACAAGCTTAAATCTGGAAGTACTGTTCGAATGTTTTTGCCTCCCTACGACGACAGTGAAGATGCTGGCAGCGCAGGAAACCCGCGGCCTCTCGATCGTTTCAGCCTGCTACGGGATCTGACATCGGGGACTCTTCAGCGATTACGTATCCTCAGAAAAATCTGAGGTATCACGTCTGTTAAGCACTGTCTATATACTGTCTCTTGATTGATTCACCACGACATTTGGTTTTCTTAATGTGTCTTCAAAGACTTCGCGCCCCAAGAGGAGCTGTTATCTGGACTGGATCATCTTAGATGCCGATGAAAGAGCATCGCTCTAAGAAGAATTTTTTTCCCCTGTGCATCTTCTATCTCAGGTACCCTCAACTGCACTACCTACAATCCTACCTCAATGATCTCTCCCCTTCAGTCGCAAGAGAACTTCCCCCCTCTAATCCGCCGTATCATGGCTCTGTCGACTCTGGACCGAATGCAGCCTCGGGGGTACAACGCGGAAAGAAACTTTCGCTCGCCGACCTTGCAACCTTGAAACGACTGGATTCCAGCCTGAATCCGTTGACTGCGCCGACCCTAAACGCTTTATTCGAAAGTGCGCTGACTGAGCAGGCTCCGGAAGCCCATGCGGTGGTGTCCATTCTCCGTAGGAGACAAGATGACACTCTGAATGGGAATCAGAGCGCCGACAGTCTCTACCGAGCTAGCTGCCGTCTGGCCGGTTTGGAGCCGGGGCCCGAGAGAGAGTTGCCGTTGCAGGCGCAACTCTTTATGATGTGGAAGAGTCTTGCCAGTGCAGTTCCGAATTCCTTTTCAGTTTGCAGTCAACTGCCAACACATGCTTCGTGTACGGGTGATACGAAGCAGGCCACCTCCGATCCAGCTGGATATGGTCACGCGCCGACACGAGGATGCTCTGAGAAACAGCTCTGGAGAGGAGGAACGGAAATAAGTAATTTGGTAGGATCCACCTTCCCCAGTTATCGAGGACAGGGTGAATCGGGAGCTGCCAGCTGTTACCAGGACGACGGCATTGAAGACGATACCGCGCCAGCAACCATTCCGTGGCGAAAGCTGTCATGCACAGCCGACGGTGGAGCCGACAGCAGGTGCTCCTCCTTCCATGAGGGCGTGTCAGCAGGGTTGCTGGCCGAAAGGTGGCATTCGAATGCGAATACAGCTCTGCCGAGCAATCCCTTTTACTCCCGGTCTCCAAATAGGGGCGGCGAGCCCCTCCACAGTAGCCCAACATCTGTGCCTCAGCAGGAGCACCATGCCGTGACACAGGAGCTCCGTCACGCACTCAAGAGGATGCGAAGAAGGGCGCAGGCTCACAAATGGCACCGGCGACGGATTTCTCAGTTAGGGGAGCCGTCGGGGCAGCCTGGGGCCACGGCGAGATCCTCTGGCTGCAGCCAGCCTTCAAAACGCGATGAATCGTGCTCGCCGACTGCTCAAGCGGGGCTCTTAACAGAGAGGAAAAACAAAACAACAGAGCCACCTTCTCGTTCTGTGGGTCCGAAGGCAAAAATGCCTCCGTCACAAACTCACATCTCAGAGGAACAGTGCCTTGGGAAAACCGAGTATCTTTCAGAGCCGTTGCCTGCATCGTCGCCTGCTGAATCAAAGACTGAGGCTGTTATCGAGGGTGTTGTTATCACAGCCAGGGAGCTTCCTCAAGCGGATAACCGCGAGGACGCGGTATATCGGTCTGACGAGCCACGACGCCCTTCGTGCATCAAGCTGGAAGAGCTCCTTAATAATGAGTTGATTGCCAGTGACACTTGATATTCTTCTCAGGCACCATTGTTTGTTTCAGTCTTGCATCGTGTTCAAGACTAGTGTTCCTGCCCTCACTGCAATATCTACCTTTTTGGAAGCCGGAAGACGAAATCGTTATGAAGCAATATAGATGGGTCCACAAAAGATACCATATCTTCCGTGCGGAGCATTCCACACCGGTTTCCTTCTCGGCGTGATACACGAACTACAGTACTCGCCCCCTGTAACAGCGAGTGGAAACTACTTCCCATATGCTAATATGATCAGTGCCCTCGTACTGAGAGAGATAATACCGACAGGATTATTTGCGGCATGTAGTAAGTTTACATTAAAACGTATCCAGTGTAAATGAGTAACGAAATGCGGCAGATGCAGCTACGATGGTCCTACGCCACATTCCGTTCTCCAGCGGGATCGCGCACTGTGCGTAGTGGTAGTGCCACTCCCCATGAACTGTAACAGGGCTTGATGCGTGTTGTCGACGTGTTCTCTAATTAATCGAAAATGGTTTTTTCCAGTTCTCAGGGTTAGTTAACCCACTGCGGTTTCAGAATTAGCAGGGCGCTGCATGAATTTTGAGCAGTTTGCCATGCTGCCGTCCAGGGAATACTGGGTAGATTGCTGGACAGGCTAGTCTACTCATTCACTCGGTCGGTCTCCCACCACGACAATTCAGTATGACTCCTCGGTAACTAAAACGGCACCGTTCGCCCAACGGTTCAGCTTTCACACCTTTGAGCCGTTGATAACCGAACTCCCAACTGAGAACCGTATTGGCGCAACTATCCCAAAGCAGCGACATGCATGCAACAGGCTGCTTGTGCGATAGGGGTTTCATCCTTCCTCACCTGCCTCATCTATCTTGGTGACCCATGTTGCCTGAAGTCACGGTCGTCCGGTAGACCACGCGGATAGCCGAAACCTCGTTCGTTCCACCCTGCGGCGCAACGCCCACGGAACGTTAGAAGCCTGGGGTCATGAGCGTATAAGGTTTACACATAGAAATAGTAAATTCCTTCTGACAGGAGCCGTCCTTCCTGACCTTGAACGAAATAGCACAGTGTTTGTCATCGTGTAGTGGCTGTGTTCCCGAAGCATGTTAAGCTTGAGGCCAGATGCCTCGAACCATAACCCCGTTCAGTTTTGCCTTTCTCCGAAATTCCTTTTCTTGCCATCCTGAATGCTCAGCGTGGGCACAACCGTAAGTAACCATTCGGTATTTTCTTAATTACAACTGTTAAAATGGTCGGGAGGCACATACGTAGGGCCGTGTACGTCGCCTGCGTCGCCTCCGTGGCGGCGACTAGTGCTGACGCGGCCTTTCAGGGCACCACCACATCGTCGAACATTTTTGGCACTCCGTTCCCTGATCCACTGCAGTTCTTCGTGCGAGCTAACCCCTTCCTGTCGCCGACTTCCATTGCTGATTCTTTCGGATTCCTCTCTCGGGCCAGCCCGAGCGACATGTTCCGAGCCCTGACAGAGAACTACAGGATAGCAGCGGCCATGCCGGAGCAATTTGTCCGTGCGGCAGCGGATGCAGCGACGTTGCTGACGATGCAGCAACAGGACCAAGTTCAGGGAAGAGAGCAGTCTGCTGGTACACCTGAAAATCCTTCGTTTGCTGCAACCCCCTCTCGCGGGTTCTTCATCCCTGGAATGCCGTTCTATCCGGCGAACTGGATGCCAGCTAAATCAATGTTTCCGCTCGCCGAAAACCCTAACGACTGGTTCAATAACTTCCTGTTTGTTTTATGGGCTGCCAACCACCCAGCTGAAACGGCACACTATTTGAAGCTGGCGAAGATGAGCAAATATCAAGGGTGGGACCACGCTCATGACGAGTCCTTTTCACATTCTGGATCTTCGGAGAGTGCCAGTTACGAGGGACAGTACACGCGGCACCAGAAGACGCCTCAGCCTGCAACACACTGAGAGCGTGCCTATTGGCGTGACTGGAACCAATGGAACATGAACCGAGGGGGTGGGTGGGTATTACCTATTTCACCTTATATACAGCGGTTGCTTGAACGCCGGTGTGGCATAGCCCGGAGCAGTCCATTGGTGGACTGAACGCGTCCAAAAGACAACGCCACAAATGCTAGTACGATGTTCGAAACCGATACCAAGCAAGTGAATAGTCTAAGCGTATGGAAACTAATCGTGACTTCCATGGTGATATTCAGTATGCGGAACTGCAATTGAGCATGTCCAGTCTGATGTTCAAGGCTCGAAACTCACTCTGCTGCAGCTGATGCTGCCGTCAGTAAGAAACCCATCACGCACCGATTCAACCGTGACATCGAGACCCTCCAGAAATACAACAGAACGGAATTCGTGCCCGTAGCGACACAACAGCGGTCTAACGGATTTAGCCTCCTTGTCGTTTGGGCTTCATAACACACACAACCGACAGAAGGTTTCTTTTAGAATAAGATTTCTCTGTCTTACTCTTATGAACAGCGAGAGAACACTAATGCTGAGATGATAGCATGATCAGAACCATCGGAATGGGAGTGATAATCTCAGACAGGATTAGGCAAAAGCTTCTAAAAAACCAATGTTCGGTTCTGCACACGCGTAGCAACACATACATGGAGATTCGCTTTTGCGAGCTTTCACAAATACTAACGTACTTTATCGAGTTCAGTTCAGTAACCCCGAAGCAAAGATGAATTTAGTCGTTGATGCAGTTGTCAGTGGAATGATGTACCAGGATGAATTTCAGTGGGCCACGATCACATCCGCTTCTTGTCGGCGTTCAGGTCTAGTCGGCTGCCTGTTCTATCTCCATAGCATGTCAACAAGCTGATTTACGTTTGATATATAGATAAATCTATAGATTGTATTATTACGGAGGTTGCTTCCAGCGTTCTAGATATGTGCCGTCCACATTGGTTTGAGGAAACGCTTATCGTTCTGCGAATTATTGCTATCGTGGCGCTCCGTTTAAGCAAATTCTTGTTGCATGCGACTGCATGGCTCATCCACAGTTCGCAAACAAAGTGGTGCAGCGGCATCGGTTAATGCTTTCAACGACACGACAACACGAAATGAAACACCCTGCGCTGTGTTTGTCGTTGGCACTCTGTTTAAACGTATGTCTTCACTGCAGCCGGATTGGCTAAGTCAGTTGCCATCGAATTCGGTAATCCCCGCTTAGCTATCTCGTGCCGCTGCCAGTGGACAGAATCCGTGGGCTAATACCGTACTCCTTGCTTGTGGCGCTGCATTGGCACGAGGCTCAACGCGTGTATTCAGCAGCATGGAGAAGGGCAAAGGCTTCTCTTGGCGGACAGAAAAACCGTCTAGGCCAGAGATTTTCACCAGCGCACACCTGATCGCGAGAGACGTACATCCGCTGGTATACAATTTCAAAAGGCAGTCTTGACAAGTGAGATCCACACCACCTACACAAAAAACACATAGATGTTTCCACGGCCCCCTTCGCCTAGGGCAACCACCTGTAAATGTGAGACTCTTCGCCAGTTTGCATGTACTACTGCGTCGCACACACCCTACAAGGGAAGTTCTATGGCAAGCCATCAAAACGCGCTACAAACCGGCGGAAAAAAAGGAGTTCTCGATAACCCTCGGGCACGCGCCCACGACGGACAACCCCTGTATCGGCACAAGTATACACGCATGCACATCGCACTGTTTGACACGAAAAAGATCCCTTCGCCCGACTGAAACGTGGGCGGATTCCATTAAACAAAGACACACGCAACACAATCGTTGTGTCAGCAACTATCGCTTTGTTATGTTCCGTCCCTGTCCGTTACGCTGCCAAACGGCTTTTCACTTGGGGTTCTTCGCCGAAACCAGTCTTTCGTCACGACAGGGTTCCTCTACCCCGCACTACGCATACACGTCGACTTGCACGGGGCACTTTTACTCCCGCGACTGCTCCATTGTAGATCGGTCCAAATTGGGTTAGATCCACAATGCGCTCGGACCCGTACGCGGCCTGTGCTGCGCCAGAAGAGACCTGGATGCGAAACCCATCTCATGGTTGCACAGGTTGCGTCTGACCTGACGGATGCTCCATCAAAGTCTCGCGTAAACAATACTGACCGCCGAAACCGGCGTAAGGCACCACATCCGATGGCGGAACCTGTTGACCAGCAGAAGCGGTGTAGAACTGGTTAGAGAACATTTCCGTATACGACACAACGGCAGCGTCGTCCCCTGGCGCTGCGCACGCCCTCACGAGCGCAAGCAACGACAGCAACAGAGTCTCTCCGCCCCAGAGCAACGGCATTGTATACCGTTCCACTTGGTCGCGCTGACGGACAAGCCGCTGCATTTCTTGAGTCCCTGAGAGGAGGAGCAGCAAGCCCCATTCTCCGCATCGTAGCGCAGCACTAGATAGACACCCACCGAGGAAGATGTGGTCCACCAGCAGCAACAGAAGGAAGGCAAAGATGCCATAGAGAGCACCGGCGAAAAGACCTCGTGTCCTCTGGACAGCGACGAGCTCCAGTCCTTCGTGACGATACCGCGTAAGGACGCCGCAATTGTCAAACACCCCGTCTTCCAATGCTGGGTTTCCTGTATGGCCATCCTTGCTTGCATCCACCCTGTCTGAAGGCTTGGCTGCATCGACAAGTGGGGCGTCAACTAGCGGGGTGTTCAAAGATGCGTCTGCATCTAACAGCTCAGCTCTGCTCTCGCTCCTCTCGGAGCGACATTGAGATATCCGAGGCAGTGGAGTCGAGTCTTGCCATTGGTTCACAGACACCGCAGCGAGGAGTTCTTCCTCGAGTGAACACTGTTTGCGCGGCCGAATCCCGCCGCGACCGGACTCGCCTACGTAAGGCTGCTTGCACGGTGTCCGTGTCTCTTGTTCCCCTGCCGTGAAGGCATCCGCTTCTTGCCAGAGGTTCCATCCGTTTCGAAAAGAATGCCAATCGCCAGGGTACGTGCTGCCGAGTCCATCTGTCTCGCGTTCGTCCCCAGTGCTCTCGCCGCTCGCCCCTCTCGCCGACGCTGTTGCCGCTGGCGCACCTAGACTCGAGAAGCGTCCCCTACGAGAGAGTGTCCCGATGCCCTCAGTTGCTGCAGCAATGAGGAGCATTCTTCGGCTCGACACCGAGTCTCTTCTCTTCCAAGCGAAGGCACCCCCGCCGCTTTCCATGTGAGAGAGAAACTGCGGCTTCAGCTCTTGAGAGTGAACCACACTCGCTCCAGATGCACTCACACGTTGAGTCGCGGCTGGTCTCCACACCGTCCAACCCTTCTGTGACGAGGCGTCTGCTCCACAACAGAATGTCCTCCGCCTTGGTCTCACTGTTGATACCCCGAAGACGTTGTTTTGTTGACGCGACACACCGACCTCGAGAGACGCGAGAGAGGCGAATCGTCCATCAACTTCACTTATCATCTCTCCGTTATCTTGTACGTGACGGGTACCTACGTATTTCTGGCTGACGTCAGGCGGACCGCCACCACCCGGCACAGCGGCATCTCGCGCGGTGCTCCCCCCAGCCAGCGCCGGGAGAGGGTGAGATGTTTCCCTTTCCGCGCTGTGGGCATGACGAGACCGTTCTCTCGCTTGCGCCTGAAGCCGGTCCAGCTGATGGCCGCGTCTGCAGAAGCGTAAGACAAACACAAACTCGGTGACACACGAACTTCGCGCCACCGCCACAGCTCAATGCAAAGTACACCGCTTAATGATACGTGCCTATCTCCAGTTATGCAGATGCACGCGATTCCCTCCCGCAACTGTGCAGACGTGGCAACCCGCCGCAAAACCTAAGCTCGATATCGCCGCCTAGAAGCGGCGGCCCTTCTCGTTTCTCCAGACTCCCGCTTACAGATCTCTTTGTCCTCGTGCTAAAAGCATTTGAGGCAACGGATGGCCGCCGACCTGCGGAAGCATTTGGTCCCCGAAAAAAAACGCTGGCGGACACGGAACAACAGAAGACTGCATCGAAGGCCTCGCTGTGCCTTTTACGATCACACACGAATTGCGAAAAGCCCGAGACGTACTTCTGATAATCTCTGAGGAGTGACGCATACTGCTTATTCAGCATGTCCACCTCGGCCTCGTGGTGGAGTCTCAGTTTCCTCTGCTCGTCGTGCAACGTTCGTCTCAGCGCCTCTCGCTCTTCTACCGCTCGCCGAAGGTCAGCACTCTGCACACAAAAAACCGACCCGACACGCGGAAAAACTGCATGCGCGACGAGTCAACACCACAGAGCCGCGGCTTGGCGACAGAAAACCCTCCAGCCCCCGCCCACGACCAAAAAGCGATACGTACGGCCAAGAGGTAACACACCTGCTTTGCAAGTTGCTCTGTGAGTTGTTTTGCTTGGTTTTCTTCTTCTTCCAATTGCTTCTGCGCTTCAGCTGCCGCCTCCTGAGAGAACAGCAAACATGGCACAACGGCGTAGCCTAAAAACCCTCATTTAACCGCGGTTGGATTCTTCGTGAACGCCGCACTGAGATCGCGGAACGACCCAGTTGGGTATCGTTTCCCCGGTAGATCCCTCCCATTCGATCTACGCAGAAAAGGCGAAGCTGCGCAGGGTACGGAACGTAACAAACCTCCAGGCAAAGAACTTGATATTCTGTTCCCCCTCTGCCTTGTAGACGAGCGACCACAGTGGCACTTTAACGAGGGGGTCCAACGAACCGGCTCGCCTCTGTGTTCCCACTTACTACTATAGTGTTTCACGCACGGCGGAAAGTGTAAAACCGAAGGTCCCGTCTGCTGGGTACGCGCGTCCTGTTGACTCTTCCCACAGCTCGAGAGTAACTGGTTCCCCTGTAACAATCGTTATGCTTCGGCGCTACAGAACTGACTTTCTGGTTATGTCTTCACACTAAGATGGCGATCCGTTTCCTGCTCGCAGATACAGTGTCTATACAAGGAAACAGCACTCTCGTCTGGAGAGTGGTGCGGGCACCATTTCGGTGCACAGAGGGTTCGCCACCAAGCGTGGACGGTAAGAGCCAGCGAGGCACATGTCCTACCACGGCGCGCGCCTCGACATCTCGCAGCCGCTCGCGAACCAAAGCCACTTCGGTCTTGTACTGAAAAAAAGGAAGGCACACCGACAAAAAACCCAGAAATACTGGGCCCAAACACAGCAGGGAAGCTGTCCCTCTCGCCAGTGGCGCTGCATACCAAAGCGCCGTCGCGCCCCTGATCAAACTCGCCATCTCCGTCGCCGGCGATGAAGTCCACATGGCTAAGCTATACGTTGAGCTGAGACAGGCGATTGACGTGAAATAACGCTAGGATGGTAGAACGAACATCAAACGCAACCACAACTTGCACACCCTCACCGGTAGGAGCTGCGATATACACAGGTAATCAAGTATATATCTATATATAATGTAGGCGACAGTGTGGCAGTACTGGGGAACGAGGTTGTTCGCGTGTCGCGCCCAGTTCCCTATTTCTGGCGTTCCTAAACCGGAGAGCACCTGACAATGCACTTTGCATGTTCGTTGCTAGCGCGCACGTATGTCCAAGACGCGAGCCGGGCTGAGCATATCGTGCTGCTTTAGAACTAGAGGATACGGTTGTTGGGCAGCATGTGCCCCGCGAGAAAGGACTGCGTAAAATGGGGATCCGAGGGACTACGTGCTGTGTCGTGCACCGCTCTCTCCTCTTCGAAACGTGAATCCGCCAGCGTACGCGTGCGCCCTTCCCCTTCCCGTCGAGCACCACGCGTGCACTCTCGTTCTCTTGAGAGTAACGGATTGGTCTGTCAGAGACGAGCTCGGGAAAGGCCATACGCACTTCCCACGCACTTCCCGTATCGCGACAGCCGCTGATGCTCGCTCACCCCGCCTTGTCTCTGGTTTCCCGTCTAGTCACTTACGAAGTCTTTCTCTTCCCGTTCGCGCTTGAGCAGTTGACCCAGAAGATACGCCACCGAGAGGTAGAAGTCTGCCATGGTCTGGAGTGCAAAGCCAGTTCGCGCCCCTCCGGCATTGTCCGGGTCACGTTCTTCATCCGCGCCCTCGTTCGCTTCTCGCTCCATTTGTCGCGGAAAAGGCCACGTTTCCTGGTCCTTCCGGCCGTACGCGCGTGCCCAGTTGGATGCTAGGATGTCTGTCGTGCGAGAGCTTCTGTCGTCCGCATGGCCTTCCTCTTCGTTCCCTCTCTTCACGTGGGCGACAGTCTCTTGTCCCTCCTGCCAGTCGGTCCCCCAGGCCTTCGGGCCTGGTCCAGAGAGCAGAGTAGGCAGTGCAGGGTCGCGGAACGCGTAGGCAGAATCGGCCATCGCGTCCGTCGCTCTCTCGCATTCCGGATCAGCCTCACTGCCCCTTCGTTTCTGATCAAACATCCCTCCCCGGGACGCACGGGGCTGCGGACCGCCTTCCGCGCGGCTGCGAGTGGGCCACCGGGAAGAGGGGAGACGAGCCAGTGCATCAGAAGTTCGCCCGGAGAGAGGCAAAGCCGAACAAACTCCTGAACCGTCAGCCTGTTGCAGTGTCCCACGGCCACCTGGACGAGGCTGCGCTGGAGCTGGTACAGCAGGCAGGGGATTCGAAACGAGGTAAGCATGCAGAAACTTGAATGCCATAAGTTTGCTGTGGTGAACGAGATCTTCCAGAGAGTCGAGACCCTCCGCCAAAGTTTGTATGTACACCCGAGGGTGTTGGCCCTTCTGCCCCTTCCGCAATGGCCTAGACGTTTTAACGCGGCATGTCGCGCTCTCAGCGAGACGCCTCCGTCCAGAACGCGAACGCACAACGCTTATCCGATCGTCGACTGCGTTCGTCAAAGACCGGCTTGAAGCCAGGACGCCCGCCGGATCTTCCTCCCAGTCCACCTTCGGCCCGTCCTGTTGATCTGTCTCGTCTGTCTCGTCGTCTGTCGTGTTGAGTTCTTCCCACAACACTTCAGCAAGGTCCCTCAGCCCCGGCGCTAGCCATTCCTCTGCGAGCCTTTCTTGTTCCTGCTCTTCCGCTGGTCTGTCGCCCCTGTCCCGGCGCGTCGCCCCAACAAGCGCCTCAGAAATCCAAAATGTCGCGCTCATTCGCTGACCATGAAGGAAAGCAGACGGCAAGGCGGCGGTGTACAGACACAGCGGCGTCGTTGCGCGTCGCGAAAGCGAGGAAAAGAAGCGGCTCGGAGATGAAGGGGGCGCCATCCCCACCGAAGAGAACACTGTTTGTGTCGGAGACGTCTCCCACAACCGAGGACTCGAATCCCCTCTTTCGTCACGACCCGAGTTTATCGTTCCTCGCAGAGAAACGCCGCGGCAGGCCGACAATCTCTCTCGGCCTGCACATGGAACGGTCACCTCCGTCTCGTTCTCCACTTCGCTCGTCTCTTTCGGATGAACACACACTTCCTCCGTGGGGTCCGGCAAGCCCCCGCACGCCCCGTGAACGCCCTCGTTTTCTCTCTCGTGTCCTGTCTCGCCCCGCGGCGTCTCGACGCCCGTGCCTGCCGTTGCTTCCGGATCACCTGTTCTTGCGCCGACTCCCGCGCCTCCGAGCCCATCGCTGTCGAGCAGGTCCCCTCCATTCTCACGTGCTCCTGGTGCACCCTGGCCCGCAGCCCCAATCTCCGCTTCTCCGCCCTGCGACCTCAGTCTCTGCCTCTCACCCTCACCGGTCCCTTCCGCAAGCGCTGCCCACACGCGCAACCGCTCGCGAGCGTGCAGGCCTTCGGCAACGCGGGGGGAGGGCGAAGAAGGGTGGCACAGGAGAGGCCTCGCGCGCTCCAAAACAGCCGCAGACGCCCGCGAGGTCTGTTCGGCGAACTCGCACGCTGCCAGGGAGGAGGCGATGGCCCCGGAAATATCTGCGATAGAGAGCGCGTCGAGAGGCGCTGCGTGCCTGCTTCTTTTTCCACCGAGGCGAGCAGCAACATTGGGCGAAGACCGCTTTTCGTTCTGGGAAACGGGCGAGGGTTTCCTCGGAGACAGGCTCCCGTTCGCCTCCAAACGCCTCGGCGACGAGAGATGCGCGAGCAACGACAAACGCGGCGAGGGGCAACTGGCCGGGGCAGGTCGAGGGACCGGGCCCAGGCAGTCGCGAGGGTACGTGGGGTCGCGGCGATGTCGCGAGCCCATTCGTCGCTCCAAGACTGAACGCAGAAGAAACAGAAACAGCAAGAAAACAGCTGGTTCAGTGTCTAGACGGACGGGGTCTACCACCGCAAACCGTCTGCCACGCATGTTTCCGCACGCGGCCTCTGTGTGTGTGTGTGACCTTCTACCCCGTTGCCGTGGGCCGTTCGTCCTCGCCACCCGTTTTTCCATGCCTGTCTGTTTGTCTCTGTTGCGCCACACACATTTCGTTTCTCCCTCCTCTCTTCCGCCCTATTCTCTCCTGGTTTCGTCCCCCGTTTGGCCTTCCCTCGTCGAAATGGTCCTGTCCGTTCTCCACCCTTTCCTGCCCGGTCGCCTTCTGCCTCCCTCTCGTGAGAAGGTACCTGAGCAGAAGAGAGCTCGACCGGCTCCAGTCGGCTCCGGCAGAGCTGCCACGATTGCTGGCGTCTTCAGAGCCTTCCAACGCGGAGAGTCAACTGATCCCGCCGCCTTCCCCCCTCCGTTCTCCTCACCTTCGCCGCTTGCCTTCCGCCGCCAGGCTTCCCCAGCAGCGTCGCCTCTCTCAGAACCAAGAGACATCTCCGGCACGTTTTGTGCGTTTGTCCATCCTGACTCGTTTGCCTTCGGGCCGACCTTGACGTCTCTCTTTGCATCTCTGCGGAAACCTGCCTTTCCTTTCGCTCCGTCTTCTGCGCTTCCTTCTCCCGCCTTTCGAGCCGTGTCTTCGTCACCTCGCTCCTCGTTGCCGGGTTCCGGGAGCGCGCCGTTGACCACCGGAACCGAACGCTCGACGCCGTTCAGCGAAAGGCGCCCTGCGCCCTCACCTTCCTCCCGATTCTCTCCTTCAGAAGAGAAGTTTGCTCTGTCTGCATGCCCGGTCTTGCGTGTCGTTTGACGAGGGTACGGGGACTCAGAGAAACGAGGGATTTGCCCCTCGCATTCGGGAGAGCTCGGAGAAGAAGAGGCGCCACTCCGCGCATAGGAGGCCGATGTGGAGACGGTGGTGCTGCAGTAGCTGCGCGCATCACTTACTCGTCCCGTTCGCACTTGGGCGTCGCGCATCAAAATGTTTGTAGAGAAGTTGGGAACACATACCCTGTAAGACTCCCCCTTCCGTCTTCCCGTTCCCTCGCCCTCGACAGAGGTAGAAATGACGCGACAGGACACCGGCAGCCTCTCTGACGACGTGTTGGCCTCGAGATCGGAAGGAGACAGCGCCCGAATCCCTTGTGACGTTGTCATTCCCGACACGTGGGCAGATTCAACAGCGGACGAAGAAAGAGGCGGGGACGAAGAGGAGGAAGAAGACGAAGGCGAAGCGGAGGAAGGACAGGCAGAACCCAGCGATAAAGCGGACGAAGAAGAGGAAGAAACGGTGGGAGAAGAGGAGGTAGAGGGAGACAAGCGAGAACCGGAATGGACTGGACAATAGATAGGGATTGGGGATTTTCTCTGTCGGCCCCCTCTTGTTCGTGTGGGAGTAGTGTGTTCTGAAACTGGAGACGTATGAACTCTGGACGAAGAAACACGACTGGATGCGTCTGTGCTCGATTCAGCAGAAAAGACGCCAGCTGCGAATGCGCCGGTGGGATCCCGGGGAAATCCGGAGGAAGAGTTCCGTAAGACGGAAGAAGACTGGCAACACAAAGTAGACTGCCGGGCCCCCGAGAGAAAGGGTCGACTTGGAAAGGGAGCTAGAGGCCGACGGTGCTCGCCTCGCTCTGTTGAACTGATCTCACCGGCCTTCCTCTCCTCACACCACCCAACTTTCCTGTCCAGACGCTCAACCGACGGTTCTCTTTCGGTTCCTTCTGCATCAGTCTGGAACGTTGGCATGCGGCAGGCGCGCAACGAACCCTCCCGCCCTGACAGAGTTAGAAGAGCGCCTCCGTGTGTGCACACAGAGGAGGGAACTGTCATCAGCAAAAGCGAGGCGTTGCACGATTTTGGGAACTGTATAATCCGTTTACCTGCGGATGGCGGGATCGCCTCCGCTTTTCAAAGGTGCTGTGAGGCCTGGAGGAACTCACATGGTCCGCTTGGCGCCGTCTCCCTCCGACCCAGGACCGTCACCCGGTTTTTTTTCAGGAAAAAAACGTGGCGCCCCAGACTTCTGGTGCAGTTCCGGGGAAGTCGGGAAATCCCCAAGCGTTTTGCTGGCAGCTCCTCCCTTCTCCGATTTCCTGCAGAACAGAACAGTCACGCCCGAAGCCTGCCGCTACCACAGAGACATGGCTACCCAGTCTCGTTTCCTGTTTCGCTGACAGACACCAAGAGAACCATAGACCGACCTGAGGGCCACCCTTCCAGTTTTTGCCGGTCAAAGTTGGCGCCTCTCGTGTGCGGGCGACCAAGCCAAGCGTTTGTTTACAGACAAACACAAGCAGGCCCAAGTTCTGGACGAGGGAAGAACGATCCTTCCCGTTTCTTCTGCTCGAACGCACCTGGAAGGTCGACAATGAACTTGGCACGTTTCTCTGCCAAAAGAGAGACACAGTTCCGTTTTGGATTTCGAGGAGCGATGCAAAGATGACGACTTGCCCACAGGGAAAATGTCACTGGGAAGTGGAAGCGCGAACCGTTGTGTCTGTTGTTGGCGAAAGGGGAAAAACGAAGGAAGGCAACGGCCGCCTGCCTCGGTATGTTTCCATGCGGGAATGGGAGTTTTTTGAAGACAAGGTGTGCGGAACAGGGGAAAAGCAAAAACGCATGGTTTCCAGTTCACACCGCAAGGGTCAGAACCGAAATAACTTCTCTTAGCACCTGGGAAACATCGTACAGCCGGAGCACACGCGATTTTCACTACCTCTAGATGTTTACCCCTTTTCCGCAGCAAGTCAATTCAGGGGGGGAGGGATCTCGGGCCAGGCAGAAAGTTCGGGACATGCTCACAGTTCTTCTCCCTTTCTGAGGCAGCGGAACCCAAAAAGACCGATGCCACAGGGGACAGAAATCTGGAAAATCAACAAGCATGGGTAAATTTCCCGAATTTCCTTTTGGTGCCCAAAGTGGTCACTCTTCCAGCTTGCGAAGCCTCGGCGCGCACACGGTTTCCCTGCCTCTCTCATATGGGTCTGTATCGAATCCGCTTTCTCGCATCGAGCCCCTCGCGCAGTTTTTGGCGCTCGTTCGAGGCTGAACGGCGGATTCGCAGCTAATTGGCGCCCCAAACTGGACGATTGGAGGGCAAAACTGGGTTTAGGAGGGAGCTCAGCGAAGTGGTCACGAGGATACGAAGACGAAAAGGTTGCTGTCGGCCTTCAAAACCTAGAGTTGAACTCTATAGAGAACGTCTCGAAAGCCTGGCCTGGGCTCCGCCGTGCAGGCTGAGAGTGAACGGGGAACCCGCCGACCTGTTCATCCGTTTTCAAGAGAGATACTAACTTCTTTTGGCTTCTTTCGCGTTGCGGACGAAAACCACTCTCATTCGGAGGCTTGCTGAAAAAAACGAGTGCGCCACGCGTTTGAGGCGAGCAACGCCCGACGGACAGCCCGGCTCCGCGTGCTCCACAGCGCGCCAGCCGATGCGCGAGAAGAGAGACCGTGGCAACAGCGCTAAGGTTCAAGCGAACCGCCTCGAGCTCCGATTGTCGAGGAGGGTACCAGCGATGAGAGTCGCCTGGATATGTCTTTTGGTCGTATTTGAGAGAAAAAACGCGACAAAGACTCCAACCTGTAACGATACGCACAGCCTTTTACCCTTTGGCACTTCGCCGGACGATCCGCGTGAATGACCCAACAAAGGCGGGAATTTTCCCTCCCACATCTTCACGTTCGAACACATGCCGCGAATTCCATCTGCTTGCCTAAGCGTGTGGAATTTGTTTCCCCTCTTTTCGCTAGGTTGATTCATCCTTTCTTCACTGCTGGTTCTGCTCAACACGTCAGAGTCGTTCCAAGATACCGGTTTCCCCTGGGTTCTGTCTTGTGCGTGGGGACCCACGCGCAGCTCTCGCGAGAACAGCCCTGAAACAGCCTCTTCGGCGAGTTCTTCTCTTTGTACGTGATTCGACTGTGTTGCTTCTCTGTCTCGTAAAGTTCCTCAGTGCAGTTATTGCCCCGGCAGAGAATCTCCCTTGCTCCCTCAAAAAGTTCGTGACCCCGGCGGGCCCCGAACGGAAGACAGAGACTCGCCAGACACTGGGTCCAGTGTTTCGTATCGCGGCCTCGTGTCTCCTTTTTCCAGGAAAGCCTGAACAACGACATTATCTCACCCCAAAGCTGCTTTTGTCCGTGTCGAAGCGGCGAGGAACGATATTGCTCACACGCTGGAATCCGCAAACCTTTCCGACGTTAATAAGGAGACCGCCTCGTTTTTCACCAGGCCATCAGCTGGGTGTTCTCAGCCAGATTTTTGCAACCAGTCTTCGACAACAGATGGAGAGGCACGCCTCTCTCCAAGTGGAGAAACAACGTTGCACCAGATCGCTGAGCAAGCTACAGACCCCATGAAGTAGCTACGCAGCAGGTACCAGCAACCGGCCCGTGAGAACCATGCTTTTATGTATGCCTATGTAGAAGTGTATATACATTTCTATGGCATGTTTTTAGTGCCAAGGCTCCTGCCTCCACCGAGCCCGGGAAGCGGAGCCTGTCGGGCTGAAAAAGACTTTCTTTTTGCGTCTTCCCTTTTCTCGGCTGTCATCCAGGCTTTCCTCCAGTCTCCAGTCGCCTGGTTGCGTCCCTGCTCGAACCCTGTGTGAAGTTGTTTCCGAGACACCAAACACGATGAACCGACAAGGGGGCGAAACGGACAGGCAAACGCCCACAGGCGGCTCGGCGAGTCACCGACAGACATCGGCGCCGCTGCGCGTCCCCAGTGCAGAGGGCGCCGAGAGCGCGCAGCAACCGCGTAAGGAATGGACAAAAGATGCGATTTGCTGTGGAAAAATATTGGTTTACCTCCCAAAGAGGGATACACCACTCTCCACAGGGTTTCACAGAGATGAGTACCTGCTCTCATGCCTCCATAACTGCTCATTTTCACACGCAATTGACGCGTGTATCGATGCAACCACATATATGTATATATTTATATTTATACATACATATATATGTATATATTTATATACATATATATATATGTATATATTTACATGTATATATATATATATATGTTTATGGAGTGCCTTCTTCCTGCCGGTCAAGAGGCAGATACAACGTAGATCTTCTGGCGTGAAGATAGCAGGTTGCGTGGTTAATCGCCGTGTTTCCTTGCGTTGGGAGTTCTTCGTCTTCCGGTTCGCCGGCAAGCCGAGAAGGTCGCATTGGATCCACGTGTTTCGCGTTAGTAGTCCGACTTTCCTGCGAGTTCCAGAGCGTCGCATGTCTCCCCCTTGCTTTGTGTGACTGAGCAGTCGCCTTGCGGGCAGTCTCGACCAGCGCTTCGTTTGGCACTTTGCACTGCCTGCGGCAGCCGTTTCGTGGGTCGGGTTCGCCCTCTGGAAATCCGAGCTTTTTCCCTCATCTCCCGGGCCAGGCTCCGACGTTCCTCCCGTACTTCTCTCCTCCGGGGACACCCTCGCCTCCGGCGTTCAGCCGCGGGTCTCGGCCGAACGTGCACACCCCGTCTCCGGGATCGAGTCACTCTGCAGGCCTGTCGTCTGGGCCTTCTTCCTGGACAGGGAAAACTGCCAAGCTCGAGGACGGCGCGCCTAGTTACGCGTGCAGCGTCTCCGCTCCCCGAAAGTTCGTGCCGAATCTTGGCAAGAGTGGGGCAGTGGCCGCCGTGAAGTCGGAGGAGCAAACGAATGCGGATCTCGACCGCAGCAGGGGTAACCTCAGTGCGATGGTTCTCCGGTCTCTGCAGGCCGGGGAAACCAAGAAACTCGCACAGGGAAAGGTAAGCGAGCTCTGCGTCGCGTTGTAAACGGTGGCGCTGTTAGACGATCCTGCGCGCTCGCCGACGATGCGATGGCCGCCGCTCACCGGCGAGTTCCCCCTGTTTTCTGTCTGGTGTCATGCTCTCCTTTCCCCTTCCTCCGTCCACTTTGTCTCCGGTCCCCGAACGCCTATCGCGCTTCCTGCGTCCGGGGCTGTTTCTCGGTGTGGATCGAGCTCTGCCCCTGCGCGGATGCTGGCCTTCCTGTGCGTTTCCCGCAGTTTGGACCCGCGGGGCGGGGCAATTCACCCTCTTTTGGTTCCCCTCCTGACCATCGCGGCGGCACGGCAGGTTCACCCGTAGGGATAGAAGGTGGCCGACGCCCTCTGCATTTAGCGTCTCCCTCCGCTATTCGAGAAAGCAATCTGCGGTTGCTGCACCAGCACCAGATGCTGTCGAAAGACGGGAAGACCGCAGGCGGCAAGAAGTCCAGGCGACTCATGGAGTTGTCGTGGATCGGCTCTCAAGACGATGACAAAGACTCCATAACCGGGAGCCCGTCTGGTTGCTACACTCCCATCAGTCTCCCCTTTGTTGTCAGAGAGGGCGACGAGGGTATCGATGGGGATGCTCGGCGAGCGGTAAGTTCAGGCAGATGGTCGGGTCGATGACGCGCCTAATCATCAGTCTAGAACACGCGCATGCGACGCGGCTCGTTTGTGCGGCCCTCGCTTAAAACGGAGGACGTCGGCAAATGTACGCACAGACAACTGCATACACAGGACTCGCAACTTGTGCAACTCTCGAACGCTCCACATCGTTCGCTGTTTAGCTGCGTTAATGTCCTCCGACCCTGCGCTGTCAAAATATACGGCAGGTCCCGCAGAACGCGCCAGCCGTATCCAACCGGATATGTTTCTGTAGTTGCGCATCCGCGTCTTCGCCTCGTTGTGTGATTGCATCGCGGTGGCACTGCAATGCGCCCCCTCCGGTGTGTACAGATGCACCCGACAGACCCTATGGGCATGGATACCGCGGCTCGTCGAGAGGCCGATTCTCACCGAAGGCGGCCGTCAGCTCGGCACGTGGAAGAAGCGAACCGCTTTGCTGCGGGTCTTCTTCTGGTGGGAGACGAAGGAGAAGACAGAGGCGAGAGGCGTGCTGGCGGTGACACTTGGGATCTGGCTGACGACGAGGACGGTCGTGGCACGTAAGTCGGTTGTGGCGACGTCAATCGATGGCACACACAGGATACCATCTGTCTGACTGCGACATACGGGGAGGAAACCACTTAACCACGCGTCAAAGAAGGCCGCAACAGGAAAGACAAGGGGACACAGAAGCGAGTCTAGAATGAGGGGGACCTGTTCCCTCACAACCCAAAGCCACAGCACAGCGTTTCGAGAGCGATAGGAGTCCTCTGCATCCCGACACAATACATACATTCTGACGGGAGCACTCTTTTGGATAGATCAAGATGTTACGCCGGCGCGCTCCACTGGGCTCACTTGGTGGCGGGTGCCCACACACGGCGTTGCATCTGTTGGGCCAGCCCCATTTCTTGAATAGACTCAACTAACGACACGATTTGCTTCGGAAGTCGTCTTTCCAAGAACTAATGCAAATGGCGGCTAATGGTTCGTAGCGTGCGAGGCTGTCTCAGTCTTTACTTTGTGCTTTTCCACCCTCTCTCTCTCTCGCATTCTCCGCCCCTCCCTGTTTCTGTTGATTGCAAGGCCAGAACAGCGGATGGGATGGTCAGACCTTTCGTGGAAAAAAACCCGCTCTCTCTGGCCGCTCTTTTTCGTGGCTCTTCCATGATCTGCACCAGCCGGCCGTGCATTCTCGGGGGAATTTGTCTTCTGTGACGTATCGCCTGCCCATCTGCGACGATGTATACGATAGGCTTCGGTTTCGTCTCTGTTGTTGTTCTGTTTTCCCCTCAGGGATTTCTTGCACATCTGCTTTCCGTCCCTGTTCCCTCCCGTGGACAGGCCGGCCATGGACGAGGCGCGCCAGGCTCGAATTGCTGAAAAAGAAGGACGAAGGCGCAGCGCCCGAGGCGCCAGAGAAGGTGACGACGCTGAATGTGGGAATCACGAAGAAACCAAGGACCACGCAACCCAAGGAGTCACCAAAGCAGGCAGCCGACATGGGTCGCTGGGAAATGGCAAGAGAGGGAACAAAGCAAATCAGCCTCCGAAGCCTGTGGGGCCGTCGCCACCCTTGCCACTTGCCTCGCTTCCTGACGGGCGGATTGGGAGGCTGCTCGTTCACCGAAGCGGGCGTGTGGAGCTGCGTCTCCTCAGTGGAGCGTTGCAGAAGGGGGGAAGCTGCGCAGGGCCACAGGGCGAGGGTGCCCGGAGTGGCTGCTCCGCAAACATGCCGGAAAATGAGAGAGAAAAGGGACTGGGAGGAGCGCTCCTGGAGAACAAGTCAGCTGAAGACCAAGGTGTTTGCTTTGAAGTCAATATCGGATCGGAATGCACCTTTGCACAGGTGGGTTCGAGACGAGATCCAGGGAGTACTGTAGCACACAGGCTCTCTGTACTGCGGTAGATCAGGTTGGCGCGGAAGGCTCCACTCTCTTGTTCAGTGTCACGACGAGGCAGTCTCGACGAGACCAGCGTCACGGGGATGCTCGAGTCAGGTAGCAGCCTACCTCCCTGTTTCTGATGGATCACTTGAGGTCGTTTGTGGTTTCGGACCTGTGTTGTGATCGGATGGCGAAGGACACAACTAAAGGTAAAGTCGCACGGATGTGTGTTCTCGCACACTGTCGACGGCAACGGCAGGTGTTGTATGCCTGCTGTGGATTGCCTGTGGCTGCAGGAAGTTGGGTGTTTGGTGGAAGACACGTCGGAATTCCTGTTTCTAGGGAAGTGCAACAAGCGCATGGTGATCGCCCCCGATGTGCAGCGATGTCTCCGGGCCGCCTGCGAGACGGCGTAGACCATCAAGAGTTCACTTCATTTTCGGGGAGTGGATAGCCCCATTTGCAGATGAAGTAGGAACGCAGGATCTCCCGTGGGGCGTGCAGAGGAGTAAAACCAGGGGGGAAGTGGTGTAGCCGTTTCGTGTGGGACCGCACTAATCCAGGCTGAGAATTCAATGGTGCGGCACTCTACACAGCCCATCACGGGCGTGTAACTCGTTGGCTATAACCGAGCTCACCTGATACGCGCCTACTGGCCGTTCCGTTCTCACAGGCGCTCCCGTAGCATATTTAGGCAGGTAGAAGATTCCAGTAAAGAAGTGACGCTGGGCAAGGAGACGGTTCGGTTTTGTGACAAGATTGTCATTGCCCGGTCAACTTAGGCATATGCAAAAAAAAAAAACGTACGAAGCGAGCGTCTCGTCGCCTTGCATATCCGCTGGCGACTCGATACACAAGGCCCTTCGCACTTTACAATCGGGTGTTATCATCTTAGCAAACTCTTGCAATCCAAACCCATCTGCCGCGATCGAAAGTCGATATCTTAGTAGCAAGGTGTTAGCGCGACTGTATAAGTAAAACTCTCATCGGTCTCAGGACAATCCACGGTGCAATAGGGCATGATCATAAAAAGCCCACTATGGACAGCTCAGAACTCGTGGAAGCAGATGAGAGCTGGCCACAGCGTTACAATTGGCAAATAATGGTTGTGGACACCAGTGCAGCACGGCAATCTTGCGTAGATGAGTCTGTTTCTGCCTTGTTCCCTTTCTCTTCCCTTTCGCGTTGTGACTGCATCGCATCCAGCAGCAGTGCCAGTGTCTACTGGTACAGGACATCACTTGTTCGTTTTCAGCCCCGTTTCTGTGAGCATTCGGTGGAGACAAGGATGGCACATAGTTCAGACAGCAATGTGCCCAGACAGCAAGCAGGATTTTCAAATACCCGTCGTGTACGCGCAAATTCGTTCTCATCATTGCGGCTTCAACACACACAGATTAATTCGGATCAAAAGCGTCTCCTGCTTCCTCGCACAGCGTGCTAATAAAAGTGTACTGTTGCGGCGCGAACAGTCACTATCACATGGCAAATACAGAAGTCGCCTCTTCGGTCTCGCGGACATGAACCAAGAAAATGTATCCAGCACAAGAAGCTGGGGAACAGGCAGGTGAAGACAGGACTAGGAGGCTGGGGAAAGTGAAGTACGGGTCCTGCCTGTCGGGCTCTCCTTAGACCAGTAAGTGACGGTGTAGGAAGGTCTTGGCTCGCTGGCGGAAGCGCGGACGGGACGGCGAAGCATCCCAACTCCAGGCGCCGTCGTTTGTCTCCCAGTCGCTGTGTCTCGCCGCGTGCAATTTGGCCATCATGTATTCACACCATTG
The DNA here is from genome assembly GCF_000208865.1 of Neospora caninum Liverpool. Lineage (NCBI taxonomy): Eukaryota > Apicomplexa > Conoidasida > Eucoccidiorida > Sarcocystidae > Neospora > Neospora caninum. The sequence goes on from NC_018390.1 coordinate 745,942, forward strand.
CGCAGGATGGAGGCGAGTGATGAAAGCTTTCGCCTTCCTCCAAAGAACTCGTCCTCCGTTTGGTTCCTCTTGCCACAGCCACGGTTCTTCGCCTTCAGAGCTCTCTTCCTCGCTGGAGATGGATCTGCGCCTTGACTGAAACTGAGCGCTGAACTGTACCTTCCGCATCGGTGGTCTCAACGCAGCTTCTTCATGATAGGCCATCCGGTACTGTCTTTGCTCCCTGTCGGACTGGAGCCTCTCCAGGGCGAATCTCAGTCTGTCGATTCGGTCGAAACTTGCCTCTAGTTTCTTCGCTTCTGCCCAGAACTGAGATAGGCTCTGCCTCAGCTCTTGCTCACTGTCAGCGGAAGCCCTCATAGCGTCTGCCTTTGAAGAAAAAACGGTCCCACACGACGAAAGCCGTGTAGTTGAGTCCTGGTCACAAAGACCAGACCTCCACCCAGTTTGCTTCAGCGCGTTCCCTTCCCGTCCCCGTGGCCGCACAGGAGAGCAAGCATAGGAGAAACTGGAAGTCGGTGCTTTCTCGAGAGGGGGATGGGCGTATATATACTCTCCCTCTCTCGGTTGACTAAAGATGGGAGGCTGCTCTTCGTTGGTCTCCTCGTCCTTCGCCTGCTGCTTGACTCCTGGATTCACTGCGGAGGCGGAAGTCACGCAGGAAGGTGAGGAGCACCCCGATGGCGAAAAGACCTGTTCTACCTTATGTGCTTCTTCCCCTTGTGACCTATGTCTTTGCGCAACCTCCTGTCCGCCGTGATTCCTGTCTGCAACGGACACGAAGTTGTTGACGTGAACCACGGAGACAGCCAGTACAGCAGGCGCACACACCCCAGATCCCACCTCTCCATCTCCTCGGCCTTGTGCTTCTTCCCCTTGTCCGTGTCCTCCGGCTTCTGGCGTTCCCCCTTCCCCTGCAAAATGCGGAACAGCGAAGAGCGTTTGTCCCTCCCAGTGTTGCAGCTCTCTTCCTGGGGGCCTTGCCGGCAACCCATTTTGCTCGCCGTGTCCCGGTGGACAGCAGAGCTGTCGGGGTTCATGTCGCCTTCTCAAATGGAGCCCATAGCAGGACGCCGGCGACGGAATGGAGCGAGAAGCTGGAGATTCTGAGGCGTCCTTTGGAGGGCGGGCCTCTCTTGCAATCTTGTCTCCTTCTTCGAGCCATAGCTCCAGCAAACCCTTCAGACTGTCGGAAGATGAGGCTGCTGTTCGCTCTCCACTGGACGTGGAACGGCTGTCAGAGGTGTCTTCTTCACTAGGTGGGGCATTGGTGAGGAGCCGATTTGAGGGAGAGGGTGAAGGGGCCATCTCCACCGTCACTGGGGTTCCTTCTGCTTCCAGTGTCTGAGTTTCTTTCGCATCTAGGAGCCCGACGAAAGCGAAAGGGCGGTCCAACTTTTTGGGAATGACAAAAAAATCCTTCGGGTGCTGAAGAGGGGTATTCAGGTATTCACGCAGCGTCCGGAGATCGTCTGCTGCATCCGCCGCTAGTTCTTGTATCGTGCCGTTCCAGTCGCCTTCTTGTTTCTGTGTCGTGGGGGTGATTTTGCCATTTCCCAGAAATGCTGCACTCCCCTGCAGGATGCACAAACATGAGGGGGAAGCACGGAAGCGCGGAGACAGAGAAGGCGAAAGCAGAGTCTGCTCTCCGATTGAGGGAACCACCATGTTCTGGCTCGAGTGATTTTTATGACGAAATGGGACGATTCCTGGAGATGGATGGTTCTTCCCTTTCTCGAGATAGGTATCTCCTTTCCGTGGATGCAGAGTCTGATCTTGGATTACATCTTGTTCCATCTGCTTGTCCATAAGGAGATGCTGGTCAGGTGGCATTATTTCCGTTGAGTCCGCGACGTTCAGAGCTATTTTTTCTCCTAAGCAACTGTTTGGATCGATCCCATGTACATCTGAGTGGGGACGCCTGTCTTCGTGTACCTTCTCCGTTGGTCTCTCCTCTTCACCTACAATACTCGCCACCCCAGAAACCCAACGAGAAGGCGCAACTGGAAAGCCAGAACAAGAAGCAGAAGACACCTCCATCATAGCAAGCGCCTCCTTGTTAATCTCCAGAGCCATACGGTTCGCTTCAGTTTTTCGGTAATGTATGTTGGAGGGCCTCTCCTCGCAGAGAGATTCAGAAGGACCAGTCCCTGATTTGGGTCCGCGTTTGGTAGACCACTGGGCCGGACCAAGTTGTTCGTCATCCTGCTCAGCCAGGGTAGGCCCGTTTATCTCTCTCTCCTCCGATCGGGTGTGTCGCCTGAGGGGCTCCCTGGCGTGCTTCCCTTCTGCACCAAATGGATGATCTAGACGTGAGGGAGAGGTTATCCTCGAAGACGCCGCAGGAAAGAGAGACGAGCACGGGAAGGTGGAGTACGAACAGGTCCACTGGGGGGCACCGGAATCGTGAGAGGGGAAAACTGGACCGAAACCTGAAAATTCGCTCTTCACCTACGAAATACGTAGCAGATTAATCCAAACAGGAGGTCCGAAGGCCCCATTAGCCAAAATGCCGGAGGGTCTTGATAACCGAAGAATATATCCGTGCACTGCCGCAAACTGCATCAAACGAATAGTGATAGGAAACCAGGTTAACTGGCTCAAGCGTAGAGCTGACCGGGTGTCAACAGCAGCCTGCGAACCGTTTGCGAGTTGGCGTGGGACAGAACTCTCTATGCGGATATATGTTCAAGCAATAAAACGGCCCATATATCAAGGAGAGACTGTCGGTAACCATTTGAGTGTGGCCCACATCCATCTATATCGCCATCAAAACAATGGATACAGTAGCCCAAATATGCGCTATAACTGCAATGATTCAGGACGCAGTTCAGAAGTCCCCGTATGTTGGTGTTAAAACTCTATATTGATCTAAGCCCTTTCTATTATCGGCCAACGGGACTGGACGCCATGCGACGCGGAACAGCTAATTACGGTGAACCGGAAAACATCTCCGAGGTTATCTGTTGACAGGTTATGCAAAGTAAACAGTTAAAATGGAACACTCGTGCGAAATGTGAACAGAGAAAAGACGATAGCTGCTCGTGAGGAAGAGAAGGTATGGGCGAATAAACAACAGAGAAAAAAGTCATGCAGTGCACAAAGCAACGGCGGTTTATTTGCATGGATCTGAGCGTTATGGAAACTGCTACTAGGCAGTACCTAAGGACCCCGTAGAACTGAACGATCAAGTGTGATCGGGATGTTATAGCGGGAGGTGAGCTCACTTTTCTGACGCATGCCATCAGCTTTTGTCTGCTGCCTCGTTCTGCCTCGACACTGTCTTTTCCTTTGCCCTCCAGACCTCTTGCTGCTTCTATCTCACGCGCTCTCGCTGACCGTCTCAGTTTCCGTCGTTTGGCAACATTCTTCTTCTTGGCGTTTTCCATTTGCCCCTCTGTTTCCTCCTTCATGTTAGCCTTCTTCGCAGATGCCGTTTTAGAGAGGTTCGAACATTCCACGCACTCCTGGTGCGTCATGTTTCCCATTTGTTCTGTATACTCTATGTGGGCGTCGTCCGTCCTTGAGTTTCCGCTCCCCCGTCCAGTGCTCTGCTTTTGTGTCTCCTTACTCTCTTCCATCTCGCCCTTTTCGTCCGCTCGAAATTTTTTCCCATGCCCTGTCTTTGTGTCAATTTCTGTGCCGGTGTCGCCACGTGAGCGAGAGAAGAAAGAAGAACGGATTGATGTAGATCTGCTGCATCGACATTCTGAGATAGACGGGTTCCTTTGAGTGGGCCGTCGAGAAGAAAAGGTAAGGGACACAGCCCGCTTTTCTGTCCTTGCTTTCCCTATCCGTATCCAAGAGCCCCGATCCGGTCCACTGCTATTGCTCTCCCAGAGGGCCTCTCCAATCCCGAATGCCTCCCATCCCTCTTCAAATTCTTTCACACCCGTTCTTTCTTCTTCGTCTGTCCACTTCTTTCCCTGACTCGGAATACTTGCAATTGAATCTGCTTTCCCGTCTGATGTCGCTCGTGGCTCTCGGCTATATGAGGATACTCTCCTGCCTCCCTCCCCTACCCGAATTATTCTACCGTCCCTCCCTACCTGAAGAATGAGTGAGGCAGTGTTGGGCAAGAACGGAATCGACTGGGAAACCAAATGGCTGTTCAAAGAGGTCGTTCTCTGACAAGAACAAATAACACACTGGAACACAAAAGGGAGAAGCGAGCGAGGCTCGCATGAATCCCGTTTAAGCATTGGTATTGATGTACGAACTAAATTATATTTCGGCGTTCGCATATATCATTTGCATCTATTTGGTATATGTCGGAGCGGCGATATATGCACATGTCTATACTTTGGCGCTAGCGACAAAGAGAAGCTTGAGCGGAGGATACGATTCGTGTGGAAGCAGTATTGGTAGTGGCGTTGCATACCATCTTCTGTGTCCTGGAAAGATGTATTTCCCTCATGAGGGTTTTGCGCGTTTCCATAAGTGATTCAAGAATCTGTTACGCAACGAGAAACACTCCGTATGCCTCTCTTCTACCGGTAACTTTTTTCCTTACAACCGAGCCTTCTGCACGGGTGATCACCGTCGCTCTTGTGGATCGTTCACGAGCTCCCAGAACAGTCCCACACGGGATTCGCTTAGGACCTCCTGTTTTCTACCACGGGGTTCCACGGAACCACACCTTCACTTTCCTCATTTCCCGTGTCCTTAAAGTCCTCTCTCGTTTTCGCCTACCCTGGTTTCAGAAACCGAAGCTCACCTGCGTTTTGGAAGCTGTCGCGGCCGTTCCAAAACAAACTGCTGCCTCTCCGCCTGTCTCCGTCTTGCCGTTTTCTTTGCGCTCTGTGTCGTGCTCTTCCCGCTTCCTGTTGTCTACTTCCACTCTGTCTAGCGCCTGATTCCACAGCTCGATTAAAATACTCTGCGACGTCGGAGGCGCGTACAGATCTGCTCGATTCCGTGAGGATGACTTCAATGTCTGGCCTACCCTGACACGACGAGCCAGAAGGGCACTCTGCTTTTTCAGATAAACGTTTCTGTGCTTTTTTAACGACACTGCATACCGACGCGGAAAAGAGACTTGATGAAGCATCTCCTCTGTGGAGTCGGCTTCCTCCTTTTTTCCACCATAAAACATGCAGACGTCCTCCGTCTGCACTTCTTGTTCGCGCACAGCCTTTTCCTGCTTCTTCTCCTCGACGATAAAGATCCTGTTTTTCTCTTCCGCCCTTTCGGTGACGGCAGCCGAAGTGGCTTTTTTCCATTGCCCTCCCCGCTGAAAGTATTTAGGTTCACGCCTCGGGCGACAGGAAGAAGGTGAAGGTGAGGAAGAGAAGCACGCAAAACGGGAATGCGAGAGTTTTCTCACTGTCAGTTTCGATGCAGCGCTGTGGAGTCCCGGGGATCGCCCCCTTTTGAGCCCATGGACTTTGGAGGCTAAGGCCTGTGCCTCATCTATACGCACGGCGCTCTCCCAGTTCTCGTTTTCGCAACTGTGTCCTTTGTGATTTACTTCCTCTCTTCTTCCACCTGGGGTAGGAGCAGAAGCGTCGCGGCAAGAACACGGGAATAACACAGATGTCGAAGAGGAAGTAAAAGGATGACTGGCGAAGAAAGGATCAAAGGAACCTCTCTCTTTCTTTCCTATGGTCTCACTTGCTTTCGTCTCCGGATGTGCGGAAGAAGTGTTTAGGTGAATATGATACTTTTCTGAGGATTGGGAGAATGATTGGGTCAAGCTCTGCTGGTGTCTCACGCTCCGGCATTCCTTCTCTCCGTTCATGCTCTCACAGAGGCCGCTGCCTCCTCGAGACTGGCTGCGGCGTTCCATCGCATCGGTGATACTGGTTTCCGATATCGCGCGATTTGCTATGAGGACCTTCATTCCCAACCAGCTTGTCTCCTTGCAGCTGGCCATGTGCCCTGCGTTATTGCTCCGGAGTCCTCTTGCCTTGCGTTCGTCTTCAGTTTCCCTCCGATTTGTTTGGGCAAGACCCGCCTGATGCAGCACGATACTTCCCTTCGGCGCTTGAGGTCCTTCCACTCCTGTAGAGTTTGGGTCATCTCTCTGTGTGTTTTTGCAATCACCTGCCGGTCCATACGTGCCATGGCATCTTGCTCGCCAGTACATGGAGTGCTTCTTTCGAGTATCCCCCCGTTCGGTTACGTGGTGCACCTGAAGTTCACAAGACGTCTTTGTGGGTCGTTGTCCTTCCCCGTCTTCCCCCCCTTTCTTCTCGTCAAGCTGCTGAGTCTGCATTCCACCTCTACCTTCTCTCCTCCTTATACAAAACTCCACCTCTTTTTCTTTTCTGTCAAAATCAAGCAATTCGTTAGTGGCCTGGTACTTCGGAAGAGGCAGCAGCGGGCCAGGACTTTTGAATAGCTTCGATGGCGTGGAACTGGCTTCCTTGCTTTTGCCGATGAACGACGAAGGACAAGAAGGTATCCGAGGCGCACTCTTGCTTTGGATGAAAGAAGAATAAGTCTCTAACTGAAGAGGGACAGACTTCCTCGACGGGTGTCCCAGCTGTCGTGTGGTCGGAGGCCATACCCTTTCTTTCACTTTCAAGAAACTCAGATTCCGTGTCGGATCGTCTACGCTCCACCCACAACGTGATGTGCCGCGGTCCATTCCTTCACCTATTGTGCAGGAGCGCAACCACCTTTTTCTGTTTCCGGACACATCACGGTCGAGAGAAAGCTCTGCACCGCAAGCAGAGGATTGAGGTGGCCTTTCCAAACGTCGGACGCCAAAAGCAAGAGAAGAGGCCATGGCCATCCTTTCAGGTAAAGGAGGGCCCTTACTGGATGGGGAAGAAGGAGGCCTCCATATAAACGTTGAAGCTGAAGCAGAACGGGGATGAGAAGCACGACCTAAAATAGGCCAAGGAAAGGAAGAGTCTGGCCACGTCCAACGACGAGACAGCGAACGGAATGTGGCGCTTTCCTTCGCGAAATATGACTGTTTTTCTATGAAAGATAGAGATGGTCCTGTCGAGGGAGGAACGAAACGACAAAAAGCAGGGACCGCCCCCCCAGATGGGGAGTGAAATTCGCTACACAGCTGACGACCTCGCTCTCTCCCCCTCTTAATTGTGCCACAAGAACGCTCTTGTTCCTGATTCTCCATTAGGAATCCCACAGACGTTGAAGGCTGAGACGACGATGCCGAGATGGACTTCACCGCCTCCACCACGTGGACGAAGCCTCGTCCGTCTGTTGCGTCCAAGTATTCTTCCTTGCTGTCAAAATCATTAATCTTCTCGTCTCCTCCGTCAGTGGCTTTTTTGTTGTTGAGCACTTGCACCTCGGTTTGATCTTGTTGCCAGGTCTGTTCATCTCCAATCTTTTGATTGACTTGTGTTCCCCGTATTTGAAATTCTCTCTTGCTTCGTCCACGATGTTCCCCTTCTGGTTCTTTCTCTCCTAGTTCCCTTGTTTCCACTTCTTCCTCCAGAAGATAAGGAAAACTGGGAACGGTTGAAACGCAGAAAGAGGTGGCCTTGTACGAGGGTAGAGGAGGAACCGGACCAGGGAAGTCATCCTCATTGAGCTTTTCTGCTGACGAAGCCCATCGTTTTTTGCCGCTGTTGCTCTCAACAACTCCAAATAAATATGGCATCTCTCGAACGCCAGTTTCCGTCTCAACCGGTGAAAGACCCTTCCACCGCCCTTGTTGCAATTCTTCGAAGCTTTCCCTCCTACATCCATCCTCGTTTCCTCCGTCCCCTTCTTGTGCGTTACCCCTGTCCCTCGGTTCGAGTTCACCACACACGACTATCTTTTCTGTGTCTTCTCCAGCCCTTGACACCGTGGTGTCGTGCGTTTCGGCTGACCTGCTGTGTCTGGCTTTATCCTCGGTAACACTAGGAAGATCTCCTGCCTTTACGTCACAGTTAATCTCGCCGTGTGTGGAATGGCTCGCTGCTGTTCGGCTGTTGTGTTCGCCCCCGTTTTCGTCAACGCCAGTTCCCTTCCTCACATATTGGTCTCTCTCCTCGTGTCGAAGCTCTGTTTCTGCTGCCTTGCTGTCCTCTCCTCTTTCCTGTTGGTCCACATTCGATGCCGGCCCCCTGTCTAATTTGCCATTCTTATCTTCTAGGTCATCTGCGTTCTTCTCCGCTGTCGCGCCTTCGTCTCCTTCGTTAGGGGCGACTTCGACTCTCTTTCCCACATCTTCTTCAGTATGTGCATGTGCTCGTACCTGGTTCATTTTCGACATCTGCCGTCCTAATGTACCACCTCTGGTGGTATCGCTATTCCGTGGCTTTGCGGCGATGATACGGCAGTGCTCGTTTCTACACGTTATCCCGAGAATCGCTGCGATATAAAAAACACCGGGAAAAAAAGGCTGGCTCTGGATTGAACGTACGCGTAGCATAAAGGCCAAATGAAACAGACCACAGGCTATTCCTCAGAATAATAACATATTGTCAATCGGCAGCGTCGAGATTGCTCCTTGAGAGGACACGAGCTAGCTTGAAAGGAAGAGGTACGCGCACACTGCCGGTGCAGCAGCAGCTACCTGGACAATATGGTGTCATGAGAAGGCCTGGCAAAAGTGTTGAACTACAAGTAGTAGTGGGACAAGAGACCTGATTAGTTGGACCCGGGAAGAATGAACTACAATTCTTCCACGCGAGCGTAGGGATGCGAACTACCGGTCAACGCAGTGTGGAGCTACAGCTTTGAGGGGGGGAGGATTCTTAAGGGTACCTATGCGAACATGTCCTCCGTTGCCACTTTCGTGCAAATAAACGGGGCCCAAAGTTTAGGCTAAAGATATGTAACTCAGGATTTCCGTATTACGACCGCTTGCGGCTTTCCTTGCTTCGTGTTCTGCAGTGATCTCCAAACAATGACCGAAAAACTAACTACGTTATGCACGAGCTGTACGCTGTGAATCTGGATCCCTATATTGAGAGTGGTGATCCGCTAATTTGTAGCGGTGTGCGTTGCGTAACAACTCTCCTGTTGAGCCACGTAGGAGAGGGACTTGTTCCTTACAAACGAACTAGCCACACAGAGGGGGAGCAGCTAACTATGAGCACAAACCTGAAAGCACGTTGAAGTGCTGCCGACACAATGAGGTGGCTGTTATTGACAGCCAACAATTCACACTGGCTGGCTGCGGAAGGCAGTCCAAACCACATCGTGGCGTTCGATGCATTCTACCTGCAAACGACAACGAATTGTCCCGGCTACCAATACAAGTTCATTTCGTGAGTGGTACATTGTGCAGGCAAGCGGAAGCACGACAGAACGCTCCAGGACCCGCGCGTTCTACAAGCCGGCATTCCGAAGCATTGCGTCCAGCGTGGCGGCCCTTGGGCATACGGTGTTCGTTGACCGCAACAACCCCAAAACTGCTCCTGATTCCGGTTTCCCCAGCTTCGTAGCCTGACTCTACCATGAGGCGGTTGGGGGATGCCTCTTTTATAGACCAGCTCTGTGTCCGTCTCCTGGTGTTCTACTCGACTCAACCTGGCAGCCATCGGCGGGTATCAAGCAATGCTGCTCACTATTCTATATTTTTGCGAAACGCTTGGACATGCGATGGGATGTGCACAAAATAAACCATCTCTAATCAGCGTATCCTCCTTACGTTTATTGTGAGCTTTTGTGAGGTGTTGTGCCTTGCACGCGTCTGCCACGCCGTCTATTGACCTGTACTGTGGGTGTGATTGCAAATTCGCCGCTACAAGGAGGGACCTTGTTGTCCAGTTTGCATCGTTGCGGTACACCTGACCTCCTTTGTGCGGTATATAAGCTAGGCGATAAACACTCAGTTTTCCCAGTTATGTGTGGCATGAGACAGTAGTGCCTAGAAGAAAGTTTTTGTGAGGCCGCCCGGGCCAACTCAGTGTGCGTACAACTGGAGGCGGAGGCTACAGCAACTCCAGCACGTTGCTTATTTAGCGCGTCACCACGGCATCATTGTACGGTTTGTTTTTCGGTGGGTACGGCGCGGTTTCTATGCAAATTGGTCTGGCGTAGAACTGCAGAACTTTTGACAAAGAAAGCCACGAAGCTCCCCAGTCTCAAAACTCTTCGGGGCGGACTTCCACTGGCGTTTCATTTGTGAGGTAATGTTTAACCGTGCGGTTGGGATTGAAAAATGCTACACCCGCGTCACTTCTGTTATGGAACTAGTGTAGCGACCTCTGTCCGCCCCACGGCAGGAGCCCCGTTCTCTGTTAACGGAATGTTTCAGACAACTATACTTGACAAGAGCATGATATTTATTCACCGCTATACGTGTGGCGACCCTGAGAACACCCAAGACTTCGCTGAAAACCCCAAAGAAATCAGGCTTCATATTTGCTGTCCCTTGCTTTCGGTGTAGCCTCCATTCTTTCGAGGTCAACTGCAAATGTGGGACCCGAGGACCCAAACCACTCTTGAGACCGGCTGTTCGCTAGGCGCAGCCCTTCACCGCTGAACTACTTTCGTCGCACTCTCGCCTCCTGCAGTGTCTTCCAGTTACGGATTCAAGGTTGACTCAATCTCTGCGCAACCTAGGAACTGCCAAGATGGCCTGCGGGGGTCCGCTTTACCCGTACTGCTTTTCAGTGGGTATAACTGGTGTGTAAAAGTCCGAATACGTCTACTGGTCGATGGGTGTGCATGCGTGTTCCTAATTATTTGCAGGTGTAGACCGCTCGCATCGTGTGTCGTAGGTACGACCGCTAGTATCGCGACTTGCGTCGCTTCGATTCGTGTATGACGTGGGATCACTTACGAAGAAATGTTACAGGGGGGGGGTGTCTCAGGAGAGTCCTGACAACTAAGCTAACGTTGCTATAAGTTGTTTGACACGTATTCTAGTTTCTAGTCGTCGTACGTTTCAAGTTTGTGAAGCTGCGGTCGTCAGTAAGATGGATATCCCGGAGCTCGGGGACCTCTGCCTGAATGTTGAGGCTTCGAAGGTTAGCTCGGCATTCACAAAGGTTATTGAAGCTCTTCGAAACCTGACAGAGAAACAGGAGCATCTTTCCAAGGAACTGGCCTCTGTCGCAGAGCGTGTTGTTTCGGGCGAGGAAACTGGTAAAAACTTGGCTGCGACTCTTGGCGACAGCGTACGAAACGTCGATCAACTGCGAGATCGTGTCAAAGACATAGATGGCCTGAGGCTCGAGGAGCAGACAAAGAAAATCCAATTTCATGAGGAGCAGTTTCAAAAAACACTCACCCTTTTGGAACAATACGATTTAAAGGTCAGCCCAGGATACTTTATCTCTGTGGTTTAGTTCTCCATATGCGCGTCAACCGGACAACGGGAGCACGGTCCCCCATGCAGAAAGTTAAAGCTACGCTTTGAGCTGATTTCTGTCAGCGCCCATATACTTCGATAGATTTCGTACCTTAACAATAGTCACCCTAAATACCGTGTTCAAGCATGGCTGCATGGTCCCGAGGGTACATTTCCACGTCAAAGGGTTTTGATACACTGATTCGGCATCGTCAGCAAAGCGGTTCTTGATAAGTAATGATGTGGACTTCTGTAGAGGCTGTCTTTGAAGAAATCCCCGGTTAGGAACTCACAATGTGCCACCAAGCATGTCGCTTGTCGTACCGAAAGCGAATGGCATTAGTGAGTAGATGCAGTGTAGCCATCTACCATATTGACTCAACCTCTTCTGACCATAGTTGCAATACTACGTAATTTGCTGGTGCTTTACCTGCCTTGTACACCAGAATTATTGCCGAACGTGTGCGCTCACGTTCTATCGTCTTGCCGTCCGCACATTATAGGGGGTATCTGTGCTGGAGTCACCACACCATTCCACCCGATAGAGGTGCGGCGTCTACACATTTATCCATTTTGCAGCTCAAGGAACAAGATGCAAAGATTGCTCAGGTGGCCATCGAGGCGCGACAGTCTTCGACGGCCGCTGACAAAACTGTCGCTGGCTTTTCAAGCATCAAATCAAGTGTGGAGCAGTACGAACAAACGATGGCAAGACTCCTCGAAGCGTCCACTGAATCTGTCCACCGCTGCAATCAGGTGTGCTTAGGTTGGGTGGCACGACCGATAACGCGTTCATGCCCCGCCAATACGGCAAGCGGCCGAACTTTGTCTAATCGCTTCGGGAAAACGAGTCTTCGCATTTCAGCTGGGAGCTTTGTGAGAAACCGAAGATGGGCGTCACGGGAGGGAGGCATCGCATTATAGTGAGACGGAACAGACACCTACAGCGAAGTTAGGAGTGGGCGGGGGCTGGGGGGGAGGGTGACAGGCGAACTAGATGTACTAAGTATGCGTCCACTTTCCAGCATGCTTCGTAAATGTAGTTTACGACCTGGAGGCACATGGTCGCATACATATTAACCAAAGAATTTTGTGTAAAGAGTTGATATGTGAATTGTCTGAGGAACTCTGCAATACGCTAATCATTGCGAGACCTAGATTTGAACGTTTCATGAAAAACGCACTTGGCTGGTCAGGTGAAAGGCAACAGCCTCCTAGATTGCGTTGTTTGACTGTCGTGTACAAGATTGAGGAAGCTCAGAAGAACTTGCAAGATTCAGTGGCTTCCAAGTACGACAAGTTGTGGCATGAAGTGGTGTCCGCGCTCGAGCGGATGAACTCAACTGAGCTGCGGAGTTTCCAGGAAGAAATAAGCAAGAGGTCTCAGCAATCTGAACAACGTGTCCAACAGCTGATTTCTTACGCCATCGGCCTGGCAACGCGAGCGGCGACGGACAGAAGAGAAGCAGATGTGAAGAAAGCGGTTCTCTCACGGTGGAAAGAGAGGGCGTGGATAGGCGCACGACAGCGCATGGCATGTAGGAGCCTGAGTCGGTTGTTCCGCATTCATTTAAGGCGGCATTTTACCGGTTTCCAACATATGCTCGCGTGGGAAAACCAGCTGGAACGCTTGAGGAATGAATTCCGCAATAGCTTGCCGGACGTGGAAGCCATCGTACACAGTACTGTTAGTTCAAAGATCAAGATGTTGGAAGAGCGAGTTACCACGGAAGAGACGGTGATGCAAAACATCCAAGAGGACGTCGAACGCTTGTCTAAACGAACAGAGGAGTTCCAGGTAGCCAGAACAATGCACGACGTCAAACGAGTCCTAGCACATCCATACGACAACAGACGTGTACACACTCCACACATTGCCAAATTTACGCATGCGCGAAGCGAATTCATTATATATATATATATATATATATATAAGTCAGTGCACGCTTTCAATATTTTTACGTGATAGTAGTTGCTGTATCCAGAAGGGTATTCAGTGGCGTCTGTTTAGGAGATGGAAACGTCTTATTAAACGTCTTTCCCGTCTAGTCGATGGGATAAGAGTTGTAACTAGACAGCAACCACTTTGGCAGTATGCTGCGATCCCCTTGTTTTTGTATCTGTCTGTTGCTCTAATTTTTTCCTCAGGTCTCCGCAGGTGCTCTCCGAGAAAGGTCTAATGATCTCGCTCACATACTGCAGCAGGTAGGTAACTAGGAACAAACCGTGCAGATGACGAAGTGACAGCTCGTCCCTAATGTGAATGTGTACCTATAAGATCATGCCACGTGAGTCTGTTTCTTCGTCAAATGATAAAGCAGACCAAGTTCGACTAACTCCGAATCCTGCCTCCGCTGTCTCTTGGATTCCCTGTGAAGACTGAACTGAAACAGGAAGTTGCATTCACCTGACGACAGGCACAAACAAGCCCTGATCTGTTGTTCCAGGTGTCGGATGAGGCCCCGGTGATTCGCACGCGACTTTTGCCTAGTTTTATGTGTCCCCGTTACTGGTGGTTATCTCGTAGGTCAAGGATGAGGTCAGAGAGGAGCTCGACAGGGAAGCAGACAGGGACGACCGTCTGCATCGAGCGGAGGAGCTCGTGAGCGGCGTTGCGGAGAAGATGTCGCAAGTGGCTCGGCAAGGTAAACACCGGCACCGCTTGCTCCTGTCATTCACTTGGGCGTTTGAGTTCTCAGTTGCTTGAAGGCGTACTCAGAAAACCGGGCGTTGTTTAGAAATGAGTGGCGCAGGGTGCAGTGGAATTGGCGCACCGTATTAAATCGCACTCATAAAAAAAGAAATTTCTGGTTGGCAGCAAGACGGCTTCCTTCATACTATCCGAGCTCTTCTGCATACACTGAAGATCTTGGTAACGATAGATTGTTCTACTCTTGCCAGAATCAGCTCTCGAAGATCCGAGTTTTCCGTTGATGCAGCTTCGTACTGAGGTGATGATGCTTGCCTCGTTCGGTGCAGCCTAACTGTCAAAGTTTTGCGCACTAGAAAGCCAAATGATGTGCTCGAGATGATCAACTATCGAGGGTAGATACGTATAGATGCGTATACATACACATGCGTTTCCACTGTCACGAACGCACGAGGTGCCGCCTAGATGGTGCTGCTTCGTAAATGGGTCCCCATATTAGACCCCCGCACGCAGAACGTGACCGCACGGCCCCCGCCACAATTGATGGAGCATACATGTCAGCCTGTCCCCTGACATGTCGAGTTCTGATTCGCGGCAGCCGCGTTTCTCACTTGGATGACTACATGATATCACGCCTCAGCTCAGTGGTGTTCACACCCCCGTCGCCGTACAACGTTTTACAGGGTATTAAGGGCACAGGCAGCAGCGCCATGAACCATTCTGCTTGTTCCATCCTACAGAAGAGATGCAGAGCATCATGAAGGACGTCTTACTCATCTGGACGGCGGTAAAGCACCTCGATACGGCGAAGGCCGATAAACGAGAGCTGGACGCGCTCGCGAACGAAGCGGCAACAAGAGCTCAGGTATGCACACTTCATGGAGGAGTGTATTGCTGCTCGATGCATCGAACGCTGAAAGGCAGGATGATGATTACACACACAGTTCGAGTCGTTTTGCCTGTTCCTTTACCCTCCCGTTTAAAAACACGGTCGCCGTTTTGGGAACCGCTCATTACGACCACTGGTGTTCTTGAATAGGCACCACGGTGATGCGGCACCAAGATCAGGGCGTCTAACTCCGGGCACGAAGCGCGCTTGGACCCAGTTGATGGCCTCCAACGCAGCCACATGCCTTCTCAAGTCCCTGGCCTCGAATTCACGGTTCAGCGTACAGATTCCTGCATTGTCGCGGGTACCGTTCTGCATTCGGAGAAACAACTTTGCATAACTGACTGTCTGTACTGTATTCTCAACCAGCTCTGTTCATGCACGCGGATGCGCTTCTGGTGTCATCACGTATCATCATTAGGGTTATGCCAGTATCATGATCTACCTTTCGATAAACAGCTCACCGATGAGCGGGTAGGGAGTTATGACATTGGAGAGGGCATTTCCGACCAACGTCCTCAATCTCTTGAGGGAGTTATATAAGGGCTGTCCTCTTTGTGGCGACGCCGAGTGTCTCTTCTACAGCACTTGCTGTAGGAAAATGTTGCATCCAGTACTGTGTTGTTGAGAGTGTCGTCACCAAACGCAAATTTGCATGAACTTCCCCTCAAATGTGGGTTTCGCAGACCTCTGAGTTGAAGATGAGGAATCTGGAGACTTCGCATTCACAGCAAGTAAGAGCGGCATTGTCAACGCGTGACTGTGCTGCGCCCTAGCCGGAAACTGGCACCCACGTTAGCAGACGCTTCCGGTTTCTTATTGCTTCACACTGTCGTGCAACCGTACTCAGCTAGCGTGGCATCTGTTTCGGATATAACGGGAGCAAACAGAGCGCAATAAGCAAAAATACCAAACTTTGACGTTCCTTGCCCATGCGCGTGCTTCTGGGGGGTACCGCTGGTCTGGCGAGTTTCGATTATTGGTGTCTTCTGTGGTACAACAACGCATAAGCGACTTCCGCTTTTTGGCACGGAAGTTGCCTTTCGAACTGTATTTCGAGGAGTCGCAAATATATTTCAAGCAGGTTTCACCGGTGTATCGTGGACGGTGTGGACCTGTTTTGGCAAGGGCCTCGAAACAGGTTTACAGCCGTTTTATGCCGTTTTTGTGTACAGCATTCCGTCTTGAGCGACCAAATTGGGGATGTAAAGACCACAATCCAGGACGTGAACACGAGGAGCAAAACGTTAAACTACATGCTAGGTGTCATGATGAGATTCATGGAAGACACCGTCAGGAAAATCGTTTCCATGGATCCATCGTTGATGCAGGTACATCTTTCTCCATCAAACAGACGTTCGTAGCGTTTGCAACGCATTAACACCTCGACGGAAAAGATTATTTGCGAAACTTCGAATGAGGATGTAGAATTAAGAAGCCCGCTTGGGTGCAATAGAGGAGTATGACACTGTAGTCATCCCCTTTCGAAGATAGAGTGTGACCATGGACAAGGAGACGGCCTTGGTTTTCTCACTTTCCGTACATATCACATTCAAGGCAGCAGAATGTTAACGCATTGTTTCCCATTCTTGCGTTTCACTCTTTCACGATGTACAAAACATGGTACATTGCCTTCCACTCCAGAACCTAGACGAGGGGCGTGTGTTTTGTGCTCGCACTGGCAGACTGAATTCCAGTCGTTACCTATCCCGTTGTTTTGTCCTTGTAGCACTTGCGCTCGTGCGTTTGTGTGCAGTACCCTCGAATCACGAGCAAGGTCATTCGTACGGGGGGAGGATGGCTGCCGCAGAGCGCGTACCGCCAGTGCGTCTCTCGGTCTGTCTCTCCACCAAGGCGGCAATCTCACTCGCCGCGCGCTAGGCGCGCTGACCCTCTCTCTCAAGTTCCAAGCTCGATTTTGGCGCCCGATGCGGATGGTGCCAGTAAGGGGGCGTCAGCTGATGGCAGCCTTCTTCTAGCTGATTCTTGTAAGAACGCCAAAATGCGGGGCCTCGGTGCGCTTCCTGCGCCGAAGACGACCTCTGAAAACCTAGAGGCGATTACGGTATCCGAACGAAAAAACAATGGTTCCCCCGACGAGAAAGACTTCCAACTCCCTCGTAGTTGGAAAGAAGAAGAAGCGGTTCACGAAGGGATCGCCCCGTGTCACGAGCGGTCGGAACGCTCTGACGAAGACTACATGAGGTGAGTGACGTTTAAAACAACAAGTGTGAAAAACCGGTTCTAACCTCGTTCCGTATACGCCCGCTGTACACACCAGCTGTACGCTGCGGATAAAAGGAGCATCACACAAATTCTGGCTTGAATACATGTTCGTGTTGTTTACCCAGCGATATTCAACAAACCAGGCGCTGTGTGGTGGGAAGGCTGTCCCCTGGATTTATTTCTGCCAGTGATACTCCTGTAAAATTGCCTGCTGCTCCAGAGTTCGGGCAAGATGGAAGTCCTATGGTGCGGCAGGTGTTCTTTCTGCAACCTTTTTAAATTCTGCAGCAGCCCCGCGGTCCGCGCCTTCACAGATTGGGTGGAGCAGGTGCGAGTGGTCTTCGACTCCCAGGCGAGGGAGGCTGCAGCGTCTGGCATATCTGCAGGTGAGTTAGAAGCTAGGAACCGTCGAATTTCAGAACTTTGCAGGCCGTCCGAACGGGGTAGAACGCGCTCTATCTAAGTGGCTGTGATGTCAAGTGTTGTGCAAAGAAAGATGCTGGTGCATCGTCCTGTGGTTCTGCCGACCTTTTGGTGCTTCTGGTTTCAGAACATTGAATGTTGGCGTGGAGGGGTCTGAACCACAATATGGCAAGCGACGCGGCTTCTCGAGATGTTCAACTTCACTGGCGGTGGCCTAGTACCGGGAGCTAGCTGGCGGGATTCATTGCGTGTTTTTTTTTATAAAAACGTGAGGCGTAATGTTCTGTCGCCTTCTGAGGGAGGGCGGCGCTTGTCCATTCCCTTGCGCCTTTGAGGACTTTGTTTGGTATACAGAATCCCCCTCGTTTGTGACAAGTACCAACCAGATGTGTTGCGAATCTCCCGGGCGGCTGCAAAGTAGGACAGGCGGAGCTGCCCCAGCCTTACCGACGCGACCTCGAACTGCTGCAGGGAGCAGAGCAACTGCGCCACGTCACCCTCCAGGTACATGCGATTCTTTCGATTCTTCATGGTCCAGTGAAGCCTCTCCCGCCAAGTCAATCTACCCGCTTCGTCTCAGACGACAGTAACTTATATTCCAAACCACTCTTGAAAACCAAGAGGACACTCAAAGACCACACGCACTGTAGTTGGTAGTCCACCTACAGCAAACGCAGGAAATAACAACAGTAGTTCAAGCTGGTATGTGTTGGTACACCCTGTTCAGGCGCGTCGAAGGGGGTGATAAGCCCTTCTCTGTCGGCGGGAATTACAGGCCAACGAATGGTTTCAGCGAGCAATGCAAGAGGTTACGCTGGTGTAACCAGTTACTCACCGACTCTTAAGTCTAAGCGAACATTGAGGGGGCATGGAACAGGCGGTGGTTGGGGCATATTTTGCCCGTAAACAAACGTCTGCGCATTCGGGGAATCTACTTGGTTCTTCTAGCCTGACTCGCCATAACTCAGACCAGAAACAAGCAGCAGGCAACAGGGTTCCCTTTTCTGGAGCTGGGTGTAGCCCTTTCCCAGCACGACATTGCTGACGAGAGGGTGCGAATCTATTTGAAAAACGAGCGATGTGTGTCGTTTGTCATTTCCCGTGGTGCCCGGGCGATCATGCCAGATTTATCTTGTACCTTGACGGCACGTTCCCGCGCATCTCAATGAAAACAGGCCACACGATATAAACCCGTTGCACCGATAGAACTCTTACTCACCTAGGAATTTGAATAGGCAGGGTGACACGATATTTCTTGATGTGTTGTCTCTGCACCGTGTATCGCGTGCAAAACTCGCACGGCCGACACGCTTTTACGTCGGGTGCTGAGGCGCAGTGGTGTAAACTGGGCTTTGGATCCGTAGTCGAAAGTGTTTTCCCCGCTGTACGCTGAATACCTGATGATCAGAAAACTGTTTTTCCACTGTGTAGCGAATCCTGTTTTGAGTAACCTCAAATCAACGAAATCATGGGGCTGTGCTGTAGGTGGCAGCGTACGCATCCGACACGTCTGTAAACAGAGACTCCGCCAGTTCTCACGTGGCAGCAATTTGACAGCTCTAACGCATTCTGCTACTCTCGGGTCCTTGTATGAACGCCGGAACCTTGGATCAGGTTCCGCGGTGATAGCTGGAGCATTAAACGCATGGGCATTTGTGTCCGACACGATTCGCTTTGGCACTCCAAGGCCTCTCGCCTCTGGAGGCACTTCCAGCGCAAAATGTGCAGTACAATCAACCGATTTCTCTGGTGCTTAGTGTTCGCGAGCTGGAGGAACTGTTTTCATCTTTAGCAAGGCCCGTAGCGCCAGGAGGCACATGGAAGTAGTAAAGAATGAAATAATGCGGCGAGGGGGGCGGATCATTGATGCCGCCCCCCCCCCTCCCCCCATGATACCCCGACGGCATCTGCCACTGAGACAGTTGCAATGTGGATCGGAAACATCATGCTTTTGTTTTCTTAAGGTAGGCCATGTTCTGTTGGTGATAGTGTAGCGATGGACACTGTTTTTTGGTAACGCAAAACGACAGGGCTTCTGAAGGCAAAGATGCGTGTACAACGTCTCGGCACTACAGGTGACCTGCGTAGCCGTCGCCCGCGTTTGTTTCCGAATTTGTTCCATTTGATAGCAGCACAAGTGACCTGCGTAGCCGTCGCCCGCGTTTGTTTCCGAATTTGTTCCATTTGATAGCAGCTTCGTACGGCTTTTCAGACCAGTTCATACTTCGCCGTGTCTCTGAGCGAAGGACTCTTACGCTGGATGCTGACTGCTCAAGTGATACAGATTTTCTCATCTGCACAATTAGATCAAAGTATTGCACAGGAAGATGTCGAGTTGACTGTTAACCACTGAACAAAATCAAATCGTCGTCACCAGTTACCAGGATCTCTACTAGTAGAACTCCGCTCAAATTCCATTCAGTAACAGGAGCAGGACAGCAACGATGAGGTCCGCAGCAAATACGGACGCCTTGTTTTTGGAAGGAGGGAACGGAAGGCCAGCATGGTTTTGAGACCTGTAGGTGTTTGTGTGTGTGTGCGTGTCTGTGTCGCCCGTCCTGCTAATTTGTTTTCCAGCCGGCGAGAAGGAAGCAGATCAGTTACTAATACAAGTTGTGTGCGACACTAATTCCTAGTAGATCACTGGTGAATATCTCTAATGAACATATTTTTGAGGCTACGGGCAAACGAGAGATGTTGGAAACCGTTAATATTCTGTCCCCGTCTTTGAGTGGAGAAGGCCCCGCTCCACTCGCATATCATTTACGGACCAGGATGTGGAGCTGACGGGCCACTCGTTTTAGGTGCATCTGGGCCCCTCACGAGTGGGGCAAGATTCGTCGCGCGGGCAGCAAATCGGCAGGATGGCGGGCTGAGCGTCATCGTGTCAAAAGGGACTAAGGCTAGTCACACTGAAAAAATATAAAGAAGAACCGATAGGGACTGTAATAAGTGTTGCAAACGATCAACTAGGTCATCACGACTGCCACAAAAGAGATTCGAAAAAAACAGTATACATAATGGCGTTGTCTTTTTCAGCTGTGCGTGCATCACGCCTCGCGGTTGCCGTGTGCGTGATCGGGGTAATCTGCGCTTCGTATTACGGGTCTTGTGAGGACGTCATTGAGGTTGTTTCTCTCGGAACACCCAAAGACGCGGCACCAGTTGGTGCTGAAGATGCCAGCCTTCTCGAAAATTCGCTTGCTGGTGAAGAGGAATATACAGTCGCCGCACCTTCCAGCACTCAAGAACGCCAAGTGGCAGAAGTCGTTGAGAAAGAGATTCCAGTTGAGAGCACAGCCGATGAGGAAAATAAGACAGACGATGCAGAGCCAGCTGCAGCAAGTCGCAGACTGGACACAAACACTGAAGTTGAACCTATCAGCAATGAATCAGAAAACGAAACAAGCACCGAAAGCGACAAGACAACTCTCACGGCGGACGCGGGTGTGATACCCGCTGAGTCTGACAATGCCACAGACGCCGCAAGCGCCGAAGAGGCTGTCGCCGTTGAAGGTGCGGAGTCATTTGTGGCTCCTGATGCATCGGAGAGAGTGCTGGCGCGCGAGGCAACAAGTCTTGAAGCCGGTGAAGAAGTCGAGACCGCCGAGTTCGCCGACACCCCCGCAAGATTGCTCGGTGCAGAGGAGGTCGTTGTCTCGGACAACAGTGAAGCTGATCTTCCGGACGCAGAGGAGGTTGCCCTGCTGAGTGAGAATGCGGATGCTGCAGCCCCCACCCCCGCTTCCGAGGGACTGACAGAAACAACTGGAAATATGGACGAAACGGAAGCTGCCCACAACCGGAGACTGAGGGGATCTCCGGAATCTGCTGAAGATGCCGAAACTGGTGTGAAGGTCGGCTCAGTTACGGAGATTGATCCCGAGGAGAACGCCACGGAAACTGGTGCCGCGGAAGAGGCCTCTGAGAGCTTCGAGGCCCCGGCCGAGGAAACAGCAGCATCGGATAGACGGCTCCAAGAAACAGAAGTCAGGGAATCCTACAAGTTGTCTGAAACGGAAGCGCATTCTGAGGAAGAAGAAAATGAAAATGTGGAGGGGGCACTACTCGAGCAAGAGGAGGTGGTGAAGAGTGCTGCGTCTGCTGAAGGGCCCGTGAACGAGGACGCGTCTCCCGCTGTCGTGGATACTGAAGCAGAACGGGACGTGGAACACGCTGAAACTGTGAGCGCCACTGTTTCACAGGAAATCGCAGGTGACAAGGAGTGCACGGCAGCCTGCGAGACAAACCTACATTGGGAAGAAACGCAAGAGTCAGCAAATGCGGAAGCAGGGGCAGAACCTGTTGTGGACGGTGAGGAGAAGGCGCGCGAGCTGGTCTCTGAAGAACCCTCGGAGAACAGTGAAGAGGAACCCGAGCAGTCAAGAACTCCTGACGTGGACGAAGATGCTTCTGACGCTGTGTCCCAGTTCGCCGAGGTTGCTGTAGAGATCTTGAGCGATGTGTACAGTGCCGATATCTGAGTCCACCATTTGCAAATTGCCGCGTCTGAGTTGGGGCTGCTTTTATGGTACTCGTTTTATAACAATGAAGAGGAGGGAAAGAGCATTCATGTTTCTGGAAGCGCAAAGGCTTGAGACAGTGCCCCCCCCTTGATCTTGTTAGGCGCATCTGAATGATCGCCAAGACCATAACTGAAGACCATGAATGGACCGCCGGTTTTCCAACTTGCTTCACTACACAGTCAAACTCCATGTCGTAATTTTCTTCCCTGAGATCTTGTGCTCTTCCACGGATCCACTCAGATAGAGTGTAAATTCATACTAAAAACGTATATAAAAAGCGTGATGACGCCTGACGTTTTTGGTGAGCTGACCTATCCGTCGAGGGGCCTTTCCGTCGATTGGGCTTTTCTAAAGACTGTTTAGTCATCTGCAAAAGCGTCTGGTGTTGTGTATGGTTCTCTTAAAGTTGGCGAAATTAGCATGACACAGTCTGCTTGAGAACTCGGTATGGCCGGCTCACGCCAGAGTCTTTCAGGGGACGCTCTTCGCTTCGTATACATAATTTGAAACCTAGCGAAGTTTCTGTGGAATCAACACTTCACCATTTCTACGCGCCTCGGGAGATGGGTACGCGCTCAAAACCGCGTCCTTGAGAAGTATCTCCTTTATGGCCAGCTACGTGGCTACGCATCTTGAAGGTTCATCGGGCGAATCCCGCAGCAAGAGGAAGCATGACACGTAACAGTTTTCTCATTAATGCTTTTTTGAATTGTACTGTGCCTTCTATTTCGCAATGCTGGCGAGCACAGTGTAGTTCTGTTTCGGGTCGTACGGTCGTGTTTTCGGCATTAGAGCAGGGGCGCCGGATCAAAGCGTCGTCTTACTTAATCCTGCTTGCCAGACCGTAGCCAGATCGTTTTTACTTATTCGCGTCGGTACTAGTAATCAGAAAATTCATTCTGCACACGAATGAACGTGGCTAAACACGCTATGACCAGATGCCCAGAAATCCCTCGGATGGCGGTGCACTGGCTTACGGAGATGCCGCCGCAGCCTAAGCGGAGACTCACATATGCAACGAGACCGGTCAACGTACAGTAACACTTGCATGGGAAGACGGCATTTTAGTGTTTGGAGGAAATGAGTGAGGCAGCAGCGCTTTGCGACGGAGGGCCGTCTGCACACAACACCTCAGGCAATGCTGCTGTAGTTTTACTCTTCTCCAGCTGACCACGATCCCAGAAAGTCGGAACACTGGATTCACCGCCCCGATTCGCTCCGTGGAAGTGCATTGTTGCTCTGCCTCCTTCCGCATACGATGCAAGAAAGAGGGGTGGAATTTTCAAACTTCTCCCTGTCGAATTACCTCGGTTGGTGGAGTTTTTTTCCTTTCCCGAGCAGCGCTGAAACCTGCAATGACTTGCGTAGTGGCGCTCACCAGGAATGCAGTGGAATTTGACGTAGATAAGGTTACACGTGCAAACGCAACACGGAAAGACAGCGGACCCATGCTGATCACTCTGAACACGTCATTACAAAGGCGCGTGTATTCAGGGACTAGGTCTCTTCCGTAAACGCAAACACGTACGGTCCGTCAGTTTTTTCGGGCCTGCGGCTGCGCACAGCGGCTTTTGCCAGTCTATATACATTATTTTAAAAGAGTTTTATGTATTAGAGCAAGCATAACTGAAAGAACTGCCACAAAAAGCCATCCCCTGTTGCATCGAAGCTCTCCGGACACGTATTTACGTGGATATTCACAGTATGTAGTGTGGTACTGACACGCTGTGACCGCTTACGGCGTCTGCTGAAAGGAGTTTTGCTGCCGATTTATATGCGCGCGATACCTTTGTTTCTCTTTACAAGTTTGCGAGAAACCAAAATCTGTAATGCAAAGATAGACACACAACAGGCTCGTCCTTGAAGCCTGCAAATGACCACGACGTGCCTCTACATAAGGAAACCACCAGCATCTGTCAGGCCGAATATACAGGACGGAAAGTTTGAGCGCGTAAGCCGCGCGACCTCACGAGGAATAAAATTTTCTTCTCTTGTACCGAAGAGACTTGTAAACCATCCGCCATTTTGCACGCAAAACCCTCTCTCTATTCGTCACGGCTGGGTCTTGAAGGACTCAACGTAGGTTCAGGACACTGGCCGTGACGGCACGAGTCGCAAGCAGCTGCTACCTTGGGGGGGCTTTTCTCGCTTGCTGCCGTGGCTGCCCAAAAACGGAAAGCTGTCGATAACACATCTTTTCTCCCGTCCCCGATCCTCTCTGTGTTTGCCCGCATACCATTCTACTTCTGTTATATGCATCTTTCCCGACCAAAACCGCATCCTTTCACCCGTCTTCCCACTTTGCACACGACGCTTCTCGGCTGCTGTCAATCTTTTAAATGTGTAGCGGAAATCGAAATCAGCCGTCCCCCCCCTACTTCCCCCCTGTGCCGGCGGGTCTCGCACGAACTTATCCGCGCCATATTGACGTTTTCTCTCCTACTCTTTGGGTTATAGCTTTGTGTCTCTCCCATGTCTGGCGTCGCAAACCCGCGTCTGCGTCGCTTTTCGGGGGCATGTGCACATCGTCCGTCTGAGGCTGTGCCGGGGCCCTTTCATTTCGCCCAGTTCACAAATGTGATTAGGCCGTCGCTGCTGACGGATAAAATCTCCATACCAAAATCTTTGCTGAACTTTCGACCTCACCCGTTTTTTCCTGGCAACAAGGGCAACCCTCCGCACCCGACATCTCGGCTGCTGTTCTCATCTCCCGTGTGCGTATCGGGAACCAGCCGTAGGAGGCGCGTCCCCCCCCAGTGTCGGCGTGTCTATCACGAAGTTCCCTCGCACTCTATGGAGGCTCTTTTCGCCCTCTTCACCTAATGCAGCCATTCTTTTGTGACTGCTGTTAGGCGTTGCTGTGTACTTCGGCAGGCCCCGCATCGCCGTGTCACAGACGTAGCTGTACATTGGTTCGCCGGATCCTGTTTAGCTCTTCATTCAACGTGAACGAAATCAGCGAATAGGAGGTACGCGACCGTTTCCAATCAAGGGGTCTACACAAACGTCTTTCCTCGTAATCAATCCATTGTGTTGTCTTCTACCATCGTTTTCACTTCTTTTGCCGTTTGAGGCTTCCAGGTCACCAGTAAGTCCGTCCGCGCATTGAACCGACTTGGATTGAACAGAGCCCCCACTTTGCTTCTCGTCCTCTGTGCAGAAACACTTCGGCGACAAACGTCCACTGTGATTGGTAGAGACGCCGAGGCCCTTCCGCGTTCGAAATTCTGCACATCGCTGCGATTGCAGATCACGGGGTTTGACAGAACGCATCTGAAAGTTGAATCCGAAACAAGGATCACTTTCAACTCCAAGCGAATCCAGCGGTCTTCTATCACATACAACTGTGTAAGACGCGCAATCTAGTTCGAGCAACTACGACGGGCTCTCCAAAATACGTGTTGGAGGAGGGCTGGTCATGTCTTCTATCAAAAAACTCGAAAAAATATTGCTCACATTTTATTTTACAGGGGATCCTGGCAGGAAGAATGCAGCACGAAGCAGTCCGTTTTTATACGTGATCTCCGGAGTATTCGCTGGCGCTGGGATTGCACACACTGCAGACGCCGGCCGTTGTCGGGGTCTTGGAATCTGCATCTCGTGTTCATGGATCCACTATCACGTTTCTATCGTGAATACTGGTAGGATTCAGTTGATAGTTGAGAAATCTACGTGGCGTTACAGGCTGTACACATGGCTTCTGGTACTTTGAGATCATACTAACGGCGAGAAGGGAAGTGTGTACGCACGCCCTGCCAGATGTCTTTTAGTGTGTTGATCTGCCTTCGGTTATTTCTCGTCTTTTTCTCCCCGTCTTCTCTGCGTCATTTCAAACACAGAAACAATCATGCAGACAGACAAGAACTCCAAGGAGGGAGGCTCCATACAGGTGGAAGGTGGGCGCTGCGGCGAATCGGCAGTGGAGAATGATGATGCCTGTCAGTACACTCCGTTGACTTCTCCTCCAGTGGAAGTGGCGGAAGAAGCAGCTAACGAGGTGGAGAAGGTCTCTTCGTCGTTGCCAGTCAACGAGAAATACAAGGTACCCAGACAAAATCACACTAGATGTCAAGTACACGACAAGGTAAGCAAGTGAACTAGAAATGTAAGCATACGAGGCTTGTCGAATGCAACGCCACGTACTGGAGGACCGGGTAAGAGAAGGTCAGTGTTGCAAAGGAGAGCAAGGTGACGTGCGCGGCCGAGTATCTTGTGGCACGCAAGCTCTGCGGCATCTTGTGGAACACACGAGAGGAATGCAGCGCATTGCTGGAGTGTGTCGGGGGGGACAGCAGATGCAGGTACGAGGTGCCCCCTGTGGTCAGAGCCTTATGTGGTCAGCCACAACATCGCGTCCTCTGCATTTTCTTCGGCTCTGGTTCACTTGTCTTCTCTACTCTTCTTTTGTGCTGTTTCAGGAAACGTACGAGCATATGTACTGGCGCAGCTTACATGATGCAGATTCCTTCTGGCGAGAGGTAAGAACCAAGGGGCTCCTCTCGACTGCATACAGGAAATTCAGCGTACACATGCATGTACCGATATGCATATATATATATATATATGCACGTATGTGTATATATGTGTGCATCATAGAAGTGCGCACATCTTCGTGTTTTTTGCGTAGGTCTAAACAAACGAATGCGGATACGTTTGCGCGCTGCGTTAATGTGTATTTACATGCGTGCGCGGCTTCGCTATCTGCTTGTGCACCCGCTTTTTATCGTTGTTTCCGTTGTCCACGCGCAGCAAGCGACGGAGATTTTACGATGGACTTCGCCGTTCACGAAAGTGTTCCACGGCCAGATGGAAGACGGGAATATCTCCTGGTTCCTGAACGGGAAGCTCAATGTGAGTTTGACTGTCCGGTGCGGCGCTTCCCGCCAGAACGCATAGAGCCACCGAGAGATGTTTGGCGTTGTCGGCGGCCGCAGAGCGATTGGAGTCCACTTGTGGACGCTGGCCCCTAAACCCGTGCTGGTCCTGCTTCGTACACAAGTGTGAACCATTTCAGTATGTATTTCGTCGCCCCGATCCAGCTGTATGCGCAGATGTTTTTATCTCACAAACATACCGATATTTTGTCATGTCTGTATGTTGGAACACATGCAGAGCCGTATCATTCATGTGCGCGTGTCCTTGTCGAGGCTTATCAACTTCGCGTCAAGGTCCTTCGCTTTCTCGTTGCTCCTCTCTGTGCATGCAGGTGTGCGATAACTGCGTAGATCGGTGGGCAGAGAAGTTCCCCAACCGCGTGGCTTTGATCTGCGAGGGCGATGACCCTGAGCAGAGCCGCACAATCACTTACCGCAAGTTGCTTCGTAAGTTAGCGAAAAGAGAAACAGAGAGGCTCCGCTGTTCTCATTGGAATAAAGGACACGCGTTTCAACAACCGTGGGCAAACGGCTCCTGTGTGGTACAGCTGCATATAGTACCTTTCTCCATTCCTCGAGGCTCTCAGGCTTCAGCGGTGTCGAGAGAGGTTTGGCTTCCGCTAGACGGAGACGGGATGCATTCTTCGTCGCGTTTGAAAGCTGTCTTCAATCGCTTCAAGTTAGTACTGTCTCAGCCACTGCAGCAGCGGCTTCCGGGCTTCGCAGGCGGAAGGGGCTGTGTGGCGAGCTTGCCTCGAAGCCATTCAAAGCCTCTTTACCTGACCACGGGTTTTGCGACCTTGCTGACAAAGCGGCTCACATGCGCTGCGTGCGTTCAAGGTTCAGAGCGTTTCACGGTGCGGGCCTCCTTGGCCTCCGTTTTTTATTCAGGCAAGGTTTGTCAGTTCGCGAATATGCTCAAACGGTTGGGCGTTCGCAAGGGCGACGTCGTGAGCATCTACCTCCCTATGGGACCGGAAATCGTCTACTCGATGCTGGCGTGTGCCCGGATAGGCGCCGTCCATAGGTGAGTCAAGACGCGGAGGAAATACCATGCACAACTCGATGCCGCCGTGCATCGCGTGCTGTACCCCATGAGCCGCTTCATCATTTCTAACAGTGTGGACCCATAGACAGAACAAGGCCGAGGCAGCTGCTGCGTTTGCAGCTACCTACCACGCTGGCTTTGGAAAAAGGCGATGCAAGACGATGCGCGCACGAGGGCGATCGTGCCAGGGATCTCTCCGAGACCCGGTGCCCAGCAGGTTCCGGTTCTGGAGCTTTTACCAAGCAACCCGCAGTAGATCGGCCAATCGGCCGCAGGGCGTGCGGCGTGGTGGGGTTTGTGTGTCGCGTACGTCCTCGAGCCCCTGAGGGGCGAGGGGACACGGCCGTGCATCTGGCTTGGTCGTTTTCTGACTGCGACTCCTCTCCGACGCGACACTTTCTGTCTCCGGTGTCGTGCTCAGCGTGATTTTTGCGGGGTTCGCAGCAAGCAGCTTGGCCGAGAGAATCCACGACGCACAGAGTCGCATTGTAAGTCCTGCTCCCCGCCATTTCTCTCCTGCGTGTCCTCGTTCCTTCTCGCCCGGTGGGACTGGACAGGGCCCGCTCAGCAGGTGGTCCGGTGGCCCGTCAGGCGCCTGTTGTGTCAGCGTCTCGACAGAGCGCCGGAGGGGGAAAACGCATGCATGGTTTTCTTGAGACGAAGCAAACGTGGGAAGTTGCTCCAGAGTGTTTTGCTGCGCGCACTACGCCATCTTCAGCACAACCCAAGGCCGGAGAAAGGGGTCAACGGAGCGATTTCATTTGTACCCCCTGCAGTTACTTGGCGCGGCTACCCTTGTTTTCGATCCACACAGCGTGTTGGTGTGGGTGCTACATGCGCAAGACGGGCACCAGCAGACGGAAAGGAACGGAACTCATCTTTGTTTCTGCCGATTGCCTTCCTTGTTCGTCTCTGCAGTTAATCACGGCGGATCATGGTTCGAGAGGTGGGAAGACAATCTATTTGAAGGACATCGCAGATGAAGCCCTGGAGATGTGTCCTGCGGTTCGACACCTTGTCGTCTTTCGGTGCAAAGGTGAGGAAAAAACGACGGCGAGTGGCGTCTCGGAGAAACAAAGCTGGGGCCGTTTTCCGCAGGCGGCAAGGTTCACGAACGTCCGTGTCCTGCTTGGTCTAGCCCTTTTCGTGTTTGGAATCGTATGTTTCGTGGTCGTGTTTTCCAGGAGAGGTCTGGAGAGGGTCGTTGCGAGCGCGCTTGTGGAGAACGGCTTGGTTTCTTCCTTCTCAGCGAGCTTCAGCGATGTCCTTCCCCAAGTCGAAAACGGCTGTGGCGCGGCGCTTGATGATTTTATGCAGAGCGTCTTTTCTCTCTGCGTGTGTTTTTCGCTCTTTTTTGACTTCTTCAGGGGAGCCTTTGAAGAAGTGGGTTGAGGGCAGAGACATCTGGGGCGACGACTTGGTGTCGCAAATGCAACCGTACTGCCCCCTCGAGGTGATGGACAGCGAGGATCCATTGTTCATTCTGTACACGTCGGGATCTACCGGAAAACCGAAAGTACGCTCACGCTTTGTTTAGAGGGTCTCTGCATGCTTTGCTGGCTCGTCCGCATGTTCTTCCTGTGTGTTTCGGCCTCTTCCCTTTTTGCTTCCCTTTGGCCATTCCCCGCTCCAGCATCGAGACCCCGCGTCTCCGTTCTGCCTCCAGCCGCGCATCTTTTGTCGTGTCGCTCATCTCGTCCTCGGGAGCGCGTCACCATTTTGAAGAGTGGTGTGGCAACCTCGGGGACCGCCTGCACTCTCCTTTCCCTCCACGGAGACACGGTTTTCGTTTCTGCCCCAGTGTGAGCCCGGCGCCGTGTGCAGTTGCGACCAAGCAGGGGACTGTCTCCCTTTTGCGCGGAACTCTTGTGTTTTCCGTCCCCTTCTGTCCGCTCCCTGTTAGGGGTTGTGCCACAGCACAGCAGGCTATCTGCTCTACGCTGCGCTCACGCACAAGTTCGTCTTCGACTACCACCCTGGCGACGTCTACGCCTGTGTGGCAGACTGCGGGTGGATCACGGGCCACTCGTACGTCGTCTACGGCCCTCTGTGTAACGGCGCGACGACGCTTCTCTTCCAGTCCATCCCAAATTACCCGGACCCAGGCAGGTGAGCCGACGCAGCGGGGACTGCGGAGTGGTGCGACGTGCGGTTCAAGTTCGAACCGCCATCGTGGGGTTTTCCGAAGTGCCGGGGCCAAGAAATTGTAGCAGCCCACGCGTCGGGGATCCGCTTTACGGAGTGAGACGGCGCGCGCGCGAGGTGTCCGCGACGGTTTCGCTCCCCTATGAGACACGCGAGGCAATGAACCCCGCGGCCGTCTTCTGTCCTGAGCAGGTACTGGCAGATGATCGAGAAGTGGAAGGTGACCCAGTTCTACACAGCCCCGACTGCCCTTCGGTGAGCGCCTGTGTCGAGCCGTGCCTGTCGCGTTTCAGTTGGTGTTCTCGACCTTTTTTTCATGTGAAACATCAGCATATCGGTGTTGGGTGAGGAAGCGACATCGGCTATACCCACAGATGGAGAACAGCACTTGCCAGGGCAAAACCGGCGTAGAGAAAACGAGCTCTGTGTGTCCCTGTCACGATATTCGTCAGCACGAATTGAGCTGCAAATGAGAGGCGCGCAGGGGCGAGTCGGTTCACCGGTTCTCGCTTCACAACTTCTCGCTCTTCATCTGTCTCTTTCCACCACGTGCCAAAACGGCGTTCACCGGACCTTTCGTCAAGACAGCACACCTGTTTCGTCAGCATTGCCGGTTCGCTTTTCTCCTCTCCGCCTTTCCTCGGCTTGTGTCTCTTCGGTTGCCCCTCGTTCGGTTTTCTTTTGTGTGAGAAGCCGGAGCGTGTGATCTCGCGCATATCGACCTTCCCTGCTTCGCCCCTCCCACGCTGCGGAGTGCGCCGCGCGAAGTTCCGTGCTTCGAACCGTTTTGTATCTCGTGCTGCGTGCAGAGCTCTGATGCGCTTTGGCGACAGCTGGCCACAAAAGTACGAGCTGTCAAGTTTGCGCGTGCTCGGATCTGTCGGCGAGCCAATAAATCCAGAAGCCTGGCGGTGGTACGCGAGCGTCATCGGCCAAAATCGCTGCTCAATTGTCGACACGTACTGGCAAACGGAGACTGGAGGCCATGTGTTGACGCCGATCCCGGGAGCGACAGTGACCAAGCCGGGGTCCGCGACTCTCCCTTTCTTCGGCATCGACCCTGTCGTCCTCGACCCTGTCACCGGCAAAGAGAAGACGGGAAACAACGTGTGCGGTGTGCTGTGTCTTCGCCGCCCGTGGCCAGGTGAGGAACGACAGGAAAAAGCCGGCTTAAAGACGCGAGGCGAAGAAAGAGTCGCGACGCGACAAAGGTGCGGGGCTGTCGAGGCGCCATGCGGTAGAAGGAGGGTCGAGATCCAGTGGTGCCTTTTTTTTCGGGGTGTTTCAGAAAACGGGAGGGGGGAGGGGGGCTATCCTTCACGCATCATATTCAGTTTTTATACAAGCCGGTTTCTGTGCAAATGCATCTGTATATCGACAACTGCAACATCTGAACTTACAGCGCATCTCCCTCGCCAGTTCTCCGTCCCCGTTCATGCATTGCGTTTGCAGATGTGTCCGTGTCTGTGGGCGTGAATGTACGCGAGTGTGGGTGTCTGTAATTCTGGGCTTTCGGCTTCGCCGAACGTTGTCCCTTTCCTGTCTTTGTTAGAGGCAGCTCACGTGGTTGCGCGTACGGGATCTGCTTGGTTTCTCAGGAATGGCCCGGACTGTGCACGGCGCGCATCTCCGTATGATGAGCACCTACTACTGGCCCTACAGAGGCTACTTTTTCACCGGCGATGGCGTTTTCAGAGATGCAGACGGCTATTACTGGATAACGGGCCGAGTTGACGACACCCTCAATGTCTCAGGTAGATCTGAAGTTGGAGAATATCGAGGACAAATCCCCAGAGGAACGCACAAACTGAAGAAGACGGCTAAACACAGACAAGATCCCGTTTTCTCTTTTTTTTTCAACCAAGTCCAAAGACGCGTATATACACACATATACGTATATATATGTATATATATATATATAGGTACGGGTCGGTTTCCGTACCGGCCAGTAGCTGTGTGTACATGTGTCCATCCGAAGCTTTCAACATGAATACGCCGCGTAGATGTATCGAACAAGGCTTCAGCTGAGGCGCTCGGCGTCGGCATCTCCCCTCAACTGGTCCTTGTCATCCAGAGGTGATGCTTGGACAGCGGCATTCTCGTTTTGCCCGTGCGTCACCGTCTGTTCGACGCGTGGAAACGAAGACGGACGATGCCAGGCTCTCGCCACCCCGCAGTCTTCACACCAGACGACCTCTTGCGTCCTTGTTGGCTTCAGGTCACCGTCTCACAACTGCGGAGATCGAGCACGCGCTTGTGCAGCACGAAGACGTTGCCGAGGCGGCGGTCGTTGGAGTTCCCCATGAAGTGAAAGGCTCAGGAATCTTTTGTTTCACCGTTCTCAAGGTCAGCCTCCTTTACGCAAAAGGGCGGCAGAGCGGCACGCGCGAAAAGGGGACCACTTTTTTGGCAGGTCTCATTCTTTCGCAGCGTGCGTCTTGCCAGCGAGATATGAAAAAATGGAGCGGAACGTGTGGGCATGCCGTGCCTTCACGGCTTGAGTGCGGACTGCGTCGAGAGTGCGGTTGCTCGAAACGTCGCCTTCTTTTTCTTGTGCATGCATTCGAGATCTGCGGGCAGTTAGTTCCTTTTGCAAGAACACAACGCGATGTCTGGCCACGCCTTTGCAGCCGCTTCTCTCACGTCGACGTGGTTCTGTTCCTTTTTCTCCGTCGTGTTTCGCGACAACATGGCTTCCTCTGACTGCCTATCCGCCCGTTAACCTTTTCTTTTTCAACCAGGAAAACGTGCCGGTTCGGCCGCAGCTCGAGGATGAGCTGAAGCGAGTCGTCCGAAAGTACATTGGTCCCATTGCGACGCCCGACTACATTTTGATTGCCCAAGGTATGTCCCTGTATATATATGTTTATCTTTGAATGTCTACGTTCAAATATACATGCACATGGGCAGCTATATTTGTTTTTTGTCGAGCTGCAGATGTCTATTCCGCGGGCGTCGTGGAGGGTCGTTGCCTCCGTTCGTTTGTGGAAGACGCCTGAGAGTGTTTCGTCTGCTCGAGAGAACCAGTGTATGGCGAACAGGGTCGGAGAGAGCCTTGCGCGTGCGTTTACCGGCTGTCTCAGATCGTCCACAGGCCCCGGGTGGGATGCAGGGGCTGTGCCTCTGACCGCGACAGACGCAGTTGCCTAGGAGCGGCGCGTTTCGTGTGTCTGCGGCGTTTTTCTCGGGCGTCCGAGTTTGCTCTTTGTGTCAGCGTCTTGGTTCCATTCTGCCTCGCTCCGTTTCTGCAGATCTTCCCAAGACAAAGAGTGGAAAAATCCTGCGTCGTATTCTGCGAAAAATCGCAGCCTTGGAGACTGACGACTTCGGCGACACAAGCACTCTGGTCAACCCCCACTGTCTCGATACCCTCATTGAAGCGGCGAAGCGGTCGCGGGAGGGGACGCTTGCGGTCAAGGCTCAAAGTGCGTAGCAGGCAACGGTGCACCAAGCCGAGAACGTGTGGAAGCACGCGCAAATATACGGATGCGTGACCAAGAATCAGGACTCCGTCACACCGGTGAAGGCAGTCTCGTCTGATATGGCGCACACATGACAGCTTTAACACGTGCGTATGTAAATAGGCATGCGAGAGAATACCCCGGTTTACGTGGACAGACCTGACGGGCTGAAAGTCCCAGACGGTCGACGGTGACATAAGGCGGATACGCGCAGAGATGTGCGTATATATATATATATATATGTAGGCCTTTCGCCTGGGCGCTGCCACGTTGACACGCTAGTACTTTGTCTCGGGGCGAGGAGGCGGCAGAGGAAGGCCGGAGAGATGTGGGAGCTCTCTGGCAAATAGAAAGGCCGGTACACAGCTGACAGCGGAGTTCAGGACACGGGCGGGAGCAGCGGATAAGAAAGGGAAGCCGCTGGGGCAGTGCGCAACGAACAGGGGGGAGCGTTTGTTTTGTGAAGTGCAGGCCGCATATCCGTGAGTGTTCGCTGAAACGTGTTAGTGCGTTGTGGCCGGGGGAATGAGACAGGCAGCAAGGGAAGGGGAGCAGTTTGTGGGACCGTGTTCTTCCAAAGTTGAGAGCTCGTCGTCGCTTCTGGAGTTAATATAGAGGCGCGAAAGGGCAACGGGAGAAACGAGTTTCTTTTCAAAGTTCGCTACACGTGATGTCCGTGTCCCCTCGTTTCAGTGCTGTCCGGTCCGGCGCTGTTTTGTTTTGTGTCAAGTTTTATACCGAACGCAAGGAGAATCTTGAATAGAGGGAACAATACGTTAGGGAGTCTAGTGTGGTCATATCCGCAAAACAAATCTTAGTGCTAGCAGTTGTGTGCCACAAATACACATATCCCTAGGCTTCCGTCTCTGTCTCTATATATGTATATATCAGGACGGAGATTTGGAGGGACTCGCATACAGTGTCTGTGTGTGTTCAGGCTTTGCGTCAATCCGATAAAACAGTGGTAAATTATAGCTCGAGCGTATGTGTTGCGCGCGCAACATGGTCGGGAACCACAGTAAAAGTTTCGGCGTAGGGAGCTGGGATATTTGCGGATCGATGAGCGTACCCTCGTCGGTTTCTCTACATCTGTATTTCCATCTATCGTATGCATGCATAGAAATGTGAGTTCACACGTGCGTGTAATTACTGCTTATATATACGTATGTATATTTCTGCATATACGTAGAGTGAGGGAGTCGACCTCAACGGCGATGCGTGTCGGGGATGCCTAGTTTCTCCTTTTTTGCGTATTTGCAGTACGCCCTGTTCCGGAGTTCCTAGAGATGCCTGCAAAGATGAGTGTTCGCCTTCGCCTCGGTCCCTTCTTTTGTATTTCCCTCATGTCGACGATAAATGTCTGATCCAACATGTGGGGGATTCCCTGTTTGTGTTCTTCGTGTTTCCTACGCGATCGACGCATAAGAGAGTACACATGCCTCTGACAGGACAGAGCAACGCATAAATCGCAATGCTTAAATTTGTACAAGGAGCGAGACGTTCCTCGGCGGCTCGCTGAACTTTGCACCAAGGTAATCTGCGCTTCCACACAAGGAGGGCGTCTCCAGCAGTCTACTGCAGACACGTTCTCATTCCGCGCTAATACATGTTCTCAGCGACAGAAGATTACGCCTGAGGATGCATACGTATATACGCATACCCCAGTGCATTTATAGATGAATGCAGGCGTTTCCGGAGGCTGAAGTCGAGTGCAGGAACGGTAATGCCGCTGTAGGGTCTCGTGTGGAGCATTTCAAAACGCGTGAAATTTACCATAAATCGGGGTAGTGTTGTCTTATTCCCTGTAGTAATGGCGAGAACTCTGTAGAATACGACAGGCAAAGACAGCGCATCGTGTCGACCACGGCTGGCCAGTACTCCTCTTTGAATGCAGCAGCATTTACCCGATCACCCTCTTCCTCAGCTCTACACCGCAGTCGGGGACTCGGCGATACAACAAATACTCTCAAGCATTCACCATAAAAGGCGGCAGTGGCTTACGAGAGTTGGGCCGCGTCCCACGCAATTCATTTTCGTAATGGCCACAACACTTTCTCGCGTTTGAGTAAAACGGAGGTGGGTGTCTCAAGGTGTCGATGCAGTGCAACAAGCTACCGCCATACCGTGTCGACAATGCCGAGCCTCCTGTTCGCAAGCGTGTTATTCGCTTTCATTATTCCCAGCATGCTGAAGACACTTTTCTGCCGAAGTCAAGAAGGTGGAGTCGTGGGGACTCCTTAACAGAAGCTCAGATTCATACCGAACGCCTTTTTTTCGGCGTTTGCCAAAATGTCAAACAAACCCAGGGAACTCCGTTTGTACGGGATCCTGTTCCTTTAGAACTTTGGAATTTCATGAACTACGGACAGTGCCACACGGGAGCTAACAATAGCTCCACGAATGAAACGACTGGCTCTTCACCTTTGCCGTCCAAGGAAGATTGCGTACTGCAGTGTCGCACGAGCGGCTTGCACTTTTTATCGTTCTTTCCGTTGCTGTTTCCTAGGGAAAGAAGGGACGACCACTCGACAAATCCAACATCCGCGAATACTTAGTGATCCCTTACTTGCCCAAAACTGATTTGTAGTTGTTCTATAAAGTTCACACTTGCCAGTCCCCCTGCTTTGATAGGAGCGGTACATCAACAGAGAGGAGAGAACCACACGCGCCTCAAATGTTCCCCGCAGCTGAAAGACGGAATCGTTATCAAGCGCCAGGTAGTCCTGGACACTGAATCCATGAGCGTGAACATTCTAGTGCTGTTGAATATATTTACACGATTTTAAATGGTAGATATGGAACAAACTGTCTCCAGACGTTCTTAACCCAGCTCACGTGTTACATGTGACGGTGAACTATCGTTCCTAACTGAATCTTGTTCAATAACCAGGGTGTCGTGAGCCGCCATGGACGCGCTGATACAATCCGAGAACTTTTTGCGTTATTTCGTGTCACTTTTGACTGCTCACGTCTACACCGGTCCAGACGACAAGGAAGCACGCGTGAAAAACGCAATAGCACGAGCACCGGAGCGAGTGAGAACTGCGGTTAAACTGGGGACAGAATCCAGGGAGAAGCTGCACGAGACTTGCTGTCCCTCCGGAATTGCCATCGCGGCGCGAATTACAAGATCTGGGGTGGAACGGAGACAAATTTCCGCCGAGGCTCAACAAAACAGTGGGAGGGACCGACCGAAAGCGAAAACCAGGAGTGCGATGAGGGTGTGTCTGCCAGAGAAATGTCTTTTCCTGCCATGTTTCTTTGTAATGAGGAGGGGTGTGTCGGAGAAATGTCTCTTTCATGTTTCTTTCGCAGCTAGCTGCGGCGCAAGCTGAAAAATGTCTGCCGCCGGCTAGCCAGCACGGACGAGGCGTCGAGCGTGCGGCTCTGCGTTTCTCTTGCCTAGACCCTCGTTGAATCTCTCTGTTTCTGAGCACGCATGCTTCTTTTCAGACAAAGGCTCGGGTGCACCGAAAACAGAACTGGAGCGTCCGGGAAAACCCTGAAAGGCTCACCAGTCAGAGGAACACACTTAGGTCCGTCTGCCACAAGAGGCTCTCCGACAACACAGCCTGGTGAATCTAGGGATAGGCGCGCGTGTACGCTCAACACGCGGAAGGCATTATTCTGTGGAAGGATCTTTTGTCGACTGAAAACCACCCAAATGCGTTTTCTTGAGGAGGACGTCTCCGTTTTCTAGTTTTCGCTATTCGAGTGGCTGTGAGAAGGAAGGAAACGTCGCTGGGGATCTTTTGCCACAACGGCGCGCGCCGGGTCGTCAAATTGAGAGGGAACCTCAAGATGGGAGCGTCTCCGGCGGACCTGGGGTGAAAATTTGGACTTTTTGTCGCACTCGGCCACAGGACTCCGTCAGCTCCTAATATAAGATGTGGAGTACCCTTCGCGAGTGATCTCTTTCCTTTCCTTTTCGTCCTTTTTTCTTCTTTTGTAAGTGGGGCTGGTCTCCCGCGCGTGTGTCCTAGGCTGTCAACTCTCAACTCGAAAACACCATCGATATCCTCCACGTTTTCCTTCGTTTTTGAGTCCACTTCCCTTTCCATTTTACCGGGAGCTACCTCTCCTTTTAAGAATAATTGCCTCCTTTTTCCTTAGCGTGTCGTTCTTCAAACTGGCACCGTCTATTTGTGTACCGTCGTCGTTGCATTCTGTTGCGGGTACCTTGGGTAGCTGTAAGTTTCCCGGCCTTCGCCTTCGGCAGCTATTCGCGAGAGTGCTTTGGTCGTTTTCGCCAGACATACTGCGAACCCGCCTGGTCCCTTCTTCTTGGCCTTCCTCCTTTCTGGTGTACCGCGATTACTTTCGCCGACCGTGTGGCGCGTGGACTTGCAAGGTAACAGCAAAACCATTCTTTTTTTGCCTTGGTGCCCGTCAGTCTCTCTCGGGTTGCTCTTTGCTAGCCTGTTTCCTCCCTTCGTGCGATTTAGGAGTGCTGTCACGTGTGTTGTTAGTTTCGTTGTCGAGTCTTCTTCAAGGCCTGTCTCTCATGAGCTCGTACCCAGCAGCGGTGCCCACCCTGTCACCGTGTTCGCCGCTCGGCTTCGATTCCCGTTGTCGGACCACTTTTCCGGTTGCCTTTCGTCCGCCTCGCTGAGTGGCGCCTCGGAAAAGTCCCTTTCCCTCTGCGTTCCTCATTTTTGACTCACAGGCGGCGCCTGCTTCGGTGTTCACGCGTCAATTTGAAGTCCGAAAAGTCGCTCCGGGGCGTGTCTATACAGCTGGTATATCCGTATATGGACGTAAATAAGATAGGCACGACTCTCAGCATACATCGAGCCGAACATTTCTGAAAATTTTATCTGCGGTGTAATCTTGTCGAAGGAAAGATGAGTCGCGCGTACGTGGACTTGGTTGTTCCGCGGAAGACGAAGGCGCCGCCGTTCTCGGTTGAAAGCGGCAATGCCCGTCAAAAGCGTCCTAACCGGATCTGGTTCGACAGAGAGCGGGCACAGGCGCGCAACGAGATGAGGCGGGTGTATCCTCTCCACTACTACATCTCGTCCTACGACACGTACGCATTTCTTGCCAGCCTTAGACAGGGTGCCGACCCGGCGAAACGAGACGCTTCTGGACGCACACCCCTCGACCTTGCGGTGCAGGTAAGGAGCCGCGAGAGTCTTGTTTCGGTTCAAAAAGATCGTACCCGTTTTCGACGGCACAGAGTCGCGCGAAACATGGCTTTTCTCGGCTTCTTTGGTGCAGGACATGGGGCGGCGCTAGTAACCGAATGCAGCCGAAACTGTGGAGTCGGATGGTGGTGTATCGATTCGCTAGCACACCTCCTGGGATGAAGGGAACAAACAGACCAAGAGGGTAGGAGATCAAGAGATACGCAGATGAAATGGATCGCTTCCGTGGCAGAAACTCGCTAGCTCGAAACAAGATCAATGTCAAGTCGCATAATCACATACGCAGAGGAGCAGACAGGTAGATAAACCAGTGGATAGTATAAATGGAGGGATCTGAGGGGTTGACCAGTTCCAAAAGGGCGAAGAGACCCCGTAAGGTTGCATTGTCCACGGATCGCCAATGTACCGACGAGGAAGGGATCAATTTCAGTTCTCATTCGCCGGTTCATTCACGTGTGGAAAAAAGCTCTTCGCTTCTCGCTAGTGTTCGAACAGAACCACGGCTGAGTGTCTGTACTATCAAACCGTCGCTGTTTCGCTTCGGCTGTGTGCATTTTCTCTCTTTCCCAGAGACGTTCTCCCTTATACATATTGTGCAAAGGGCAAACCATGATCTCGAGAATGCCTCTGGTTGGAGAGATGTTTGTGGTGTGGACGTTCCTTTATCCAAGCCGCATGCGTCAACCTGCCGAGTTCTTTTCGGAAAAAGTAGACCAGTTCTGTTGTTTAGAGAAACAGAAGAAACCTTCTCTAAACGCTTACCATCACGGGCTTGATTCCGCATTCGGGAGACATGGGTGCATGCAACTAGTTTCAACCGGGGGCGCGACAGACACTCCGGTGTGCCCGCGTCCACACTTGTCGACCGGTTTCGAGTTGGTGTTGGCGTCTGTGTCCTTCGGTTTCGGCATGCATTCCTGGTGGCAGATAGCCTTAGAGCTGCGCCTCGCCCTGAGTCCGTTTTCGCGCAAGGCAGGCAACGCTGAAGTGCTCCACAGCGTGTGCGAACGCTGATCAGAGGCCTAACTCCGTTTCCCGCTAATGTGCGGTTGCTCCCTTGCGCTGTTCAGATGGCAGTGGAGCTCATTGAGACGTCTCTCTGCACGTCGTTTCCCATCGACAATGTCGATCCCACTCCGGCGGCAACTCTGAAGCCAGCGATAGGGAGTCCACCGGAAACTACCGCGGAGACATTCGCCAACCCGTTTCGGGCGAAGTACCACGACGCGAACGCCAACATGTATGTCCAGCACAACAGCATGCGGTATCGCTCCGCAGGCACGGACGTCTACAAATCATGTCGAGAGCCGCCTTTCCTTCTTCCGCCCGACGGGAAAGACGGGGCAGAACGGACATACCAGGTTGCCGCCTTTCCTCCGCAAGAGTCTCGCGTGGACGGCGAGTGTGAAGATCTTTTCAGAGACCAACGCGCGCGACGGCCACGTAAGTCGGAGGGAACGAGCAGGCGTGAACCCGACGGCGCCTCGGCCTGACCACTTCCGTGCCGGAAAGCACGCCTCTCAATTATGTGAGGCGGGAGTATGGGCGCGAAGGGACGGACCCTCACGGATGTCCGACTTGTGTAGGCCTTGTGTCTGTGCATGGCGATCCGCTCTTCTGTGGCTGAGCTGACGACGCATGAGCCTACCGGAACTGCGTGTTCTCGTCACGAATGCGCGCATGACATCCCCAGCGAAAAGGGGTTCGGGTCGAGACTGCTTTACGATGCGCATCAAATTCAGATTCAAGACAGAATCGAGGAACGGATGTTGAGGCTATTCAGGGTTTCTGCGTGTGTATGCGCGAGTCGAAAGATCGCAATCTGACTGTCTGCGTCGCGAGTTTGTCCCCGTGTAGCTGAAACAGAGATTCGGAGTATTCTGGAATACCACCTGCCTAGTGCCACCGTTTTGCGGCAGGTGCACCACAGCCGGTTTTGCCTTGGTTCCTGGGATCTCATGCAGAGTCTCCGCCGTTCCCTCTGCCCCGTGGCGACGTGAGTCGCTACTACGCAGCGTCGCACAACCTGCGCCCACAGCAGTTCAGGTACGCGTACGATGCCAACGGGAAGCCGACGTCTTGGTCTCGCCTGCAGCGGGAGCAAGTTCAACTGGAGCAGGAGCACCTTCAGGGAGAGTTTTTGGTGGCTGTGGAGCAGTTTCTCGAGCGTCCTCCTTCGAAGGCCGCGATGGCTCAGATGCGCGAGTTGATCCGGCGCCTCAACGTCATGTTGATTATCATTAAGAAGTTTGAACACTGTTTGCCGCTGAAGCGAGAGGCAGCCGAGAAGGCGAAGGCCTACATCGGCACCGCGCTCACCTACCCGTACCTCTACACGGCTTCCATGTACGAGGCGTTCAAGCGCTACCCCCGGACGCCCGCTGGGCAGGTAGGTTTAGACGAAGCTGTCGAAAGGGGGAAGGGGAAACAAGGAGCGACTCAGAACGTCGCACTGAGCTTCAATTCCGGCGCGAGGCTCAACAAGCTGCTAAAGGTGAACGAGAGTGTGCGCTCATGTTGTGTGGCACCAGCGTGAATGTGCGCGGCGCATGCAGTTTGCCGCTGGCAGGCGTAGCAGCCGCGGAGACGTGCGTCTTTGGTCGCCTCTCCCCCAGTGTGAGTGCCGCAAACGTCTTCTCCTTTCACCCTTCAGGCGTGGGACCCTCTCAACCCTGACGATGGACGACGCCTGGTGTTGATTATCATGTCCCTGAAGATGCGCGGACACGAGCTTTTCTCATTCATGGGCACCGTCAGCCGGCTGTTCAACGCACTTTTGGACCAGCTGGGCATATTCGACGATCGCAGCAGGGCTGGCGGTCACTGGTGGAAGCTTGGCAGTGAGTGCAGTCAGTTCTACCTCCACATGGCCTTTTCCTTGGACGAGTCTCATCTCTTCCAGAAATTCATCACGCAGCAACAACTCTTCGACAAACAAGACCTCTTCAAGTGGGAGGATCTCCTCTACACTCTCATGCAGGTAAGAAGGCAGAGACTAGCGGGAACATGTGCGCAGGTGGAACGAAACGAAGCCTTGTCGATAGAAAAGGCCAAAAGAAGGTGGGGGGCTCGGCTTGCACCGGACGAGTTGCGAACGCGTTTTCAAGTAGGCTGGATCCACACGTTGTGGATGCATGTGCCCAACTGGGAACCAAGCGTGTGTTTACCCAAGAATCTCTTCAAATATAGAGCCGCGGTACACAATAGTCGGCGTTTCGTCTTAGCCTGGGTAGCCAATCCGCTAATTCAGTCGCTGGTTTGTCTGAGCCGCGTTCTTGCTACGGCTCTTTCGCTCCCTCTGAGCCTCCTCCAAACAGAAATTAGAACTCCCGCAGATGGGCGTTGTCATCACTCTAAGAGTCACGATACAGACCGGCATTTTTCCCTGTTCTGTCGTCTCGCGTGGAGTCGAACATGCTGAAAGGACTAGGGGACATGCACATAGAGGATAAGACAAGGCAGAAGAAGGCAAAGCTCAGCTGACGAGTCGTCGATTGAGTTGTGCTTCCCGCCTCTCTGTTCTTCCTACTCCTTCAGCATCGCGACAAGTTCAGGCCGTACTTTGCGGCGCTTTTGGCTAGGCGGCTCAAGGCACGAGTGCAGAAGCGATTGATGGGCTCGACAGATCAGCAAGCGTACCTGCCAGGTAAGCAGGAGGAACTTTTTGGAACTCGGAGGTCCTTTCCGCGTTGTTCCCAAACTGTCAAATTGCTGGCAATCTTCACCGGTGGTCACGAATCTGTAGCCACTGCCAAAGCACTTGCCTCCAGACCGTTCGTCCTGTGTGGGCCGGTTGGACCACCGATCCGCGCATGGGGCTCTACTTTGCATCTTTTCACGAGAGTCGGCAAAAAAACAGTGTCTTATGTGGTGTCGATGTGTGCGTGGGGAAAACGCGCTTGCGTGTATTCCCAGGCTGCTCTAAGAAGGGATGGAATGAAGCTTGTCGGAACACAGAGTGCTCAGCCATCCGTTTCAGCGAGTATATCAGCCTGTGCCAAAACGGTTGCGTCCTGTCGTATCTCTGAGCCTTTTCTTTTTTGCGTGTTTCCGCATCAAAAAGTGGAGCCATCCAAGAGCAACCGTTTTCCGCTGTTTACTTTTGTCTCCGTGTTTTGCGTTCTCGTGCGTTTGCGTCTTTAGAAACAGTCAAGTATCCCTGCGAGGAACGTTATTTCACCCGTCAGCTTCTCGGAGAATATTCAGAGATTTTTGGAGAGGCGGAAGCAGAAGAATTTAACAGCATGTTGCGCCACTGGAGATACGGCGCAGCCCGGCAGGCCCCTGGCGCTGCCGCTGACGAAGACAACCTTCTCCCGCCTCCGT
This sequence comes from Neospora caninum Liverpool, assembly GCF_000208865.1. Lineage (NCBI taxonomy): Eukaryota > Apicomplexa > Conoidasida > Eucoccidiorida > Sarcocystidae > Neospora > Neospora caninum. The sequence continues at coordinate 788,869 of NC_018390.1, forward strand.
TGCCTCCTCTGTTTGAGTCGCCTGCTGCGGATTTCTGGTCTCTCCGAGACTGAAAGGAAGAGCTCTTTGGAAACCGATGTTGTTCATTGCGGCCTCAGTTTATTTTCCCTTTTTTACCAACTAACGGGACACGCGGCACATGCGACACAACTAAAAAGGTGGGGAAAAACGGTGTTTTTCATCTCCGCCCCAGGCATTCGGCCTTCACCCCCCCGCCAGCGTAGGGTGTTGACACGCCGACAGCAGACAGTTTGATTTCGCGACCGTTTCAGAAGCCTACTGGGTCCGCATGCGCCCTGGGAGATGTTTCCGTGTGAGGCTGCAACGGCGGCTCCATTACAAGTTCCAAGCATCATTCGTTCTCGGCAGGTCTGATTTAGTCAACTGTCACCAGCGCTCTCACATCTGTGGCATCGATATTGTCAACAAGTCAGATGTGCTTCTTCAAGCTCGAAACGGCTGGGCTGTTTTTTCAGCGTCTGAAAAGGTCTAGGTATCATAGGCAGTTGTCTCACAGGTAGGAGGCGCGTTCTCCGTTTACATAGCATCCACGAAAGCATTTACATGCATATTTGTTTTTGTATATGATTTACGAGTTGCATTCGTGGAACCATCGCCACCCAGCGTGCATGTTGCTTGAATGACTGGGGCCTTGGGACGAAAGCCATGCGAACGCAGATGGTGGTGGTTCTTTGCTTAAGAACACTGGACTATCTGTAAAGGAAGGGCGCGGCTGTGGAGGGGCGCCGAGGCGCTGATGGAGGACTGTATATCGCAATGGCTAGGTGGGTTGCTTGCATTCTCCCCGCAACATCGAGGCGGCTTTCTTTTCCGCTTTCTTCTTTCTTGTGCTGAGGGGTATCTTGCTCTCTTAGCGCTTGCTATTTGACAAAACGCAGGTGCTTACTTCAAGAAAATGTTAGTGTGCGTCAAACTCTGGACGCAACCCTTTCAGTGGTCACCGGTCGTGGACTGTTTCCTTCAAGTTCGAACTCAGCACTCTTGTGCGAATACTCAAGTATACCTTGTATACCTGTCGAGCCGGTGACATTTTTTGCGTCGATCTACGCCATCGAGGCTTTGTATCCTTTTCCATAAAAATGCATTTCTAAGTGTACAGGGCGTTTTCCTGAATAAAACGCGTCCTGTGCTCATGGTAAAGCTAGTCTGTGGATCTCTGATTTCCTCGACTGGAAAACTGAGGGACCGGATAGGAAGGGGGCGGCCTCCATGTCGAAGACAATGTGGCCCATGTCCTCTGTTTTCGATGGGGGGGGGGGGGGGGGGCGGTGTGCCTGCCTCTTCTAGGCTTCCTTTTACCCACCCCCTCTTAAAGGGACCTCTATATGCCGGACTCTTGTTCGGTGAATCCCGTTCGACCGTACTTTTCTCCTAGACAGCCAAGGGTGCGGTGGGGAACGAGCATATACGATGGCACAGACATTTGGTTGCTTCAGCGTAGGGCCTCTGCTCTGCCACATATTCTGAGAGCCGTTTTCCCGTCCTCTTGCTTGTTGCGCACAGCTTGAAGTGTGGCAGGGATGTGTGATCTGCGCCGCAAGCTACGAAACCGCGTTTGTTGCTCGACTGTTTCTGTAGCGATACGCCACCGCTCGCCGTTGTATGTGCCTGCTGATCCACGAAAAAAGCAATTGTGATATCGGCGTACAACCGCGTACGCCACTCTTGCCCATATGCCGCAACAGCCAAGCTATTGAAACTTTCGGAGCGCGCGCCGTTCCCTTGTCACTTGGGTGCTGCAAAAATCGTTGTGGCAGCCTCCCTCGTGGACTCCCGACATGTCTTGGACGGGCGCCAAACCGCCTCAAACGTAACGTTTGACGCAAGGCCAGGCGAAGCCCTTCACGTGGGAAAAAGATAACAAAGTTGGAAACCGAAACGTAAAAAACACACGAGCAGCGTTGACTATACACCTGCTAGAAACGCAGGTCCCGTGTGCCAAAATATCGGCCCTCAATGCCGTCCACTGCACCACTGGGGGGGGGGGGGGGGGAAGATCTCCTACGGGAGACGTCTTCACGCACCATGTTTCGGAGAGTGCAAGGCGCGGATCAAACCGAATACGCTTCTCCCGGGAGCAGGCATGGGCGTAGCTAGCGGCATCGACAAGAGAATGGCGCTGGATGTGTCCGATCTTAAACCGAGATTCCTTCGCACGGGGCGCACCCAGAATGCAGATAGCCCTCAGGGGAAAACACATGCTGGCGCGATATTCTGGAGGACGCAGAAAACACGAACCGCAGTGCATTGGGAAGGTCTTCTACATTGCATGTGGAACATGCGCGTGTCTTTGTTCGCAGAGCGCTCTATCGCGACCTATTTGCACAAGAGCGAAAAGGAAAGGGCTGTCCAAAATGTTGTCCTTTCGCCGGATAAAGGATATGGTAGCGGCAAAAAAATCGAACGTTTGCACGCAAAGTGCCTCTTCAGAGGCAGGCACTCAGAAGCAGGGGAAGTGTCCTTTCCGTGAGGGATCGTAGGTCCCTACTGGTCTTTTGTTGACTCCTTTTCGTTTGATGGGCTGTCTCCGTGACGAGGAATCGAGTGCGTCGCCACGAGATTCTCCCAGTCGCGGCGGTTCGCGCCAACCGCCTGCAAAAACGACAACGTCCACGAAGGGGCTTTGCATGAAACGAGGAAACCACGCCATATGTGGACAGTGGAAAAGCCATGGAAGCTTCGGGGACGTGTGTGTGTTGTCTGATCTTCGTCAGTCTTTAACAGCCCCTCGAACAGATTCGACACGAAACTGCCTTGTCCACGGTTGAGTGCGAGTTTTGACCTGCTCAAAGACGGAAACCCTGGGCAAGCACCCCGCGCTTCCAGCTACCGAGACCATTTCTAGAAACGTTGTCACCATCCGCATATATCCAGAAGAAACTCTTTACCAGAGTGTACAGGCCGGCGCATGTGTCTAGAGAAGCAGGCATGCCCCAAAGCGAGTTTGGGCTTTTTGTCAGTTTATTACAAGGAGCAAGCATAAACCATACAACTACGAGTGCTCGACTTCGGGCACTCCGTAAGGTCCGCATTACTCGACGTGATGGAATGAGGTACAAATGCGTCCCCGCACGAATACATGCTTTCAGATACACTGCCCAGATGTGGTTTCCCACAGAAACCTGTCGGTCTATTTTAAGTGTATCTGCGCCTCACCAAGCAACCAAGGTCGCACATGAGACGCCAAAGAATGATGCAGTCACACAAAAGGGTTTCAGGCAAATGGGAAAGACGCAAACGAATCTCACAGGTACTGTCGCGCGGTCAAGCAGGTGGATTTCAGTTACATGCCGATTAGATGTTGGGGACCAAAACTGGGAGATGTACCGGACACTACGGGGAGCAAATACAACAGGCAATGCCTGGAAACGAAGGAAAGGCAGACAAAAGCATCAGAAGCGTCTAGAACCTTACTCGCGCTACAACTTCCCACTTTCCTCCTGAGGGCGCCATGACGCAGAGAGTCGGAAGGGCCTGGACCGCCGCATCGTCTGCGCTATCGGGGCACTCATCCACATCCACCTTCACGAACGTTCCCTCGTAAAAAACACTAAGCGCCTGTACAAGGTAACGAACACAGGCACCGGAAAGCTCATGCTGTTAACACACCTATGGGTGTCAAGTTATGGTCTCTAGAAAAACGAGAGACATCAACTATCTCATTAGATCCGGTAGAGACAGACATTCAGGATCCAAACCCCATAGATATGGATGACCGCAGTAAGTGGTCTCACGGCATCAATGTCAGACCGCCGCTACCATCTGCTTTATGGGATTTCTATGTATGTAGCGATGGCGGAGATAAACGAAACAGCTTCGAAGAAGATACCAAGATGTGGCGCCTCGAGTTCTATCTGTCATCAACGCCTCTTCTTCCATCGCGAAGGCAGAACATTCGCGCTTCCTCATCGGAAGAGCCACAGATAGGTTGATGATGCTCCTTTCGGATTCCTTATTCGGTTGCAATATTGGCGGATGTTCCATGAGGGGACCCGTGGCGGCAGCGAAGGAGCTACAGGCGCCTACCCGGAAGTGCAGCATCACACTCATACTAGAAGAATGTTAAAAATAAAACTTAATATATGGCATAGGATTTCGCCACTGGACAGATGCAGTTAAAACGTTCGACAACAACTGTCGTCACTTATTCCCTCCTACCCGCCATGTTCTCCGTGTGTCAGGAGGTAGGTTACCTCAAAAAAGGGGCACATGGATTTGCAAGGTTGACACCACGTCGCGCCAAAATCGACAAAAATCATCTGGGGTTTGTTTCCACCGGAAAGCCGCCTTTTAAGCGCAGCCAACTGGTCATCGGAGTGTACAGACACCGCTTGAGATGGGTATTCGCCTGCCTGAAGGCATGAATCAGCAAAACCGTATACATCGTGTCAAAAGTCCAGCTGAGCCGAATTGAAACAACAGAACAGGCCTGAAGCACCATTATGGGTTGCCTATTATGTATGTAAGAAAGGACAACTACACTGGATTTAATAAACAAAACCACTTCCGATGAGGAGCATGTGCAACAGTTATGCCGACGGAGGTTAACACAGTCCCTTTTACCTTCTACCGCCAAATGCAGTTGGCTTTAGTTTTTCAACCTCACTTCCTTTCCAAAGGCGACGACATGGAAAGAAGAAAGTACAGAAAGGGATGTTTCTAGGAAGATAGACAAAAAGAAGAAAATTCTGTACAAGCCCAGTGCCTGTGGACTGCGTCACTTGGTAGCCGTGCTTGGGCGCTGTCCTCAACACGCTTTTCAATGCACATTTCTTCAGTCCGGTAAGCGAAAGATTTCTCTGGCTCATTTGATCCGGGCGTGTCTCACCGTTCTCTTGAGAGCGGTATCTGTCGTTCGAAACAGTTCCAAGTTTGCTACTCTCAGTCCTTGCGCTCCCGTCTCTGCACAGTGCGCTCTGCGCTTGCAGCACCGACTATATACATAAACAGCAGCATTCTTGAGGGGGTTCAGAAGAAATGCCCCAACAATGCCCAGCTGCCAAATAGGCACGCAGACAGGACCAATGCAGATCATTTTCTTCACCTTTCTAGATGTCTCACAGACGATTCCACCTGCCGGTCCCGCTGCATGCCCCCGATTTCCTCAGCAATCAGGGAGAACGTAATTTTCTACGGCCGAAGGAGACTCAAATAAGAAGCTTCGGGAATATGAATGTGAAAACATAATATAGCAGCTGTCGAGCCTGCGGTTCACGCAGTCTCTATCAAATAAGTAGGCTAGCGGGAATCGTCAAAGCGCTGGGCACACTTGCATGCGACCACAAAACTGAGAGGCAACGGAGAGCGCTACTGGAACAAACTGCATTATTTTGGCAGAAAAGGGGCAACCAGAAAGAGAACGGCGAGTTTCCACAATATGTGTTGGACGCCAGAACAAAAATGAAAGCCTTCTGGATGCAGTTTTGCCGTTGGATCGACAGCACCCGGTAATCCTGCGTGTGCATCATCACGTGCAACTGTTCGACCGGCAGAAGTGAACGAAGAGGTTCTGACGTCAGGGACTACCACAGCCGCTGCCGCAATGGGAAGCATTTAGCGCTTCCGAAAGAAGTGGGCAGTGGATATGCAATGTAGGGGAATCAGTGTACCAGCGCAGCAGCCCGTCTTTTGCCGCCCTGTACTGCGCATGCGCAGAATTTCTACGTCGGAGCAGTGTCAACAGGAGGCTCCTCCGACTCCAAGGAACCTCGCGCGCCCACTCCAAGCGAGCAGCAACTGTATCTCTAACTTCGGCGGACGTTATTGTTACAGCTACGCTTTTCCTGGTACAAGGAAACCAAGAAGCGCGACGAAAAGAGTAGTCAGATACCTCTGGCTGCGGTGCTGGCTGATTGTCGTGCCGCGTGTGGGCATTAGCCTATAACCAATGATGAAGGCTATTTAGTGAGCATCACGAGGTACACGGTTTAACCCATTGTTTGACGCAATGTGTCAGACAGAGTTTGGACAACACTGGAAAGAAAGAGGACGAATGCTCGTGGCGTGAGTCGTCAACTCAATCGTTGGCATACCCAGTTCGTTACCTAGGGGGTTACCCAGTGCTTGATCCGTCGCGGTCACTAGGGATTTCCGGGCAGTTAAACTCGGCTGGATGCACAGATAGGGTGCACTTTCTCCTTCTAAGATGACGATTTTTCCGAGAAAGAAGACGAGTGAAAAATAAGGAATGGATGGTGCCCAGCTGTCGATGGCTACGAGGACCAAATGACGTATAGTGGCAAACCAAGCCGACCCAACAGCTATGGATTTCCGTGTCTCATTCACAATCGTAATACCTGACTGCACGCACCATCTGAGTACAGTTCTTGTTCGAAGTTTTGAAGAATTTGAGCAGGGTGCTCTCTATTGGACGTATATCTGTCTTTGCCAGCTGTCTCGACGGGTCCGGTCTTTCCGTGTGTAGGCGTAAACCCGAGGCACGGGCATCCTCTGACAGCCAAAGCTCTGAACATTGGGTCACATACGGGATGATGATACAGACAGGGAGGTTGCTGGTAAGGGCTGCCTTGAAAAGTCAATACAAGACTACATGTGGCGTACGGGCCATGCCTCGTCGAACACTAAATTGAGTTTGAATTCTCCTTCGCTGGCGACTTTACGTGTCGTTACACAGCTCTGTTGGGATCTGTTTTCCCTGAGCAAGGATGCATTTACACCAGGAATTGACTTTGTAGGAGAAAATGGCCCGGGTGTGTGATCGAATGTACGACGCCATGGGGATAGCTGACACCGCTCTGGCCAATCAGCATCGGATTCCTCCTTTCCCTAGATGAGATTTTGCAATGGAGAAAATGATGACACGCAGAGGAAGTTCATGTACATTGCTTTCCCGTCTGGAGAGTTCGTGTCTCACGTTCAACGCGAAGCGACGAGCGTATCTTTTTCCTCACACTTTCCATGTCGACATGTACACCGACAACGGCTAGAGCATGCGGATCCACTACATCCACACAGGGGGTTTACGCTGATCATGTTTTTGACACGACGTCCATCAGGAGCTACCACGCTGCTCACTGTGATTCGACGAATGTTCCCCTCTTCGGAGGCACTGCGTTTCGAGGGATACGCAGTCTGTGATGTTCTGCTCCAGAGTCAGTTTTCCTAATTATACGTATATGTCACAACTGCACGAGGTTGCGCTCATCGGCAGAGAACAAGCGCGTCTAGTTTAGTCGAGGAACGACGCAGTGGGTCCGTTCATGACGTGTTTGCTTCTGACATAATTATTGCATGTTGCATTAAACACCGACGACTTAAATGGATTCATATAAGGGCCAAGAGCGACCGGTTGTGGCACCGGCGATTCAGCTGAAAAGGAGAACGGCACTCTTCCACCAAGCTGGTGGAAAGGAACCCCGTATTGATCCCTAGTCCAACAAGGTTGCTCCAGTACTACAGACGTCATAAGCAGCAGTTGCAGGGCATATTACAGGAATATCCAGTGATAATATGTGGATCACTGCAGCTTTCTTCAAACCGCCGACCGATACGCGTTGTTGAAGCGGCATGAGTTCTTGCAGAAAACAACATTCGATCCTACCATGTGCGTGCTTGTGCACTGGAGCTCGGTAGATCAATGATCCAGTCTCGTAATGGTTCTCATCGGCGTTCCAACTAATCCTGGAAAAGTAAGTTCCTGGGTCTTAGAAAAGCCTCTGTAGCGTCCCCTACCTGTGGTTGCCACACAGAAACACAGCCGTCAGGAAGCAACAATGTCCGAATTCTCACACCAGTAGGAAGAAATGGAAGTCGCATCGTCGCCTCTGAAGTGATTTGGGTCATGTGACCTGCCGCAGAGTCCTGTAGCGGCCACGTACACTGAAGTGGGGCTTGTGCTTCCGTCACTCTCTCCGGTGGCCATCTCGGGACCGCCAAGCTGCTTCAGAGGTCCGTCGTGAGCTTGCTTTGACCTGTCTCGTCACAAGAACAGGTCTCCTCTCCAGCGCAACTAAATGATCGTTTTTGTTCGGTAACTTCCTTACGTATTTTAATGTGTCCCTACCGGTGATTAGAGAACAGTAAGTCAGTGTAAGGGTACGCCTATATTACGCTCAAAGCCTTTGATGCGGCAGCACTGCTATTTCAGCGGCTTCAGCGGAGGAGCAACCAAACCCACGGGAGATGGCGTTATTAGCAGCTACCATGTCCTACATCTCACCTTGCAGTTCGCAGGGGCCTTCATGAAGCAGACGTATGCCTTGACACTCTCGCTGGCAGTGGTTTATGTACGTTGTCCCGTTCTCGCCACAGTTCAGGAAAACAGTCGACGGGCACACGTCGCACCTTATTGGCTCTAATCGGTTCAACAAACACAAACCCAATACACACACGACAGCTGGGGTTGAACAAGATGGTACTGCGCAGATAATATTGGTGTTCAGCCTGAAGTTCTAGCTATCAGGTGCTCTTTTTCCTGGACGTTTTTTCTGGGACCCAGGAGAAACCAACACGATGTGTGGAACCAAATGTACCCCTGGGGGCTAGCCTAGGGTGTTCCACAAAAGTCTGTCGACAATCCAATGCTGCTTGCTGCTCGAACCTTTTAATCACGACCACAATGAGGGGCTGAAGCACTAACGTCACCCGTTCAAGGGTAAGAGGGCTCTTTAAAAAATCTTTTACAGGGAGGGAAACTCACTGTGTGAAGGTCTGATTGTCGCTTCCGTAGGGGCTGTATCTGTAGACAGAGACACACGGTTACTTCATAACTTCATAACTCCCTTCTTGTCTTTTGTTTTGCTTCTCTGGATTCGTTGATAAAAAGAGCCGACATAGACAGCCTGATATGAGGATGAATAGGCCCCACCAGAATTGCGGTTTGTTGCCGTATAGAAGACTGAATTCGTCATCGCCTATTCGTTAAAGCCAAAGCGCTACTTTTGGGCTGCCTTGTCACAGGATCTGTCGTAAAAGTGAATGGTGTACCAGGAGCGTTTGGCGTGTCGTTCGTCTGTGGAGATGAAGAGATAGTGCTGTTCGTCATTGTCATTGTCGTCGTTGTCGTCACGGTCGTCGACGTTGTTGCCACGGTCGTCGTCATTGAAGTCGTTGTCGTCGTCGTGACGTTTGGGAGGGACGGTTTCTGCTCTGCAACCGTCAAGCCGGAACACACATCCTTGTATTCGGGGATCTACAGCGGAACCCGGATGGCACAAACTGCACTGCATATTCGCTTTTCAACCCTGGAATCCGCCGTTCTCACCATGTCGATGGCATAGGTATACGCCCTCGTGTTATACCACCACGGGACAAGCACTGCAATCACGTTTGAAGTCTTGATTAGTTTCTCAATAGAGTGTAGCTGCTTAATATCTCGGAGCGTGCCAAGCGGCCCCTTGATGTGAAGGACGCACACCGTTGATTCACACTTCTTACTCACTGAAACAGCGGAACGCCTGTACGATCAGTCCACTGCATCGACTCTAACGTCCATACCGCGCAAGGCGGTTGGAATCTCTAGGTGATGACTTTCAGGAGAGTGATATCCTTCGAGCAGATCCACAGACGAGCGCATAGACATGTCGGAGCTTGAGGCATTACCTGAAGCGGGACATGGCCCCAGTGAACCGAGGGAGACGCCTTGACACTCACGCATACAGTGGTTAGCATACGTTTTTCCGTCTTCGCCGCAGTTTAGTTCAAATATGGGGGAACAGGAACAGTCTGCGACAAAATATTGGTCACAGTGTACATTTAATGCTAGAACGGGGAGTTATCGAACGACGGCACACGTGTCGAATTCGATAGATTGCGTGTTTGATGCTCTCGTTGGCGTGCGCCTTGGTGGGATATCTGCTCCTTCCCATACTGCTGAAGCTGGAGACCTGGGGCACTGTATTTGCTGTATTGGCAATTCCGATCGTGTATTCCTTGGTACAGCATCACTCGTGTACGATGTTGCCTTGTATGGCTCGATGGAGAAGAAGGCTCCTCCATGTGAAGCCTTGGAGGTGTACTCGTATCTCAGGATATCGAAAACAGCGATTGTGATCCCCGGGCATCACCACAACAGTTCCTTGTGGAAACTAGGTGGCAGGAAGCGTTTGACATGCCCTCTAACTTTGTTCAGAGGCGGCTCGCTCACCTTCTTCTGTGCAACGCCCTTCGTGTTTAAGTTCAACGTCGTGGCATTCTCGGAAACACTGGTTGACATACGTCTTGCCGTCCGCCCCGCAGTTTGGTTCGTTGAGCTTCGGACAGAAGCACGCTGGACCATGCGGGGACGAGGATACACAAAACCGGACTCACCCAACTGCAATCATATCCCTGGATCATGTGATGCGACTCGGAAGAGGCCTGGATCGGGAACATTCACTTTCGACCCCATGTTCCTTTCATTTTTGAAGCGTTTGTGTAGTGGTTATATGCCATGTACGCTCAAACTCATAAACTCTTCAAAAACCGATCTGCTGGTGATACGATAAGCTGAATATCCACCATCGAAATTGGAATCGCTGAAGACGTGTGAAACACATGTTTATGGCTGGTGATTGGCACAGATATGAAACAAGAAAAGGCGTGGCCTCGTACGCTGGGCAGGAGGCGTGACGGGGGCGTTCGATTCCGGGTCTGAAATCAGCAGGGGAGAGCACATCCAGAACACACCCGAATGGCGAAAAGGGCGGCAGCTGTCGTAGCCATGACAGGGCGGTAGTACATACTAGAATGTTTTAAAAATGAAATTCTAAAACTAATGACGGTAGATGTTCCCTCCTTTGATTACTCTCGGTTGTGTACGTTATCTTGTCCACAGGCACAACTACGTTTTCAAAATCAAGCTTAAGAGGAGCGCGGTGTTCAGCGACACATTCACAATAGCTCTGCACGGGCCTTGGCTACTTTATTACCGAAACAGTCTGGACCTTTACTTTGGGGAGCATATACTACATACGACTAGTGGGACGGCAATCCTCACCCTCGGATACGGCCAGTCGGAGAAGCGATTCACTGTTTCGTTCCTCATTCCTGTTCTAGAACTGGGCAGGACCTCAGTATAAAGTTGTTCTACCAATGAGCATGAACATGACGAGTCAACTTCTGCAGCGACATACACTTACTGTCATATTGGTCGCACGAATCTGTCCCCTTGAGGCCGACACCCTTACACTCTCGAAGGCACTGATTGGGATAGGTCTTTCCATCCAGCCCACAGTTGATATCCAGCGTGAGGGGACAATCACACTCTGTACAAAAAGATTCCACCTAGCTTTCTCACATCATAGATCAATCAAACAAGTTTTTCAGCATCTCGAGGCACGAACGTATCGTTTTGTCCAATATTTTTCCTCTTATTATGCTTTATTGGAACTACCTTTGCCCAGTCGAAAACCGAGGCGTAACGAAAGTTGAATCGGATGAAAGTGAGCGTATCCCTGTGGCGGAATAGTGGCAGCCATTCGCGTAAAACATGTTTGTTTGTTAACACGGAAGCTAGACTGGCCTCTTGTTTTCATAGTTCAGGACGAGCAACTCCTGTGCTAACAAACTCGCGCATGGTACATCGACGATGGCCATGCCCACGACTCAAAGACAGGTTCTTACGTGCGCTCGGCCAGATATAAAGTGTATCTGGTACTGCGTAGCTGGCCGGAGCAGACTTGACCAGTTACACGATTTGTCCTCGCGTTTCCTTTGAATACTAGCCAGATACAAGTTCATATTGCAACGCTGGCGAAGAATCTGGCTGCACTGTTGAAAGTGAAATTTTGGAGCACGGATGCTGAAGTTGCAAGTGTGACATTTATCTCTTACCCTCGTCGGTACACGGGCCTTCGTGGAAGAGTTCTACGCCTGCATGCTGCCGCAGGCAGTGGTTGGCGTATGTGAGTTTGTCTGTGCCGCAGTTTGGCTCGTAAAACCTTGAGCAGCCGCAATCTGGGAGCAGAAAAGCAAGACCGAAGGGGTAGCCAAGGCTCTGCAGACGCGGGTGTTCTTCGTGTTAAAACGATGTCTAGGTTAGCAGGACGGTTAGTGGGGCCTTACGCTGATGACGACTGTTTTGATGCATTCTAGGTACTCCATCACCTATCAGCAAGCGGGTTCGTGCAACTGGATGGCCGCCCCCTGGCACTAGTATCAATATCAACACGCATCTAGCTTTTTTCCATAAATTTTCGTTCAGATGGCGAATTTAAGAACAACATCGACTGTCACCGAACGTGGAAGCACTTCACAAGTCACTCTCATTTTCTCCATACCTCTGTCTTAACCCCTTCTCTGCCTGTTCTACTGATTCCCTAGGAAGTGATACAGAACACCGGTGCGCGTGCAATTTTGTCACACCCTGGTCTCTCGGCTCTCTCACCTGACTCTGCTTTGCTCGGCGGCATTGATGTTGTGGTTGTCGTTGCTTCAAAACAGCAATGGAAAAAACTTAAAGCGGCATTTTTGGTACAGATCCTTGCTCCAGACAGCGCATCTTCGTCGAAGCCGAGCAGGCGATTTTCCTGATCTCAATTAGGACTTCATTCAAGTGGCAATCAGGTTTGTGCCAGCACATGCATCGCAGCCAATTGTAATCGTTCTACAGTTGGAGAAGGCTGCGTCTACGGCGGTTTCACTTCCCGTCTCGTGCAAGGTAACCGGGGAGTATACTTCTGGTCGCGGTTCTGTGAAACCAAGATCATCCTCAACGCGTGCGAGGCTGCTAACTCCACAGAAAAGCAATTTTCCCTATCGCCGAGCCACAGCGACGGCGGTTCGGCCCATCAACCATTCAACGTTCTTTTGGGTGGAAGACACTTTATCGTAGACTTAAGGTGTTAGGCTCCCTTACCCTCAGTTTCACAAGGTCCTTCGTGTTGGATAGCCACGTTGTCACATTCGCGAAGGCAGTTGTTCGCGTACGTCTTGCCGTTCACACCACAATTGAGCTCTACTCTCAGAGGGCAATGACAGCCTGGAAAGCAAGTCCGTTCACACAAGCCAACGTGCATTCCCTTGTCGGTTAGGGTTCTAGGGTAATATCTAAAACGTAAAGAAGCTAGAGGATTCACGGCGATGCACAAAGATTATCACCGCCTGGTAACTTGTAGGATTGGAAGAAGCGGCAGGCCTTCTATGGGCACCAGATAAGATAATTTCCAATCCGGACACCCCCATTTCGAGGAGACAGCCTGTCCCATCCGTCTACGTGCGTGATTCTTGGCAACACCTTCCACACAGCGCACAGAACGGACTGGGCATAGCAATGCGTTTTCGCACGCATATGGTAAACGGGAGCACCAAATCACAAGTAATGCTCTTACTCTCTTCCACGCAGAAACCCATGTGTTTGAGGCCGACCCCGCCGCACTGCCGAAGACAGTGATTAAGATAAGTTCTTCCGTCGTCGCCGCAGTTCAGCTCTAGAATTTTCCGGCAGGTGCATCCAAGCACTGCGCAATCACATCCTCACTTCCAGGAACAAAGTGTGAGCATCAATGACGGGTCACCTCAAACTGCAACTAACGTGTTACTGAACCAGTTTCAGACAAAATGGCAACTATAGTGATGCGGGACAAACAGTCAACAGAGGCCAGCATAATCCCTCCACAACTGACAAAGGCCGAGGAAGGAACTAAAGTACAGGAAGGTGCAGAGATGCCTACACATTTCTTTCACGACTTATATAGCTCCAAACTCTTGAACGCGACGCAAGGCGCGAAAACTCCTGCGTTTTTGTTGAGATGCGCTCCTTCAATCGCAGGGACGGCCACTCCAGTCTAGTCCGCGCCCACGCGGGAAGTAGGCTGTTTCCTGCAAGGCTTTCAAAAACGATTAGGAGCATTAGAGGCATTCGACGATAGACTTTCATTGAACAGCGAACTGCTTCTCACCTGTATGTGGACGGTCGTTGGTTTGTTCGCCGACAGGTTCTGGAGACGGTACAACGGACGTGTCTGAGAACAAAGTTTGCAACGCCGCGTACGACCACGCAGCCCCTAGGAGTCGATTTCATTCCTTCGAGAATTAGGTGGGACCGAGGCATTACTAACCGAACGGTATGTAGACACAATCACGAAATATTCTAGAACGACAGATTCGAAGATGTCGACAAACCGATTCTCTGGAGGAAACGCCATCGGAAACCCACGCAAAACATCGTATTTGTATAAGCGTCATCGGTGGTGCGCCTGTATGGGCACCGGAGCTAAGGGAAAATATCTGTGTTGCACAATGTCGGCCTCCTCTGGAGTCCATGGGGAATGCGGCCAGCATTCGATGCGATCAAGAGGCGTAGTCCCCGCACGAGGCGCTGCGTCCTCTTATCGCAACAGGAGAGGGAGTCCCGTTTCTAAGCAGGCCTCCGGCAGATTTCTGCCCGAGCACCAAGAAAGGCTAAAAACGGGAACATGTAGCTACATTGTGGTAGGAATGCTTGCAATTTGTTCGGATGGTGCGGGATGAACCTCAATCGAGAAGTCAGTGTGCTGACCTGAAGAGATACATGCGCCTTCATGTTGTAGAATGACGCCTTCGCACTCTCTGATGCAATGATTCACATACGTCTTGTCATTGGTCCCGCAATTCGGCTCCACGTGTCTGGGGCAGTGACACTCTGAAGGCAGATCCGGCCTCACTGTTGCAACAAATTGACCTCAATGCCGATGGCCTTGAGACCAAGGGCCCACAAACGCGCAGCTGCAGAATGACAAAACTGAGCGTCCCTTCAAAGGCAACAGATATGGCAATCTCAAATTCGTTGTCAACCTATGCGCAAAACTTCGGCTCACGGCACTGGAGTATCCAGATACTGGTCAAAGACACAGACGACAGAACGTTACAACGTTTCACTTGGTGGAAAGGTTACGGCTACCGCGGGCACGCCGCGGACACTGAAGGAGGAAAGGCCCCCCGATGCAGACCTGAAGCTGAACGCCAGACGGCGGTGCGACGCGCTCCCAGTATCATCGTCAAACAGAGAAAAGTTATCCTGGTAACGCAGCTTACTCGGAGAGATATTTGTCGGAGTGGACAGTGCAAACGTGTTCTTTGAAATAAACGAAACTTACCCTTAGTTATAGGGGGTGCAAGAGAGTTCGTCGTTGGCGGTGACGCAGCTGACATCGTCACAGAGGGAGCACACAATGGAAAATCGAGGCCGTTTTTCTACTTGGAAGGCTGTTGTGTTTTTTCTCTTCATTCCTGGGCCCAGGACTAGTCCGCGTTTCAACGCAGCAGACCTGTCTCTAGCAACGCTCAGTGTAGGGCAGTCCGTCGCCTCTGTCAGCAACGCCTTCTGATCGCTGACGGCGTCCTTGTGCATACAATCACAACGCGGCCTGCAGCTATCTTGAGTCACCCGAAGGCGGTCAATGTCCCTTGTTTAGCATGGTCAACCCCAGTCGCCGTATACCGTAAATGACTCTCATCAGCTAGAGAGAGCACTCGAGATTAGAGTTAAAACCATCTCGGGTCACTTACATGCCTCGTCGCAACGAGCCCACTGACCAGCGCATATATATATATATATATATATATATATATATAATGTGGGTTTTGCCTATATTTCTCACCATATATGCATACGTATATGCAGGCGTATACCGAGAAAGGTTTACCTGTTTTGTGCGAATAATGGCACACACGTCCCTGACTTCCTCATGTTTCCAAAAGAGGCTGTTTGGTAGTCACCGCATTGGAGTGGAGTGACTCGTGAAAGTCTCAAGTAGCCATTCACCATCAAGACAGCAAACACCCTGCCACGGTATTGCCCAAATGAGGCGGTCCCACAGGCCTGGTGTTACACACAAGCGACACTCCACCAACTGGAGTCGCTGAAAGTGCCGAATAAATCTCCTCATTCACAAAAACAGTATTCTCCAATCCTGTCTAGACACTAGAGTCCATTCCTTACCACGGAGGTTTTGGCTGGTTGTTAAGGCGTCTGCTGAAGCATATCACAGAGCAGGAAGGGGAGAATTCGGAATTTTCAGCAAACAGAAACAAACTTGAATTTCAGGTATGCCGTTTCCCGGAGCAGACTGTTTTACTTTGCAAGCGAACCGTCGCTGTATCTTCGTTGTTTTTAGGATCGAACTGCCGCGTTCTCCATAGCAGCAGCTTCCGGTTATGTTAGCCACACGCAGGAAAAATTGCTTACTGAAGTTGGAGGCAAAAAAAACTGGCACAGAACATGAGACGACAGGCCTCCTGTCCAAAGGCGGTCGTGCATGACCAACAGACTGCCAGGGTCCGGAACCGATTTAAAACACACATAGGAACAAGAGCACTGTGAAAATCTGCCGACACTCAACTGGCAGTAATGGAAAATTACTACAACAGGGCATTACGTTCTCCTGTTGTACCGGATCTGTAGGCCCATTAACATCTGTGGAAGCATCCAGTTCTGCTACCGACAACATTGCGACCAAAACGGACAAACAGAAAATATCTCTCTCCGCTGCTATGTCCACCCCGCGCAGTGAAAAGGCGTAGGAATCGGGTGAAGTTGCATTGCCTGCTTTGTATCGCTAGACGCCATATATTCTGGGTATTGTTTCCCCTACGGGCTGTGGAAATAGCACGCTTCCGCCAACACAAATGCACCGCAGTTTTGCCCAAATTGCTGCAGTCGGGTGTGCTGCAGTACCATATAAGCCCCCTGATCGGTCTTAGTCACATTGTTCCTGTCAGCACGGTTTCCGTCATTGTGGGGTTTGACCGCATATACGATTGCTCGCTGTGTCTGCTCCGAATCAACCGGCACATGTCTCCACCCATTTGAGGAATCTGTTTTAATCGTAGCTACTCTAGCATTTTCATCCTGCCAAGTGCGCACGGAGCTTTATTCTCCCGAAAGTTGCCACCACTTCGTGACAAAGGTAGTTTCGAACTAAACCGCATGTACGTTACGTGTTTTCCAACAGAAGGTAAACAACCAATCTCTGCTGCGTACTTATCTTCGAGGTACATGGCCCTTCGTAGTTCAGTTGTACACCATCGCATTCCCTCATGCAGTGGTTGTAGTATGTGTTGTTGTCTACGCCACAGTTCAGCTGGGCCTTCTGAGGGCACCTGCACTCTGAAGGGACATGCACACAAGGACTACGAGGCAATCTACCAGTCAGTACGTCGCATGAGAACCCTTCGGTTTGGCATGTAGCAGGCACCACCCCCCTGACAGTCACATGCACCTTCCCCGAGTATTTCACTTTCCATCCGGAAAAAAGTTCGTGTGCTCTTGTGGGCTTGCACGAACGAACCAGCGAATGACCTTGCATCCGCTGCTGAGCAGGGTACCTACCTGTCTGCGTTGGCATGACACTCTGACCCGACAGTGTGCCTGCATTAACAAGATCGCAAACGAATCAAGAGAAGTGTAAACTCATATCGCTACAGTGGCACCATTGTTCGGGTACGCATTTGCCTCTGGGTAGGGTTTATGTGCGGTCGACAGACTTCCTTGGGATGGCCTGCGGCGTCAGCAATTGGCCTAGTGGAAAATCAGCAAGGCCACGAAAGGATTAGCTAAACAAGCTTGTCACAGTATTTTGTATTATCAGACGGCAGTGAATTGAGCTTTTGTGTATCTATCTGTCTATCTATTTACACGTTCATGCGGGAAGGCACATCGACATACAGACATGAGATCGCTTTCGGCTCGAGCACCATGCACGTCCGTCATATACGACCAATAGGATCTTGTAATTCGGCGACAACAGATCTGTTGTGATGTGTCAGCCTGACAGACGTGTTCTTGTTCAATTACGACTCTCGTTAAGTACACGTTTGTTACGCCACACGGTGTTCAGGACACGCGGATACTGCCGCAATTCGGGACGACAGTGTGCGCATTTAGCTGAAGCCGTCTGTTCGGACGGACTGAGTATCAGAACATGATAAGCTTTCGGCTCTGTGTGAACGATTTTGAGAACATTTCGCGGCTTCCATCGAAGCTTAGTTTAGTTCAAGTCGTGCTGGCATGGTGGCAGTCAGCCTTGGAGCTTAGGTTTAATCGTTCATCCTGTAGTCCCTGTCGACGACATCTCCTGGCGGTTCCCGAGCACGCTCAAGCACAAAGGCCTAGTGGGCCGCAGACGAATGCCACATCTCTTCCCCTCGTCGATCCGATAGTCCCCGCGGTTGCTCTCGTTTGGTGACGAGTCCTGACCGGTGACAGTGAAGAACTTTGTAGAGATGCGCTGGATACCTTATGATACAGCGCGTATATCAGCAGGCATATACTCAGAAGCACCGAATGACTTTGTCGCTTGGCGCTTGCTCGCTTCCGTCGTCAGAGAGCGCTGGTACGTGGTCACCAGGATCGTCCTCGTATCGGTAAGATTTTGAGATTCGACTCTTTTCTTTGGCCTCAGCTGTCTCTGGTAACCATTCTTGGAGAAAGGAAGGCCACTGAAACTCATCTGCTACTAACACAGTCCCTGCAGTAATTCGCAGTGGCACCTCTTGCACCGCATCGGCGCGGCTGCTCGCTTCAGAACATACGCTAGCGCACCCAGAATAAAGGCTCCTTCATTTGACAACCAAGAGTCTTGTTTTTATGACTTGTGGTAGATCGCCATCAGCTCGGCGGTCAGGATGATCCATCCGAAAGTTTGGCTCTACGAGGTCACCTGCTGCATGTTCAACGCGGGACAGCGGCTTGACATCCTCATCTGCGACTGCCTTACTCTCCGGATTTGGACGGTGTTAATAATTCGGGGACAGTGGCGCAATGCGCGTCTACGAGTCAGTGGAGTGACGAACCGAACGGAAACTCCATTCCGGCTGTGTTCCGGTGTGCCACCTCCACCAGCCTTGCGCCACTCTTTGATTCGGAACTATGGAGCTCGCAAGGTCCATTATTCTTGTAGGAACCTCTCAAACGTTGCCGTCATCTCTTGCTCTCCCTTCCACCACTGTCGCATTAATATGTTGAGTGTTGGTCGGCGAGCC
The DNA here is from genome assembly GCF_000208865.1 of Neospora caninum Liverpool. Taxonomy (NCBI): domain Eukaryota; phylum Apicomplexa; class Conoidasida; order Eucoccidiorida; family Sarcocystidae; genus Neospora; species Neospora caninum. The sequence goes on from NC_018390.1 coordinate 807,790, forward strand.
GATGCCTTCCTCACGCACCACCAGAGCTGGCTATGACACAAACACTTTATATGCGTTACCTAGGAGCGGCGCATGAACGTGTTCTCTGGATTGCTTGCAGAACACAGGGCCTTTACGAGTTCCTCCGATATAGTCGGGCTAGGAGAGGACTAAACCATTACTGACACGGGCACCAGTCAGCAGCCACCCTTTTCCCTTTTTTTAACCTCAAGGGCGAAGGCCCCCCGGCGTGTGTGTACATATATTTGTATGCACTCACGTACACGTACGGGCGCGTACGTGACGGCTGGCGGGAAACTTCCAAGCATATATTTCCTCTACCTGTCGTCGCAGGCATTCCGTTTTTATTGAGGTCAAGTCGTACTTAAATCATGTGAAACACTATGCTGTGGTAAAGAACTGTGACTCCCTGGCGACCTTGCCGTACCTTCGGAAAAGCAGATCTAAAAGAATGCATTGTATCACATTCGGTACAGGCGCTGTAAAAAAGAGTGCATTTTGTTCCATACGGGCTGTCTGAGAGCTTACCCGTAGAAAAGGGGCTTTATTTGGCATACCTGTTGTGCAGTAACCCAGATGCTTGAGGCGCACGCCGTTGCACTCTCTCAAACAGTGACTCGAGTATGTCTTGCCATCCATCCCGCAGTTGACGACAATGCTGGCTTCGCACTGGCAATCTCTCGACACCGCTGAATGCACACGAGAGATTGAGGGCAACATCGCACAGAGTCTACACATCTGGCTGCCGTTCAAGGTCTGTGCAGCAAAAGGGCACTCATCTCTCCAACAGCAACAATTCCAAAAGAAAGCTGAATGCGTGGGCATCCCTAGGCTTCTTGATGAAGCGTTACGCTTCACCTCCCTATGAGAAGCCGGGAATTATTTGACGTCAAAATATCGAGTGAGTCACAACGTCTGACGGATAGTTTCGGAGTCGGCATGGCAACCTTCGTTTGAATCGTCATTGCAGACGAACTTTTGAGAAGCCCCAAAAGCGAGCAAATTGGATACCCAGTTAGTGAAAAGTGGAACAGTGTCAGCTGTCATCAGAAGAAGCACCGCACTGGACAACTACTCTATGCGAAGATATCTTTGCAAGAAGACACGGTTCTCGCAGACCTCGGCCTAAAATAGGACATCCCACTCTCTCTCAGAAACTACTCCAAATGCATACTTGGCTGTCGTTTCCACTACACATTCTAGTAGAGCACTGACACCTCCCAACTCGTTCCCTACAACATCGTTTGAACTGCGATTGCGTTTTACTGCAAAATTGTCACCACGAGCTCGAGAATATGGGAGACACGTGACAGAAGGTGCCACAGCGCGAAAGACTTTTCATATACCCATTCCAAAAACCATCGCTATGAGCAACCTAGCTACAAACACAAACCGAAACGTGGAATGCCAGCGCAACGACGCAAGGCGTCTTCCAAAGAGCCGCACGCTGAGTTACGTTACGAAATGGCGATATTTGTACGAAACAAGCAGCGCTGGCCATCAACCTTGGCTGCCGGAACTCCGAAAGCCAACTTACAGTTTGTCGATATTCCCTCCTCTGCGCCAGCCAGTGGCTGGTAGACGGAGACCAGCACGAAAATGAGAGACATGTATCTATTCATCGTTCAAAATCACGAACATACTCATCCGCAAGGTTCCGTGGTCAGCGATGGCACATTCTAGGTCATGTGGTACCGTGCCACCCGAAAAAACTGGGCAGTGCACAGGCGGTATGTCTTCGCGTGGACACGAGGGTGGTCCCCCCAGAAGCCAGCTCAGTTTCAGATCGGGCTCTCAACAAAATGTACACATCCACTCCAGCCCACAGAACAGCAGCAAGACAACGAGGGAAGGCGAATCCCAGTGTATTTTGGGCGGGATCCACCGAGAAGGCCGATCACCGCCACTCAAATCGTGCTCGAAGTTACGTTTCGGATGCGGGAGTACCGTATAATAATTGAAGCTGTCGCTTGAGCCTATTTCCACCTTCTGAATGTGGATAACAAAATCTGTGACTAATTGTTTCTGTGCCTACAGAGCAAGAAAGTGCCCCCCGGCAAGTTTTTGGCTTCCCTGCCCCTCTATCCATCGTCGGGTGTACGTCTCCTCGTGTCTCGAGAGCCACGACTTTCAGTAGCTATCGAGCGGGGCCTCACGCATCAGTGACAGCCTTCATTAATCAACGCGTCACAAAGACGATCCGGTTGGTTCGAGTACATGGTAGTATTCCAGCCACGTGTTTGTTCGTCCAGGCCAGACTGTTTTTATGCTAGAGAAGCAGTTGTCACTGTGACCATCGGAGCCTCATTCACGGGGGCATTGTCTCTTTCCCTTGAAACATTTACAACAGAGTTAGCACGTTGCCCGGCAATTTCATTTGCATCGACGTTGCATCATTTTTCCTTGCCCACCGAGGAAACTCACTCACAGCGAAAGATACCTGAAGCAAACTAGAACCTATATCCACAGGCCACGCCCTCTATACAGCAGCTGACGCACTGCAGAAAACTAACTGCGGGGGGTGATAAAAAGGCGGTGATACAAATAAACAAATGGGGGATAAGGAGGAATTCACGGCATGTGGAGTTGGGAGGGGGGGGGGGGAGGTTTTCAGCGGAAGTTATCATGCGTCGGTTCTCTCTTTCCATCCCCACTTAAGTGCTTCGCATCGCAGCACCGCGCCCGATGTCCGAGAATTTTGGATTAAAGAAAGCGGTTCATTGTGGAAGACGACTCGGAAGCATGTCAATGTGTTTCTCTGGTTACCTTGGGAGTTGGAGTCGTGGCGACATGGGACAGGGAAACAGTACCACTAGACGGGTCGACGGAATTGCGTTATTTTTCTTTCCATCTGCAACAATACTCTGTGTTGGAAGCAGGCCGTCTTCACCTTGCAAATATAGAGAACTTCGACTTCGACCAGCGCGAGCATCGCGACTTCCATGTATATATATTCTTTAAAGCAACCACCGAATTCAGTGTAATCAGAGGTTTGTGCTAATCTGCATTAGAGTGGTTCTGGTTTTTCGTAGAACCTGCAACGCCTCATCGTCAGCGAAAGTGCAAGTGCGCGTCGACGCTTCATCACTCCTAGTGAAACGACTTAGCACGGCCCTTCGTACGCGAGCTCAACCCGAGCAGCTTGACGGAAGCAATCGTTGCCGTACGTAACGCCATCAGAGCCGCATACTGGAAGCTCATTCAAAGGGCAGACAACGGGGATCTCCTCAGCACCACCTGAAAGCATTTAAAGCCAGCAAACACAAACCGACTCACCACGGGCGGCTACACGTAGTTTGAGCAGCGGCAAATTCGTCATTGGCGTGGCGTTCCACCTTTCCATACTTCAAAACTGCTACTCACCGTAGGCTCATTCTCCATAAACATGCAGGGCTACACGCCCTGCCTGACCGTATTTTGGTACTCTAGCCGAGCAGAACGCTGGCAAAGGAAGAAGAGACCTACCTGGTGGACAAGGCCCTTGCCTAGCGACCGCAGTGCCAGCGCACTCCAACAGGCACACGTTTCCGTAGGTTTCACCGTCAGTGCCGCACACCGGTTCTAGAATTTTCGGGCACGCGCACACCGCTGAAGACAAAACCAAGAGACTCGGCACCTGAGTATCGACCGCGGTATGAGCCGCTGAACGCCGTTGCTTGACGTTGTCAACCCTCTTACAAAAAACTGACAGTGCCCATCATAAATCCAGTGGTGGTTAGCTGTCCGCATCAATTCAGTGTCGTACTCCTTCCACTCAGCAGTTTTGTGTAATAGATCACACTTAGGCAGCGTGGCCCTCAGCAGCTAAGGGTGCTGAAGCGCATTGAGTGGTTGCATCCTACTTACGCGCCGTTTCCGGCGTTTGTGCTTTGCACACCGCCACGTACAGGGCCGCAGTGCCCAGGTAAAGAGTCAGCTTCGACATGAGCCCCATGCTATTAAACTCCTGAAGAATGAAATGACACACTTGCGGTGGACAGGGAAGCTACTGACACTTCAGGAAAATTCAAGATAGTGGGTTGTCGTCCCTTTTCGTTCAACGGTTTGCTGTATCCGTTCATGGAGTCACAATCCCCGCCCGAAGGCGAAAACACGAGGGCCCGCCTGCAGCTGGATCAGCCGGCACGCGCACGCGACGCCGCGGTAGAGCGTGCCCGCTAGAGGACGGCGAAATAACCGCCGAGTAGCGCGACGACGGGACCTTTGTCGACGACCCCCGGTGCTGAGCTGGGGTTCCGCATCAGCGTTTCTGTCTCCCATCAATTTCGGGACTCAAATTCTTTTCGGAACCCGTACCATGGAAGTAAAGCGGATAAAACAGAAGAGCTGGCTTCTGCGCAACAACACTTGAAATATGTGTGCGCCGGATCCAGCCGGTGCAGTGGATTCGTGGCCGGCTAGTAGGACCGCTTGCTGGGTGGGTACGCGAGACTTTTGTGCCTTGCGGGAGGCCTCGCCCTGGTAGTACCCCTTCTTGCCATTCCAAATCTAGTACGTAGCACACACAACCATCACGTGGCGTGTAAAAGCTGACTTCGAGCTTGGCCAGGATTATATTTGTGCGCATATCTGTTCAGAACCGCCACGAGTTGAGCTGCCAGGACGCAATGCATTTTCCACTCCCAGCAGCGAAAACTCTTGCTGCGATGACTGCCACCAACTTGCCGGCTGGGTCGTGGCAATGTCTCGTTCCCAGTTGAATACCGATACACCAAGTGCATCATTGCTCCTTCAGGCTTTTGCCGCTAGCTGTTTAGACTCTGAACTTTTAGAACCGGGGCTGTGGAAGCTCAAAGCAAGGAGCAGGCATTGTTGGATGTCAGTCGACCCAGCGGTAATCAGAGCCTCGAATATTTCCGGACACCGTTCACACCACATTCAGCCCCACAAATGCTAAACATGAAACAATTTTTCTTCTGCTCGTGAACACAATACTTGAAGGCACGTGGGCACTAAAGAGGGAAGAACTGCGATGTTTGATGAAGACTGCAGAGGCACATTGCGCTGTGACTACGTCAATGTGGGCCGGGCATCAGTAATGCTGTAGTTTAATGTTGTATATCTTGACACGTTAACAAAGTATTTCTGTAATGCATCATGGTAGCGAAGCCGTGAGATTTTGTCCTAGTTGCTTGGCATCTCTTGAAGGGGAGCGCTGCCGCGGCGGGGACTTGTCACTGCGATGTTCAGTCGCGGTGCCATTTCTGTGTGTGCGGTTTTTTCTCGCGGACAGGAATACCCACGGGTGATAGTGGAGTAGCGAAAAATAAAATAAAAGTGCAAGAGAAAGCCCCGTGGGCCGCAGCAGGCATCGTTCAATTCCCGTCTACTACGTCTGGATGACGGCAGCAAGCAGTAGATGAATCAAAGGTGCGAGAGAGACCAGACAGTCAGTACTCGGGCGCCGTCAAAGTTCGCACGATAAGGGTAGCGAGAGGAGGAACACGAGGAGTATCAAAGCTGTGTGTTGAAACAAGAAAAAACTCCCCAGAAAAAGGTAGTTTGTATAAACCTAGGAATCCCATTTTATAATGTGTAACAGGGAGTCTAGCTTCAGTTGTTATCGGATTGGTATTGCATGCCCTAACTATATACGGAAAAAAGCTGTCTTTGGTGTACGAGCTGTATTGGCAGCAGCCACGAGCGGATGTGACCAACAGAGTGAACCACCCATGTATAAGCAGTGTAAGCACTCTAGAAAACATAACGCCTCAGTGACCAAGTACGAATATCGCACATAGACCAAACTCTATGAAAGAATCAACAGTCTTAACGATTGGATAAGAAGAGGCGACGAGATGAAGTCGTCCTGACAGGGGCGCAAAATGGACGAGAGAGCAGGGCGCAACACAGACGAGAGGGAAAGGAGGAAGAGAGTTTGACAGGAGGAATCAAAGGGAATGACGGAACACAGAAAGGAGAAGAGGGCATTCTTTTGCTCAGCATAGTAGTTTGTGTCTACATTTTATGTTTCCTCTGGCTTCAGTATATGACGCCGCATATACATTGTTGGTCGAGTTCCGCTGTGTTGTCCAGATAGCAAAATGCACTAGATTGTGAATGCAATTGCCAATGGAGGCCCAATGAATCTCTCTGTCATTTACCTAAAACTCGTTTATCGGTCTTCTGCATCGTAGTGCCGTAGGTTTCAACACATACGGAACAGTTTTAAAACCGTCACGTTGCCGGAGACTGTGCAGGTAACACGGGCACGCGGCATTCACAACAGTGCGATTCTGTTCCGTCCATATGACAGTACCTGGACAACGGAACAACCGTAGGAAGCTCGGCCGCTGGAGCTGGTTATCTTACACCACTTGAAACGCTACGGCAAAGACGCGTGCACGTGCCTTTTCAAAGGCAGGTGTCGGCGGAGATGCAGTAGCATTTTACAGGACATCACAGACCTGAGTACGCATCATGCCAGCGTTTGAAACATGGGGACAGATATGAAGCCGAATCTCTAGAGAACACAAACCCGCCTGGCTGTTCGAATCATACGAATACCTTGTGCACGTATCTTCACATCCACCTCACGGAGACGGAACGCAATTTCTCGTGACCAAGTACGAATACACAACAGCAGTGTCCACCTAAGTACGCGCACAAGTCCTCTTGACCACTTAGTCACAACCGTCCTCTGTCGTAGCATCATTAGCATTAGTACGGCCAGGAAGAAATCTGTCCAGTAGAATGCTTGTTCGGGCGGGCATTCAAACCGTCCCGTTTTATTTAGCCCACTTCGCGCTCTCTTACTCGCAGCGCCTGGCATCGCCAATCTCGTAATCGTCAAAGGTACAAAGAAAATAGTAGACGTATTTGTTCGTCTCACATGAGAATACCACTTATAGCGGGATTCAGTTAATCCAAACAAACGGACTTTCATGGACACGGCACCGACGCTTCTCGTCGCTTATCATATATCCCCCTCGAAGAGTGCTCATCGTTAATATGACCGCACCGCGACCACGGAGCGCCAGTGATTCCTGGCGGGCTGGTAGTTAAAATAAACTGATGGGGCACCAGGTATCAGCGGTCCGCACGCTTGCCACGAGTCCACGTGGGTCCCGAATGCCGAATTGCCTTTTTGATCTGACACATGCATCCACACGTTGCATTTCGCCATTTTCGCGAAAACGCTCAGCAGCTCATCCCCGCCCCAACGGCCTGGCATCGCAACAAGCATAGCGTACTGTTCTGCCAGAGTCTCTGTAGGCTCATCTGACAGAAAAGGTATGTTGGCGCCGGTTAACTCGTCAACCATCGCAGCCCGGGGAACGGAGTCAGGGTGTGTAAGAATGTACTCAGCAATCCGGTTCCGCACGTGTTGGTGGTTGAGAGGATCGCCCGTAAGCCAGTAGGCGAATGCTGCGAACAAGCACTCGCCTGGCTTGGGTGACGTGAGACCAAATTGTGTCGGTTTGCCTAAAAAGACAGCTGGTTGAAACTGCTGTTCGACGTTGTGCTGAGTGAATCCAAGATCCTCTTCGTACTCCCCTGGTTGTTCTACCCCATCCCAATCAGGGAAGAAATTTTTCGCCATTTCTCGTCGCTGGGCGGGGGTCGGGCATATGAAAGGCTGCCCATATGATGGTGCGGGAGGAGCAGAAGCGCGTGCGTACTGGGAACAGACAAATACACAGAAAAAAAAGCGACACAACAAGTCCGGCAGCGTGTCGAACGGTGGCTCCGATCCATGGCTTCCACTCAGGCATTAGGGAGGCGCAGTAGCTTCACCAGTATCGTCGATCCACACATCAAGTCAACATACGGCCGGATTCGCCGTACACAAGGCAGGACGGCACGTCGAAGCGTTGCCTGTTTTGTCACGCTGCTTCCTTGCCTACAAGGTAGGCGCCAGGTGCACATTATGTTTGGTACAGAACTTACCACCCGGAGAGCTGTTGCGGCGACTGTGGGCGTTGGTCCCTGGGGTGTCGTCGAGACAGCGACAGCTGACTTAACAACAAGTTCATCGACGCCTTCAGTTCCTGGAGGCATGTCACTGATGAGCTGCAGGAAAGTACAAACACCGGAGAAGAGACTTAATCCTCAGCCGCTGCCATTGTTCAGTCAGCCGTTGACAGAAAGGCTTTTTCATCTTGAGACCATCTGCAGAAAAGTGCCGGCAACCGTGCGGTGGTCTATCGCAAACATAAGGAACTCCGTAGAGTGTAACATGATAACTTGCTCGATGAGGAGCAATGGGTGTACGGGAACATTAACATGCATTGCATGCCCAGATCCCCCTCTTCGAATGATCTAAGTCTTGCTTTCGCGTTGCCGCAGTTGATGATGCCGTTGCAAAGTCTGTGTAGTCACGGGTATATCGGTCTCAGAAAATGTTCGTAGAGAACTCTGGACCCACCGAGGCGAAGAGGGCATTTTCAGCGGGCGTCAGGGATAATGGCGGTCGGGCACGGTTAGGCTCCTGCATGTCACAGAGTTACGGAAAAAGGCGACACGCGATTCAAAGTATTTGTAAATCCTTGATCATCAGCCCGCAGGTTCTTGGCAGGCTGCTGATGATAAAAGTGATTCCTTCTCTGCAGAGTCCGCCAGAATCCGGTTCAGCAACTGAAATGAAGTCGAATATGCCAGCAACGCCCAGATTCGCACAGCAGCGGCATTGGTGGCGAGGATCAGCGAACGATAGCCGCTTGGGTACACGCCAGAACTGCGACGTCACTATTCGGAGATGCAACCTTTTTACAAAGGTTTTCGTCTCAGTACAAAGTACCGGAGTCCTGTTGCGGCCGCGCTGTGGGGCAAGCTCAGTGATGTACGAGCAAAGGCGCAAGTGCAACATCTTGGACTTACCATCTGAGAAAAGGAATGTCGAGCAAATCGTGGGCGATACATTGTTCAAACGTTGGCCTCAGACACAAAGAAGTAAGACATTTATGTATCTCATGTATGCACATCCTCTCTTATACGGAAAGAGGAATACGGATTTCGGCGGCGGCTCATGTGCTTGTAACTAACGACAAAGCAACGAGAGCTGTCGAGGACTCACTGATGGCTGCCCGTTCACTACACTGAGAGCGCAAGTGCAACATCGTGGCCTTACCATCTGAGAAAAGGAATATCGAGCAAATCGTGGGCGATACATTGTTCAAACGTTGGCCTCAGACACAAAGAAGTAAGACATTTATGTATCTCATGTATGCACATCCTCTCTTATACGGAAAGAGGAATACGGATTTCGGCGGCGGCTCATGTGCTTGTAACTAACGACAAAGCAACGAGAGCTGTCGAGGACTCACTGATGGCTGCCCGTTCACTACACTGAGAGCGCAAGTGCAACATCGTGGCCTTACCATCTGAGAAAAGGAATGTCGAGCAAATCGTGGATCAATACTCTGTCGAAATGTTGACCCTGTAAAGCGAGAGAATATGAAAGTCGAGGTCACATGTGGAGAGCTGTTGATTCAGGAAACGGTTGTGTTTCCAGACCATCAATTTTCTTTTGGTCGCTGTCTCCTCTGCTCACGTCTTGGTCTGAGGCAGCCTCGAGGTTGAAGCGCATGCTATGTGCGACAGCATTTTTAGTTCGCTCCAGAACGGTTCAAGTACAACATGCGCACACCGACGCGGACAGGTGACGTTGCTGTGAATGCACACGGGGAGAAGGTGACCTCTTGTCGGCACAGCCTCTGAGCATCACAAGAGATAGTTTTAATGAAGTTATGAATGGTCGGCACGTCTCATTTCCAGTCGGCGAATCCGCATTCACCGTACCTTGATCCTCCACGGGCAAAACTGAAAACCTTTCCACGCGGTAGACATTCTGAGCGGTCGCTGGTCAAAAAAGGATTCGCTGCCTGCTGCCTAAAACTTATCATGCAATGGATTATCCCCCTGCTAATCGAGTGCATCTGCTATTACTCCTCCCGAGTCGGCAATCGGAAACGCCAAAGATATGAGGGACGAGATATGTGGTACGCTTACCGACTGTCGAGGACATGTACAGTAAAACAGTGAGGAAAAGGCTATTTTTTTGTGTCCCTTGTCCTCTGCCCCTGTTGTTAGGTACGCGCATCAAACAAGAGAAGCGAGCACACAACGAAAACAAAGCAAGCGAGGTCATTTGCTGCCTAAATGCACGAACGCAACATATTGACTCCAACGGCAGAGCTGGCTGCTCACCAATGTTCATGCTGAGAATCTGCGGGAACTGAAAACGTGGCCATGCGGTGAATGTCACGTTGTAGAACGCATTCCATTCCTGTTTAGCACCCACGGTGCAGAAACGATACTCAAAAACCGGTGAGACGCTCGGTTTGTAAGACATGAACCCAAGGATTTCGCCCAGTCACCGTCAGTGGTCCCCGGAATACATAAGGGTCAGGCAGCGCGGATGTTGATGTCGTAACCTTCCCTGCCGTTATATCCGGATGTGCATATTTCACCTTTTGCGTCATGCACAAAGTTGCCGAGGTCCTCGGTTGAGCTTTCAACTCACTCGCGGCCACTGAAAATTACATGAGTGGTTACGGCGGCTGAAGCCAATGATGAATTATCGACAGCTGTTCACTGAAGTTGTCGATCTTCATACTTCACTTCACTGTTCCAGAAACGATATAAACGTGAGGGAAGGTGATGGCGTTAAGTCAGAACGCGTGACGTCATCAACAAGTGAGTCAGTCTAGCCGACGACGCTACATATCGTCTCACAGGCCGGCTGATGCCGCATGCTGCCCATCATATTCAAACGGACTCGCAAACGTACATGTAACACATCCTTAAATGGTCCCGCAAACTTACATACACCTGTAAAGTCATGCGCGACCACAAATTCCAATCATCGCAATAATCTAAGGACAATGGCATGCGACAAGAAACGGATTTGCTTCCAGAAGGCCTCACTAGTGTATCCCTTATTCACAGAAACGGCTTTCTCGCTTGGTGGATAACAACTTGGTACGGTTTGGGTTGGTTCCCCGCCATTTGCTACGCGCAACAGAAGGCGTAGTTCATTTGCTGAGTTGCAGCTGACTACAGGAGATGTAAGATAGACACATAGATGTACATTAGCCTACAGATATGCGCACATTTTTCAAAAAGAAACGACCGTGACCAGCGATGGCTCGGCGCTGCTTCTGGCAAACCAAACCGTTGCCTGCTCTGGGTAAGAAAAGACACGAGAGCGCAACTGTTGGAGGAAAGCCTGGGCAGTATCCATATCTACTGACTCTAGGAGACACGCACGGTACTCTGCAGTTCGCCTGCAGGTCTGGAAGCCGGTAAGAACTGACGCCGTCCAGCGACAGTACAATCTTTCACATGAGCAGCCCTTTTCTCGGAGACAGGGCCTGCCATTCGTCGCGTCTTCCACACTTTTTTGCAAACAAGTTTTAAGTCTAAATGAACTGCCCATCGAAACTGGCCATATGAACAACATCTAACCTGGCGAGCACGTTTAGGCGCGCGTACAAATACATCGCTGGGACGAACGTCAAATCCCATGAAGGTTTGTCATGGTCTCCACAGATCCCCTTGGTCCCAGCTGTCGGGCAAATACCGCTTCCCGAGCCGGTAGGCGACACACCTGTGGCGAACCCGTCGGACACCTGCCGTCCATAAATCGTCAGCACAGCCAGGCCTTTGGACAAGGGGTCTTCAGATGCATGCCGACGAGATACGGCCTACTCTGCGACTGCATAAAGACCACCGGCTCAGTACGCCCCGCGCTGCCGAACCATACACCAAACACATTCACGGTTTTCCTGTTCGATCGCCACTGCCGTGTTTGACACTCCGGCCCCGGCTGACGCATGACGTGGACCATTATGCAGTCATCCAATACAGATACGAAGCCGGGAGGCCTCCTGACGGATCCCGACTTCTCGATGCTCTCAACTATCAATGACGGATCCCTCGATTCATCTTCGACTGGTTCATGTTCACCTCACACACACACACTCGCCGACGCATACCATACCCAAGATACCAGTGCACGCATTCCCGAGTTCGCGCGGTCCGACCCCTGTCCCCCCCCCCCCCCCATCACGCCTCCCTGCTTCCTGTCGACCGCTTATTTCGTCGTTCTCTGCCCTGCTGAGCCTCCTCGTGTCCTGCTCAGGGAACACTTACTTCCTGTGATCATCCCACCAGAGTCGATTGCAGCTTCCACACCGTGAACCCAACCCCAGGTCCCTCCCTTCACACTGCCTGACGTGCTCAGGATACACTCTCAGATGATCCGCCTGTTCCGGACAACACCTCACCTCACACGCGGACGCATCGCCAACCCATCAAAGCAGCGCGAACAGCCCACCCCCAGCCACAACTCCCACCCCAAGCACACGCCCGCACACAGCCACTCATGCGACACATCGTCTCACGCTTCCGCACAGTTCTCTGATTTCTCCCGCCGGTCTCCAACACCTCGGGCAAATGCCGTCGTCCAACGGTTCCATTCAAACTGTTCAAACGCCGTGGAGTGCCGTCGCCCCCATAGCCCCCGCTTGACCGCGTTCCCTTCTCCGGACACAGCAAGACACAAGCGGGAGCTGGACTCCCCGTTACAGGTGCTAGACGCCGCCATCTACCTCTCTGTTCCAGCCACGGAAACCCGTCCTATTTCCGGTCTCCACCACGTACAGTTGAAGGCTGAATAAACACGTCACAGACTCCGTGGCACGCCACTCAATTCTTCGCCTCCCACCCAGGGACAGCCAATTCCTCCACATAAAAAAAAGGGGCCGTCACCTAGCGCTGGTGTCGGTTCTCGGCCGCACCACGGTTACCTACGCACACTGACTCATCTACCAGAAGGAGTCCGGGACCGCGGTTTCTTCGACAGTCGCCTGACACTCGAGTGACTTCTGCTTCTTTGTGTGTACCACCGTCTCGAGCCTGTGTTGGCGACGCCCAGTTCCGGGACAAACTCCTCAGCGGCCTCCTGCTACCCGCCCAGTGGCTTACACCCGGAGCCTGTAGGTGACAAGATCGTAGCCGGTCGCAACCTACTGAAGCGTCTCCGCGCTATAGCAACTAGTGTCCTCGCATTGATGCGTCGCCACCTGGCACAAAGTCTATCGATTCCACCGCGTCTCTCTAGACGTGTTGACGCGAACATCAGCATCCACGCGTCAACCGCCGCCGCGCCTCTCTACCGCACCTGGGCACGAGATAGGGACGACCGCCGCTGCAGACGTGGCGTGCCGCCCGCTGCTTTGTGGATCTCGCTCGGGGTGAAGGTACGTCCAATGGTTGCCTCACATGGGAGCTCTGCAGCGGCTCACGGCGACGTCTGACACTTCCACCGACAGCGGGTCCCATCTGGAGAGCAGGTGGCCTTCCCAGCTACACGTTCACACGGTATCACGACCCACCAACAGAAGCCGCAATGCCGTGAGCAACGACCCCGTTTCTTCTGCGTCAGTGCTATTCCAGCTGACTCACTGCCTCCGCCTGACGCATGACGTGGACCATTATGCAGTCATCCAATACAGATACGAAGCCGGGAGGTCTCCTGACGGATCCCGACTTCTCGCTGCTCTCAACTATCACTGACGGATCCCTCGATTCATCTTCGACTGGCTCATGTTCGCCTCACACACACACATACACACACATACACACACACACACTCTGATTTCTCCCGCCGGTCTCCAACACCTTGGGCAAGTGCCGTCGTCCAACGGTTCCATTCAAACTGTTCAAACGCCGTGGAGTGCCGTCGCCCCCATAGCCCCCGCTTGACCGCGTTCCCTTCTCCGGACACAGCAAGACACAAGCGGGAGCTGGACTCCCCGTTACAGGTGCTAGACGCCGCCATCTACCTCTCTGTTCCAGCCACGGAAACCCGTCCTATTTCCGGTCTCCACCACGTACAGTTGAAGGCTGAATAAACACGTCACAGACTCCGTGGCACGCCACTCAATTCTTCGCCTCCCACCCAGGGACAGCCAATTCCTCCACATAAAAAAAAGGGGCCGTCACCTAGCGCTGGTGTCGGTTCTCGGCCGCACCACGGTTACCTACGCACACTGACTCATCTACCAGAAGGAGTCCGGGACCGCGGTTTCTTCGACAGTCGCCTGACACTCGAGTGACTTCTGCTTCTTTGTGTGTACCACCGTCTCGAGCCTGTGTTGGCGACGCCCAGTTCCGGGACAAACTCCTCAGCGGCCTCCTGCTACCCGCCCAGTGGCTTACACCCGGAGCCTGTAGGTGACAAGATCGTAGCCGGTCGCAACCTACTGAAGCGTCTCCGCGCTATAGCAACTAGTGTCCTCGCATTGATGCGTCGCCACCTGGCACAAAGTCTATCGATTCCACCGCGTCTCTCTAGACGTGTTGACGCGAACATCAGCATCCACGCGTCAACCACCGCCGCGCCTCTCTGCCGCACCTGGGCACGAGATAGGGACGACCGCCGCTGCAGACGTGGCGTGCCGCCCGCTGCTTTGTGGATCTCGCTCGGGGTGAAGGTACGTCCAATGGTTGCCTCACATGGGAGCTCTGCAGCGGCTCACGGAGACGTCTGACACTTCCACCGACAGCGGGTCCCATCTGGAGAGCAGGTGGCCTTCCCAGCTACACGTTCACACGGTATCACGAACCACCAACAGAAGCCGCAATGCCGTGAGCAACGACCCCGTTTCTTCTGCGTCAGTGCTATTCCAGCTGACTCACTGCCTCCGCCTGACGCATGACGTGGACCATTATGCAGTCATCCAATACAGATACGAAGCCGGGAGGTCTCCTGACGGATCCCGACTTCTCGCTGCTCTCAACTATCACTGACGGATCCCTCGATTCATCTTCGACTGGCTCATGTTCGCCTCACACACACACATACACACACATACACACACACACACACACTCTGATTTCTCCCGCCGGTCTCCAACACCTTGGGCAAGTGCCGTCGTCCAACGGTTCCATTCAAACTGTTCAAACGCCGTGGAGTGCCGTCGCCCCCATAGCCCCCGCTTGACCGCGTTCCCTTCTCCGGACACAGCAAGACACAAGCGGGAGCTGGACTCCCCGTTACAGGTGCTAGACGCCGCCATCTACCTCTCTGTTCCAGCCACGGAAACCCGTCCTATTTCCGGTCTCCACCACGTACAGTTGAAGGCTGAATAAACACGTCACAGACTCCGTGGCACGCCACTCAATTCTTCGCCTCCCACCCAGGGACAGCCAATTCCTCCACATAAAAAAAAGGGGCCGTCACCTAGCGCTGGTGTCGGTTCTCGGCCGCACCACGGTTACCTACGCACACTGACTCATCTACCAGAAGGAGTCCGGGACCGCGGTTTCTTCGACAGTCGCCTGACACTCGAGTGACTTCTGCTTCTTTGTGTGTACCACCGTCTCGAGCCTGTGTTGGCGACGCCCAGTTCCGGGACAAACTCCTCAGCGGCCTCCTGCTACCCGCCCAGTGGCTTACACCCGGAGCCTGTAGGTGACAAGATCGTAGCCGGTCGCAACCTACTGAAGCGTCTCCGCGCTATAGCAACTAGTGTCCTCGCATTGATGCGTCGCCACCTGGCACAAAGTCTATCGATTCCACCGCGTCTCTCTAGACGTGTTGACGCGAACATCAGCATCCACGCGTCAACCACCGCCGCGCCTCTCTGCCGCACCTGGGCACGAGATAGGGACGACCGCCGCTGCAGACGTGGCGTGCCGCCCGCTGCTTTGTGGATCTCGCTCGGGGTGAAGGTACGTCCAATGGTTGCCTCACATGGGAGCTCTGCAGCGGCTCACGGAGACGTCTGACACTTCCACCGACAGCGGGTCCCATCTGGAGAGCAGGTGGCCTTCCCAGCTACACGTTCACACGGTATCACGAACCACCAACAGAAGCCGCAATGCCGTGAGCAACGACCCCGTTTCTTCTGCGTCAGTGCTATTCCAGCTGACTCACTGCCTCCGCCTGACGCATGACGTGGACCATTATGCAGTCATCCAATACAGATACGAAGCCGGGAGGTCTCCTGACGGATCCCGACTTCTCGCTGCTCTCAACTATCACTGACGGATCCCTCGATTCATCTTCGACTGGCTCATGTTCGCCTCACACACACACATACACACACATACACACATACACACACACACACACACACACACTCTGATTTCTCCCGCCGGTCTCCAACACCTTGGGCAAGTGCCGTCGTCCAACGGTTCCATTCAAACTGTTCAAACGCCGTGGAGTGCCGTCGCCCCCATAGCCCCCGCTTGACCGCGTTCCCTTCTCCGGACACAGCAAGACACAAGCGGGAGCTGTACTCCCCGTTACAGGTGCTAGACGCCGCCATCTACCTCTCTGTTCCAGCCACGGAAACCCGTCCTATTTCCGGTCTCCACCACGTACAGTTGAAGGCTGAATAAACACGTCACAGACTCCGTGGCACGCCACTCAATTCTTCGCCTCCCACCCAGGGACAGCCAATTCCTCCACATAAAAAAAAGGGGCCGTCACCTAGCGCTGGTGTCGGTTCTCGGCCGCACCACGGTTACCTACGCACACTGACTCATCTACCAGAAGGAGTCCGGGACCGCGGTTTCTTCGACAGTCGCCTGACACTCGAGTGACTTCTGCTTCTTTGTGTGTACCACCGTCTCGAGCCTGTGTTGGCGACGCCCAGTTCCGGGACAAACTCCTCAGCGGCCTCCTGCTACCCGCCCAGTGGCTTACACCCGGAGCCTGTAGGTGACAAGATCGTAGCCGGTCGCAACCTACTGAAGCGTCTCCGCGCTATAGCAACTAGTGTCCTCGCATTGATGCGTCGCCACCTGGCACAAAGTCTATCGATTCCACCGCGTCTCTCTAGACGTGTTGACGCGAACATCAGCATCCACGCGTCAACCGCCGCCGCGCCTCTCTGCCGCACCTGGGCACGAGATAGGGACGACCGCCGCTGCAGACGTGGCGTGCCGCCCGCTGCTTTGTGGATCTCGCTCGGGGTGAAGGTACGTCCAATGGTTGCCTCACATGGGAGCTCTGCAGCGGCTCACGGAGACGTCTGACACTTCCACCGACAGCGGGTCCCATCTGGA
Organism: Neospora caninum Liverpool; assembly: GCF_000208865.1. Classification (NCBI taxonomy): domain Eukaryota; phylum Apicomplexa; class Conoidasida; order Eucoccidiorida; family Sarcocystidae; genus Neospora; species Neospora caninum. Next base: position 824,812 of record NC_018390.1, read on the forward strand.
GAGCAGGTGGCCTTCCCAGCTACACGTTCACACGGTATCACGAACCACCAACAGAAGCCGCAATGCCGTGAGCAACGACCCCGTTTCTTCTGCGTCAGTGCTATTCCAGCTGACTCACTGCCTCCGCCTGACGCATGACGTGGACCATTATGCAGTCATCCAATACAGATACGAAGCCGGGAGGTCTCCTGACGGATCCCGACTTCTCGCTGCTCTCAACTATCACTGACTGATCCCTCGATTCATCTTCGACTGGCTCATGTTCGCCTCACACACACACATACACACACACACACACACACACTCTGATTTCTCCCGCCGGTCTCCAACACCTTGGGCAAGTGCCGTCGTCCAACGGTTCCATTCAAACTGTTCAAACGCCGTGGAGTGCCGTCGCCCCCATAGCCCCCGCTTGACCGCGTTCCCTTCTCCGGACACAGCAAGACACAAGCGGGAGCTGGACTCCCCGTTACAGGTGCTAGACGCCGCCATCTACCTCTCTGTTCCAGCCACGGAAACCCGTCCTATTTCCGGTCTCCATCAAGTACAGTTGAAGGCTGAATAAACACGTCACAGACTTCATGGCACGCCACTCAAATCTTCGCCTCCCACCCAGGGACAGCCAATTCCTCCACATAAAAAAAAAGGGTCGTCACCTAGCGCTGGTGTCGGTTCTCGGCCGCACCACGGTTACCTACGCACACTGACTCATCTACCAGATTGAGTCCGGGACCGCGGTTTCTTCGACAGTCGCCTGACACTCGAGTGACTTCTGTTTCTTTGTGTGTACCAACGTCTCGAGCCTGTGTTGGCGACGCCCAGTTCCGGGACATTCTCCCCAACTTCCTTTTGCTACCCGCCCAATGACGTACAACCGGAGCCTGGATAATACCGGGATATGCTCCCTACGGGGGTTTCGATTGCCGCGTGTGTCGTATCTTGCTATATCTCTCTCTCCCATGTTCGCGTCTTCGCGGCAACAGGAGCGTCGTGTGACAAATGGTATGAGCGTACCAATGATATCCGTGAGGTCTGTACAGCACACCGTCGCCTGTTAGGAACTCGCTGCTCATCATTAAGCAACAGCGTCCGCCTGCTCATGTTGCCGGCACTACCCGCTTCCACATCCCTGTTTCTCCTTGATGGTTTCTTGCTTTTAAACGGAAAAAACAGAAGCGATCTGCATCCTGCTGCCTCCCACGGAGCGGCAGTGGCCACTGTTGTCTGGGGGGCGGAGTTCAACGGAAATGACGCTGTCCGTGGGTTCTAGGACCGAGAGAGCAATTGCCAACCGAGCCTCGTGTGCGCATGTGAAGCAAGAGCTGCTCCATCAGTGGAACTCGCACGCCCCCTCCCCCACACCACCTTAGAAGCTGCAGCGGATAGTCAGGATGCCGACAGGGCGGCGCGTTGTGTTTCTACCCAGGCAGCTAGAAGGCATACTACTTCCGCCTGAAGAACGAGGAAAAGCAAGTAAAATAAAGCCCGCTGTTCAACGCCTCGTGGTACAGCGGCACCTTTCTCCACGCTGCTGGGGGCACGAGCTTGCCCTTCAGTTCGTGCGGAGCATGACGACGTTTGTTCAGAAATGGGAACGAAGTGGATATCGTGCACAGCGCCAGGCCGTCTAGCGGCGACCCTGCGTACATCCTTCTCTTCCTGAAAGGCGGCATCACGATATCGGAGAAGGTAGCTCGACTGGAGAGTCGTCTGTGTCTTGTGTTTCCGTCCCAGCGGGTACCACATGTACCTGGTTCACTCACCAGATGTATCTCTCATCTCAGATAACGGGGGTACTACTTCTGGACCTCCGGGACCCTTGAGAATGACCCTCTCGCAGTGCCTTCGAAATGGACGCGCCTACCGCCGCTTCACCATACTCCCGATAAAGCCACAAGGCGCTACAGAGGAACAAATTATCCCTGTTACCGCTTGCGCCCTCTAGCTCGTTTAGACGGCGCGCTTACCACGTGAAACAGAATACGCATTTCCGTGCTATCAGGAGAACGGAAAAAACGGTGAGCTATGCCTAGGTCCGGGTTCGAACTTTCCGCGGCACCCTTCGTTAAGACCAAATAGCACCCTTCATTTACCACGGAACCGCCTCGGGAACCATGGTAAGGGTTCAGCGGCTTGGAATAGGCGTATGCCTGCTAGGGCCGTACTGAGAGAGGCTCCACAGGCCGCGCTACCCATGATGCACTGCGTCAACTGGCGCAGATGGAACGGCAAAGCATTAACGAGCTCCAGGGTATGCGAACTCCCCCAGACTATACTTTCTGGCAGCAACGCGGAAAAGACACATTGTGTGGGCCCCCAGTGACAGGCGCCCTACCAACGGATTTGATACATCTGCTTCCCCCACGTGTTCCCCGAGACCAGGTGACGCACATGGTTCGCCACCACTGCGATGACGAGTCAATAGTCACAGCCAACCCAGTCGGCAGCTAGGTGCCCAATCATCGTGCCTCCACACATTCCACAAATACAGATTCAGTGTCTGCCGCATTCTAGTACAGATTCGGTTTCCAGGTGGGTCTGGGGACAGAGAATCTTTTGTGTCATTCTCAAATGGGAGGGGGACCTCGAAAAGACACCAGACCGTGCTGATGAGGCCGGACGGAGTGAGCAAGAAGAGAACACCGCATGCGCCTGCTGCTGGTCCAGACGCGTATATCCACTGAGCCAAGTGTTCTCTGCAAGCTTGTGGAAGCTCACGTCCCTCACGAGCGTCGGGAGCACGGCGCAAGACCTCGTTGACTTACTATCTTTAAACACAAGGCATTGAATACCAGTTCGTTACCCGATACACGCAAAGGGAGACTACAGGACTTGTTTAGAGTACCCCTTGGCACCTCGTACACCGTTACAGTGACAGGGCGGTCGAGGACGGACGTGGGGCAAAAGTGTGTGAGTGCCCGTCTGCGTCTTCGCTCTAAGGGTTCCCACTCGGTCAAAATACGTCCTTCAGCTCACTTTCTGTAGGGGTAGCAGACAGGCAGAAATCATACGTTGCACCCATGACAAGAAGGCGTGATGAGGTATCCCTCAGTTCCCTTGGAATCTACACCCTGCAGAAGCGATAAGAGTAGGATCGCGGATCGCCGCCAGCCCGCGGCAACCTCGAAGGCGCACACGTCGGACGGCACACGAAACGGCAGTCGGTTTCAAAAGAACGCTGTTGACTGTGACGGGGGGGTGGCGGATGGTCTCCACAAGAGAGGTCGTTCCAAACGCTGAACACTTTACCTGCGTGGTTCCATGGCTCTTGCATGGCAGTTCATGGAGCCGGGCTAGTGGTGACCCTGTTTCAAGACGCCAGTACTACTCCAGTTCGCCAAAAAAGTCGGCACGCAATCATTGGTATATCTCCTAAAGGTCGGTGCGCCGCCCATGTTATCACGCGATGTGCCGGTGTGGGAGCACAGCCGTACTTTCGCTGGTGACTGTGGTGAAGAGACAGAACAATCAAAGGTCGCTTGTCTCCGACGCGATGCTCTGTCCGAAAAACATGCAGAGCTTTACTCTTCGCCTGAGCGGATAAATGCACCCGAGTCCTGAGGCGATGTAACGCACGGGTGCGATGACGTTTGGGTAACCGCTCCATCGTTTCGGTGAGGGGATAAGCGCTCAGTTCCGGAGAACAGGCACGTGAAGGACGAGGGACAGATGGGGAAGCGAAGCCTCAACGTCAGACCCATTAAGGGCGCGTAGCAGTCTCGTACATTTCTCATGTGTTTTAGGAGTGACGCTGATCTCTCTCATTAGTCTGAGGCGTTACGATTAGCCTTGACTGTCTGCTGTATCAGGACTCACTATAAACTGCATTCGTGAATGCGATTGCTGTTTAGGGTTCTCGCACCCGAGCTTTCCTCCACCTCCCGTCCCTGAACGCCGGCACAGCTTGCAGTGCTGGCACCGCTTCTGGCTGCGAGTGTCTCTATACAGAAGATGAAAATCTGAGCAGTAGAAAATCTGAAATCTGTGATGTCACCCTTCAGCGACGTGCTTCAACCGTGGGGTTGTCGGACAGCAAAACAAGACGCTGAAACTCTCTGACAGGTTTAAAGTGGACTTACGCATTCGTCGTCATCTTCATTACCATTTGACCCATCCTCGCCGCTCCCGCCGCTATTAATCAGGCGCCGCGAGGTCGTGCCTTCACGCAAATCCCCCCGTCGAGAACGCGAACCGGCGCAACGGCGGATCCAGGCGGAAAGAGCAGAAACTGTCAAGACCAAGACGGCCAACGCCGCTATCCGCCTCGGGTTTGATATTCTGGAGAAGCGTCGCCTCCACAAGGCTCTGAAGGGAGGAGCAAAACGAGCAGCAAAATGACGAGTTCTTCGCGCTGAGCTGTATCTGTGCAGGCTCTGCTCAGAAGAGCAAGATGTAGGCGGAAATCCGTAGCTGAAGCTACTGGAGACATAGTTTCCTGGCAGCGAACTCTCCACCGAGAAATCGCGGGGCCGGCTTCGCGTGTGACGACACACGGCGGATGAAGCGTGCAGGACACGTTCATTCAATTCAGAGTCTGCAGGAAAATGCGTGGAATGACGGAATCAGAATATACACAGACAAAAAATGGAAGACCGCCGCAGAGGCGAAGGGGCGAGAGGAAGCCGCAGTTGCTGCTGCGCTTGTATCAGCTCAACTGAACGATGTGAGAGTCAATGAGACGGGCTGTCGGGGCCGATATGTAAGAAGATGTACAGGTTTCACAGAGGCACGCCAACAGTCTGGCAGCGTCGTTGGGTGCTCTGGGTTGAGAGAGAAGGTGTGCACGGCAGGGACGGGCAAGCGACGGAGTCACTTGGTGTCTGGACAGGGAAGCGTGGCACACGGTACAGACCCTAGCCCAAGCCAGGAATGAGAGGTTCGGCTGCCAAGCCGCATTCCAGAAAGGGAACACTTTGACGTTAATACGTACAGAAACTGCTGGGGTTTTCTGCAGCTTTGCCTCACACCATTCCCTCCAGAGAGCGCGCGACAGATCTTCACAGGAGTGACGAAGTTTCGCAGCTTACTGGATGTTGCTCCGAGCACGGGGATGACTGGATATGTCATTACGTTGTAACTGTTCTTCGACATGTGCCTTCTGCACCAGACCTGGTGTGCTGGAAGCAGGCAGTGGCGGAGACTGCAAACACTCGGTTCCAACGAAGCCACGATGCAGAAGTATGCTGGCTCCAGGCAGCAGCCAGAGAAAAAAACGTGCCATCTTCATCTTGACGTCACCGTGTGCCACAGACTTTCAGTACCTGCTTTACTTGAATTGAAAATGCGAAGGAGTCACGCAACCTCGCCAGGGAAAGAGCTGTCGACAATCTTTTGGTGGAAGAACGTACGGCGGGCTGGTAGGCAAGTGCTACTACCGTTAAAGAAGAGAAACGGCTAGAAGGGTGAGAACCTCTGATGTAGCCTCACCACAAGTCCTGCCAGAGAAGCGCGACACCACTTTTGCACAAAGCTAGACTAGCGCCTGGCGGTGCTACTTGAACCTCGACGGGGACGCATGCTCCTAGCGGACCGCATCTGAACGAAACTATCTTTAATTTCGGTATATACGCAGGTGTGCCTACAAGTGATCGACGCATCTAAGCATGCAAAACTAGACGATATCCAGATCTCTGGTGTAATTTGCAGCGCTCCTGGAACGGCGCTGTCGTTGAGTGGCTTTTTTTGCATGCGGGCTCAAGGAGTCAAACCGGTCTCCCAGGTCTCCGTGATCACTGCAGAGGCTCGCCTCCCCTCGCGAGTCAACAACCAAGCCCCAACGCACTACCCCCCCGGCGCCCAGAACCCGGCACAGCGCAGACGGACGACAGTTGCCCTCAGTATTTTGGGGAGCTGGCGATATATATGCGCGCGAAGTAGCAGCACATGTCGTCCACCTACGGTCGGCATTACTGAAGAGGTTAAAACATTGGACGGGAAATGCTGGCAGCTGACGCGGTCCACAGAACCTGGATGCACAGAGAAAACAACCGGGTTTTTTCGGGCTCCATTGCCAAAGAGTATACGAATCAAGTTTCAAAAGTGTTTGCTTGGAGTCGGCGCCGTTCCTTGGACGCCTGAGAATTATTTAGCAGTGCAGCGTCTCCGTGTTTTCCCTCGACAGACACTCGAGCTCCACAAAATCGGGTACCTGCGTCACAGAAAGAGAACTTGGGAATGAAAAGGCCACTCGTAACGTTTGCTCTCTGCGTCTCACTTCTGGTTTGTGTAGTCGACGAAGTATTCTAGGCAGACTCTCTCTGTTGGCCGGGCGAACTCAGTTCGCTCTGACCAGCTCTGCCATACACCGTTCATGACTTCTGCGTTTGTTTCTGCAACGTCCTTATCCCAAGCCACCCCTTCGCCTCGTTTGTGTACAAGCTGCTGTTTTTGAGAAAAAGCCGTGCGATCCTATATTGGCGAGCTTCCTTCACTTTCGCAACGATGGTCAAGTACTGCGGGGCCAAAAAGTGCGACTTAATCGATCTCCTGAATGCTGCGACCACGTCGAGGGAACGCAACAAGGTCGTGAAGCAGCTAAAGAAATTTGACCCGTGCCCGAGACGGGAACTCGATGTGGAATTCGACGCAAAAGACTGCAGCTGCAAAAAGTATAACCAGACGCAGTACTTCATGTGAGAACATCCACGAGCTCTCTTGAGCCGATTCAGGAACTCTCGTGCTTCCGGGGTTTTTTCGAAATGTGGAAATTGCTCGTGTGGACTTCTCTAATGTGACCCCTTTACGAATCTACCGTTTCTGTTCATCTCACGTGATTCTTGGTGAAATGGGGAGGTGACTACTAGTTCTGTGAACATCCAAGTTCTGCCTTCGTCGAACGTTAGACGGAAGACGGCATGGTTTGCTGGAAGTTTGTCTAGGTGGGGGAATACTACCAGTTACCTTTCTATGTACGTGTACTTGAAAAACACCCGGGGGGTCAAGTACCTCACGGGATTTTTTCAATACGCATATGGTGTTTGCAGTCGCCGGTATCACCATGTCAACGCCTTTCTATGTGTGACATTTCGGCGCATTAGCTCCACACACTAGTGGTCACTATTGTGCAGAGGAAAATGCTACATTTTGACTACCAGGAGAAGGTTTACTGGAGCTTTACAGGCGTAGACACTTGTAGAACACAAAAGATCAGTGGTGACTTACAGCAAAGCACAGATTTCCATTTATCAAAAAGGAACGTCTCATTTTTTCACTCAATAAGAATCGTCAGCGGAATTGTCACAAATGGCTTGGTGCCCATCGGTCTTTGTTTTCAGGTGCTGGAGGTGCGACAAACCAAAGACGACGTCAGTCAAAGTCATGTGGAACAGTCCCAAAGGTATACAGATTTTCCGGCTGGGAACCAAAGGCTGCAAGCAGATCCTCCTATTGTTTGTCTTGTCTTAGCGAAGAGAGAAACACTCTGTTGGGACTAAAACGTTTATTTTCAGAAGACGCGTGCCAAGAGAGGAATTGGTCGTCGCTGCACATTCCATTTTTGATCCTCTGGTCATTCGAAAGGCCCATCACGTTCTCCATATTCTGATGCCTGTTTTTTTGCAGGTTTGAAAATAATATGCAACACATGCTACTTCGCTTTGAACGCGAATGCGGACCTGGAGAGGTCCAGGAAGGAAAACGCGCAGTACTACGATTTCATGAAGAAAAAGTAGCGACTGCCTGTCCAAGCAGCCCGGTTCGCCCGCGTGTCGGCACGCCTCGTCCTCTTCTAAAGTCTGCTTCTGCGGAAACCTCGAAGGCCGTCAGATGAAGTTTGTCGTATGCCGTTTGCTCTCAGTTGCGGGGGCCGTGATAAACTACTTTGGAACTAGTGTCGAACTCAGGTCTACCATACCATGAATAACGTGCGGATGCCTATGCACCAGCCTAGGGTCCCAGGTCTGCTACGTCTTCCTGTCAGCCGCAGTCACTCCGCGAACCAAAGTGCGTATAGAAATACAACGCAGAAATCTCCCACAGAACAGGATGGGGGCGATATCGATATTTGTTGAAAGAGAAGTCAGGGTAGTGCGAGCAGGTGGCCTGGGAGTTGAAGGCATACACGCGTCACACCAACCCACCGCATATTTACAAACTGCTGTCCGTGCACCATTATCCCAGACCACGGACGGATGATATTGACCAAGATTCCCTACAATGTTGAGGTTATCACGACGTCGTCACGTCTTGTGTACCACCGTTCTCATGTTCCTTCTGTAGAGCGGACGATGCTTCACTGTTGCGTTCTGCACTGCCTTGTCACCGTTTAGGTCACTACAGAAACTTCCGTAATATGTACCGCGCGGTGTCGATTTCGCAGATAAGCCGCTGCCCTGCTGCATTCACAGATCAACAGAAGAAAAGTGAACTGTGGAGACAGAACGGGGATTATGCAGAGCATGAGCATGCATCCTGTAAATCAGTGGTCAATTAAGTATAGCAGAACCTCGTTCCTGTCTTACGTATTTCTGGTATTAGTTGCTTTACTTCTTTTGCAGTTCTCGAAGAGGCCGTGCAAGAAGCAGGTAGAGATTTGTTTCTCGATTTCGAACTCGAGAGTGTGTGAGCCGTCAGTAGTTGTAACACCTCGACCGGATAATAAGCCTAATTGACATTCCTGAACTAAATCTGTCTCCAAATTTCTAAATAAAAATATGCTCAGTTCCCCACACTACGGTCGCCTAGCAGCAGGTTCGGCGATTCAACACATATATGTACGGGGTAGCTGAACACCTCAGGGCGAAAAACGAAAAATGTGCCCACCTCTTATCGCCCCATTGCATCCTCTTCCAGGTCTTCGTAGCCCTGTTCTTTCCGCGCCCTCAGCGCCACTGTATACGAACATCTCTACCAATTTTCGAACTTTTACTAGTGGTCTCGTCCTCTTTCCGCATCGCACTATGCATTGCGTGCGTTGGCGACGCAGCTCAAAAAAAAAGCAAATTCCAGCGGAAGCAAGTCAGGATCAACACCTCTAGCTCTGGTATTCAGGGTAGAAGCCATCTGAACAAAGGGTACGTACGGGAGTGCTACAAGCATCGGCTGCTGCACAGCAAGGGAAGACAGTTATTTCTGTAATCACAACAGCTACATTGTTGCTAGCCTCAACGTTTCCTGGTTAATCTAAAAGCCATCCTCATGTTGGAACCGACAATTTCATATGGTCTTTTACTGCTCTGCCTTCCCTTCCGTCCGGTAATGAGACCTGAAGGGAAGGCAGGCGACGAAACCACGGATTCTAACCCAGGATTACTGGGCCACTAGCTGGTAAGACAATAGGGAATTGCTTTCTTTCTAGCTTCGTACCAGCTACATACCGTTGCTCGGCACCTCGAAGCTAATTTTCACTGCTGCTGAACGGCCGCATGCGACCCGAATGACTCCAAGTAGTGAAGAGCACGAGACTTGAAATGCCTTCGGAAAAGCGCGGGCAACCCGTCGAGTTCTCTTCATCGAGAGAGAGAGAAGCCGGTTACATATAGCGGGACAAAGCTTGCTCATACAGACCATAGTCATTCATAGTTAAGCAGAAAACAGGCACCTCTGACTTCTCCCAGCTCGACGAAACCTCAGAAACATACAACGCCACAACAGTCCTTTATATCGTTTGCATACATGCAAGCAGCAAAAACGGTGCCAGCCTGTCATGCCCCCCCCGTTTGCTGAACCATAGCATCAATAACATCTCCGTCTTCGATACCCATATCTAAGGGGGTTTTCTCCGGTTTTACACGCTCTCCATCGAACAGAAATCTTACAGCGTCCATGTGTTGGCCTAGACGATTGCAGTATGCCTGCATAAGTTTCTCAAGCTTAGTCTTCTTCTTGATTTTGAAGTATACCTCACTTCCGTCCTGCATACAAGCCCGTAGATGGAGAAAGACGCAACACTCACCTCGTGAAAAGTCGTCTTTGCCAACCACTCGACCACCCTCATGATTCAGCAAAAGCCACGTTCACTTTGAACGGACAGTGCACCACAGCAATCGTTGTTCCGTACTGTTCACATGGCAAAGTTCTTCCTTCTATGATATGAAAAATGAAGGCGGTCTGGATGTTACGTGCGCAAAAAAGAGTTGACGTAGAAGCTCAACACCCCCTTCCTCCCGGTGTGCGTATGCATACACCTCACGGTACCGGTTGGCCGAAGTAACTACGCCAACAACGCCCAAACCAGCGAGGCTGCTCAGTTGCGGGATTGATGAAGCAACGTGCCTTTCTTCTCTTGAAGTTGTCTCTGCGAAATTTCTCCTCTGCAGCAACAAAGCAACGCCCTATTGCGTGTTGACACACACCCATAGGCGATCTTCCAGGAGACGTAAAGCAGAGTATTAGGCAACGCGCGCATTGCCTTGCGGCCACGTTACCAACGGGACGCGATGGTGTTCAGAGAAAGAAAAATCATCTATAACTCGCTAGGGAACAGGAAAACGATCCACTTACGGGTGAGCGAACCTTAAGCTGCATATGCTCCTTTTCCCCAGCATCGTCCTTTTTGTCGTCCGACATCGTGTCCATAAAAATCGTTCAGGGAAAACGCACTTGGACTGATAAATGGTAGAAGCGGAAGAAGTGTCAACCGTTTGCGTAAACACGGCAGCCTTTCTATCTAAACCCGAAATGACTTTTTGGAGCACGGGAAAACCCACAAGGGTCTGCAGATTTTACGAGGAAGGGAAAAGTGTAGAGTTTTTCAGAAGTGGTATTGCTGCTTGCTGGAAAGAGCGCCACTTTCCGCGTGCCAATCGCGTTCACGCTTCACGCTCGCATGCTGTCTACCTTTTTTTCTTCCTCCTGGTCATTCTCCCCCGTCGCCGTCCAGCTCGAGTATCTGGAGCTGTGACGCACCACGACTTTACCCCCACCTTGGGTTGCTTTGTCGTTGATGTCAGCCGCCGCGGCAGCAAGGATGCTACAAGGGTGGCGTCGGTTTATCTGCCGACGGGAATCGAACCGACAGGGAGGTGGGAACGTCTCGAGTTTCTTTCGTTAGCCTCAGCACACGAGCGACTTTCATCCGGCCTTACATGCAACCGGGGATGTCGCTACGCCGTCGCAGGATTCATGCTCAGTAACCCACCGTGCAGGAACAAATATTATTTCTTTTCATTTTGCAACCTAGTATCATTGTCGACAGATCGAAATATTCCTTGGTACCGCCAGCGTCGTATAGATCAGCACAATTGTTCCAACTTTGATGACAAATTTGCAAAACGAATCGGATCCCGGGCTACGCAGCACAGGGTCACGTGAACGCGATATTGCACTGCATGCAACGAATTTTTCGTGTGTCAAACATGTCCGTACGTTGAATTATGTGACTGAATGTTTTCCACAAGTGCATAAATGGTGTAACGCATGACCCACTCGTGTCTCGCACTCAAAAAAATGGGGCCGTGCAGTCGTGCTAGCGTTGCATTACTTGTTGGACCGTGGTGTCGCTTGAGAGGGAGACAGTGTCTATTTGAGCTCTCGGCATTTCTATCTGTGTCTCACCACAAAGACAGCCACAGCAGGAGAGGCTGTAGGGTCGCACAGACCCGACAGTAGACTGTAGTAGGATACCTTTTTCACCGCGGTGGGAGTAGGTGATATTGCCCGTTGTGGTATTGACCGTCCACAAAGCTCTTTGTCGCACGGCTCGACTCTTATGCAATCTGGTGCTTGTATCATGGTTGTAGTGCACTCGCAAGATTCCTTTCTTGACATCTGTTTGCGGTACTTTGAAAATAATAACATACGATAACCTCGCAACTTGTCCGCCGGACGCTGACTGTGCTACAACATCGCAGAACGGGCGGTGATGACTTCAGCGTTGAACCGGGGGTTGGCAACGTTGCGTGTCTAGCCTAATCGCCAGTTGTAGCCTGTTTTTTTTTTGCGTAAATCCCCCTTATAATTTATTATCTGTAGCTACACAATTTTACGGAAATTTCGTCAGCAATGCGGTCAGAACTGAGCAGAGAATACCGATGAGTGTTTCAAAAAACAGATCCAGTACTCAACGCGAAAAGCAAGGCATTCGATTTGCGAGGGGGCCTTGCGGGGCTCTGAAAGAGATTAGACTTCTTGAAGAACCATGCCATTGGCGCACAACTACAGTTTCAGGCAATCTCTGCAAAGCGGGCTTCCGTTACGGGTCACCCGACAAGGCCTTGATAATGCAAATATCCTGGGTTGGATCCAACAGCGAACGGTTTTCCCATCTAGAACTCCCCTATAAAGGAAGTATCGACCATCACTCGCAGTGACGACATTTTCTCATCGGTTGGGCAGCCTGAACAAGAGGTTCGAAACAAGCAGTTCCGACTGTCTCGCAATGCATTCGCACACGCCGTTATCCTTGTCATAGTGACAGGTACAGCAGCAGTTGCGAAGCCTTATGTGTGAAGAAGGTCAGTCAGGAGTGACCTTTGAAACGGGGATTGATCCGTAGCCTGTGGGGAAACTTTTTCTAATATAAGCCTTCATTTTCCTCACGTTGCTCCGCTTTCTTCGAGATTCAAATTTGACTTTACACGATGCCATGAATCCCTTTCGAGCGGGGACATTCCTCCTGGCGTGCAGAGTAGCCTGTGTTCGAAGCCCTAGTCGGGTCATGTGAGCGACACTAGTTGGAACAATCTCTCCCCGCTGCAAGTCGTCGTGGCGGTGAAACCCTTTAGGATGAGTTGAACTGTATATAGTGGGGGCACAGTGATTGTAACAGACTGCCCGTGTCGATGGCATGGCTACTATACGATGAAAATGTCTGTAACAAGACTTTATGAGTAGTTATAGAAAAGAGCCTTTAATGAATCAGATGGAACTGCATGACCAGGAAATCAGATAAACCTCGGGAGTGCATTGGGGTATACTCGCAGTGATATTTCTTGCCAAAATGCAGCTGGCACACTGCCGCACACGCTCTTACCATAGTTGTGTATGAGCCGTACTGGAGCTCCAGATTCGGTTCCCCATTATGATGCAAGTCAGCCCATTTCATACAACAACCGTAGCATCCACTCTCGAGGGACCGCGGTGATGGTTCTGACTGCATGGCGAAAGTGACAGTCCCAGCTGAGATCAGAGTGTGTTCACCTTTCGGAACATAGTGGTGATAAATGCAAAAGGATACCAAGGTGTTCATTCAGCAGCCTGGCGCTTTGACCCACTGCAGGGTGCAACGGCGCAGATGAAAACGTAGCTCACCGGAGAGAGCAAATCCGTGTAAGACCGCCGATGAGTCACTCATGAGACGAAAATCGTCTTAATCCTATGCCCACAGCACGGCTCAAACTGGAATATAGGTACGGCTTCTTACTTCTATAGACTGTAAGACGCAGCCGCCGTAATTCATCATATGATTCAAGCAAAAGTAGATTTTCTTCGTGCCCTGTGGACACCGGAAAATGCAAATAGGGAATATGCAGATGATGAGAGACATGGGTTCTAGTGATTGGGTACGCCGCACACCGTGCCCGCATGTGCCGATTGTTCTACAGACACATACCATGAGATGCTGAGGCAGCGCCTTAGACTTCCTAGCAGGTTGTGACTTCTTGAGGGGCCCTGATGAGGTGATGATCAAGCGATGAAACTCTTTTCAGTGCGGATACTTGAAAATACGTTCAAAGTGACCGTGTGTGGGGCTTAACTTCGACAGGTTGCTGGTGGCGCTAGCTGTGGACATGACGGACCTAGAAACTGTGGTAGTTGCTTAGCAGAGCAGGCAGGGACCAGCAAAGTCATTGAAAACAGTGTGGTTGTTAATGAGAGTATGCTGAGTTTGCAGGTTGTCTCGAGCCCCCCGAAAGTGCCTGGTTTTTCGTCTGCGACAGAAGAAAAGGTACTAACCTAGCGTAGTGTGCGTGATCTGCAGAGCTACCCAGTCAGATATTCGATGCGGTGTCTGAATAAAAAGTGCCAGGTTTTGGGATTTACATGGTTGATGCAAACAAGCTGCATGAAATGAGGATTCTTGCCCGTTCACAACAGTGACAAAATTCAAAACTGCTTGCTCTGGGGGAGAGCCCACCTATAGCAAGAGACGGCTGCTACCGTTGACCCCAAATCCCGGTGAATCACTTGTACAATACTTGCCCTAAACGCTTTTCCGACGGGCTCTGCAGTCCAGAGCGTCGACTTTCCAAGTTGCATCACTGACTACAACAACGTTAAAACTTACTACCGCATAAGGCTGTCCTACACACGTGGATCCTCACACCAGTAGCTACTCTTGTCACAGCGGCGCTGTCATATAACGCAGGTGAAGGCGGGGTGAATTCATCTCTGGTAGGCGTAAATCCATTTGGCCTTCCTGTTTGTGGCTGGGTGTGCCTGGCGAACTCTTAGGGGGAACACGAGTGAAGAGAATGGCCTATAACACATAGCACCACGCTCCTTTTTCACGACAGTGGCGTATTGTTAGCTCCCACGAAAATGTGGCATATCTATGTGCATCTTTCTCCATCGAATTTTTCTCCTTTCGCTTCCAGGTGAAAGGATGCGCAGGGTTTCTACGCTTCGCCACATGAACCCATGCACACTCGGGGCCTTCTGCCGAGACACCGCGCCACCGGCAGTCGAGCTACCGACGCTGTTCGCGGCCTCGGACCTGCATGCGAACTCTACCTGTCTCAGCCGAGAAAAGTACTGTAGGCAGGATCGGATGAAAGATGCTCTTTGTCTTGTGTCTTCAAGCGCGCTACTGTGCTAGCCTCGTGGTCTGTTTTCTCGTGTGCGGCCGGCGGATAGTGCCCGGAGCAATGACGGGAGATTGGCCACTCCGTCCATGGCTAATCGCATGCTACTTTCCAATATCTCGGGACAACTCCTTCCTGTAGTCAAACATATTATTTAGGCGCTTGGATATAACGCTTTCTCCAGTTAGGAGCAATCGTCCATCCCTGAGCTCAGTCCCTGAAGTCACTGTCTCGTTCCACGCCGAAGGTTGAGGCCGCAGCCCCTCCATTATTTCCAGAGGAAGTTCCCCTGAACGAAACAAGTGACAGGACAAGAATTTTGTTCATCCTGGAATTCATTATCATGTCCGAAGCAGAAAACGTGATTCGGAGAACTTCAACGCGGAACGGGTTCTGCAGCGTACATTGCCGAAACTCGCTTGACGGACGCTGCCACGACGGTGGGCCAACTTCTTCTGTTGCTGGATGCTTAATCCGAAAAGCGGAGTGGAATTAACTTTTCAGGCAAGGTCGTCATGGTGCTACGTCTTCACTGTTCACCTTGATTCCAGAGATCGCCCCTGGGTGTGAAGCGCCAACCTGTCGGCACCAAAGACAGGCCAAATCCACCCTCCGTATAGGATTGTCATTTCCGTATCACATTCATTGTTTTTTACTTCTGCACGACACTGCAGGTATCACTCGACATCGACCTTTCTCGGCACCAAGATGAACGCCACTGCACAACCAGAGGGGAGCTCACAGGCTATGAATGGACGCTCGGATACCACAGATGCTGTGGAAGATGGGAAAGCGACAAAAAAGGTATGAGTTGTACCGCTGACGACAGAATGCTGCCTGGCTGCTTCATCCTGCCTGAAGACAAGAGAGATATCCTGCACAAGGGGATCTCGCTGGCTACGAGGAGAGCTCCCCCTTGCGTGCTATCTTTAATGGCCATCGTAGACAAACGACGTCCACGTGTTTCTCTTAGCGCTGCCCCGTCGGCCGTCCATGTTCCGCCGGGTATCGTTTGCACAGTTTAGCATACCTTTCCGCGTTGGGTTTTATCCTTACACAGACACCGGCTACCTCAGAAGACAGAGTGCTGCTGGATAGCTCTGCTGCAGCTAGAGAGGTAGTGTCGGTGCGACTTCTGTGCACCAGTCATGAGAACTCGTACGTGTCACTTGTGTATACGTTCATCTGGAGGCTAACATAGTAGAAAACGGGTGCATGAAGTTTTCTGTTTCTGACCCGATTTGTGCAGTCCTACTCAAATAATGCATGGCTACAGAGCCGGCCGGCTAGACAAGTTCGCATGCTGTGCGAGTATCTAGAGGTTCGGGATCGGCTAAGACAGCACCGCATCCTGGCAACCTTCCTCGTTATCGGCACAGCGCGGGCTCTTACCCACGACCAGTGGAACAAACGAATGAATGCAGCAATGACCCTCCTCAGGCGTTTGGAGAACGACAGAAAGGAATCCGACGGTGCGCCCGTGAGCGATCCTGAGGAGGTTCTTGCCGTGGAACAGGAGATTTCACATCTCCGTCGTCTCGAATGGCTTTGTTCGTTTTCCGAGAAGGTCACTAGGCTAACACGCAGACTGGCGGAGTGGGTGCTAACGGACGAAGCAAGGGCTGTAAGTTGTCGGATCACAAGCTTGCTGGGGTACACGATTACTCGGCGTAGGAAATAATCTCTGTCGGAACCCTGAAATGTAATTCTGTACGATTGAAAATAGCGGGGTGCCCGCACGGAGGTCTCCTGAGGCCGCAAGTGAGGCACAACCTAGTGTGCTCATCGGAAATGTTAATCGCCAGCACGAAACTGTTCACGCCGACGAACGCAGTTCCCCACACGTCGACGCAAGCAGACACGCGCACACACCGCCATCATTGACCCTTGTTCTATTCAGCTTGCTCCAGACTGTATCTTCAGGTGTGCAGCAGAACAACACTTGGAAGACGAGTGACGACAACTATACGGGGAGGGATAAATTCGGAAGCCAAAAGGCAAGGCAGGGCGATTGTGGACACTGGCCGGCGTACCGCGGCAAGAACTGCTTTCCCTTTAACGATTTCCGTTACCAGCGCTTCTTTCCTGCCATTTGCAGGCCGGCAAAAAGATCCTTGACGAGTTTCCGACACCATTAGACAATGCTGAAGAGTGGGGCCCCGAATCAGGCTCCCAGAGTCAGCAACTTGTCTACTGCCCCGTAGCCATTTGCACGGGGGGGGGTCCAGGGTTGATGGAGGCAGCGAACAAGGGTGCGTCTGAGGTCCCGGGCGCTCGGACTATTGGCATGGGAATAAGTCTTCCATTTGAAAATGGATTGAATCAATACGTAACGAAGGAACTGGGCTTTGAATTTCAGTATCTCTTTGCGCGCAAGTTCTGGATGGTCAACACTGCTCTCGGGGTCATCGCTGCGCCAGGAGGATTTGGAACGCTAGACGAACTCATGGAGGTGATCGCACTGAAACAGACGAACAAACTGAAACGAGATATCCCTATTGTGTTACTCGGAAAAACATACTGGACGGTAAGAGAATAAAGCAGCCACGGGCGAAATCGCGATGCGCCTCTGCAACTTCCACTGTCTCTGTCTCCACGAAACGCATGGCTCATTTCGTTGTTTGCCGAGGCGCTGCACGTACGACGGAAGGCACTCTTTTTTGTGACTGGATAGCACATTACTCATGGCCGTTCGCCTGTACACCGTGGTCAGAAGTCGAGTGACAGTCACCAGTATTCTTGCGGTAAAATGCAGATCAGCTTGTATCTAATCATACTCTTTTTGTCTCTTTGGATATAAACAGCTCCATGCGCACCGGGCGTTGTGTGGGCATTCTGTACTGTTCCTGCAGAGTATCATCAACTTCGACAAAATGGTGGAGTTTGGAACAATCAATAAGAAGGATTGTGACCAACTATTTCTCACAGACGACGAAGATGTGGCCTTCGAGTACATTAGAAGCTTCCTCCTGGGAGACAAGGCGACAAGCGGAGAAGGCTACACCCAGAAGTCTCTGGCGAGAAGACACCGAGAGTAAATGAAAAACAAGTAGATGAAACAAGCAATAATATTAAAGTCATGCCTCCCGACTATAGCACTTAATATAGTATCGTAGAGGGAAGTGCTACCTTAGTTGTGAAGTGCCTTTTCGGCTAGACACCTGCGTGGTGTGTTCGCTGGACCACCAACTGGTCCTGTTGCCACGCTGTGGGCAATTTCGTCACACTGTTTATGCCGCTTGAACCATACTTGCATTTCGTCCTAGTGCCAAGTATCTTGTCAGTCTGAAGGGGAAAACCACGTGTCCTCCACTAGGGGTATGCCACACAATAGTTACCCTGAAAACCAGAAGAACCCAAAGCTTTACTGCAGTATGAAGCAGAAAGTTTCAGCATCCAAGAGCTTTGGGTTACTAGGCATGTGATACTGACCTCATCTTTTGATATTTGTTCGTCGATAGCCGCTCGATTTGAAAGTGAGCTTCAGTGACCGTGTAACGCCAATTTCGATATATGCGTCGCGCTACAGCTCCACTGAAAAAGTGTAAAATCCGGTTTTTACCGCGTTCCCCGCCATCCAACAACACGAATTCGACCCACCTAGCGAATAGACCCCGTTTGCAGTCAAGAGATCAAAGGGAGCGTGTTGTTACTTTACTATACGCGAACAGCGGTTGGATCTAGTGAACAGACAAACCACGAGAATCTGAGGGGCGACCGCTAGAAAAGCACGCGAGCTGGTGCTCCGCATCCCGTTTTTCTAATACGCAGTTGGATCAGAACCGGTCTCAGCACCACTGATGGGTGTAAAACTCAAGTGCACGTTGACGCACGACGGCTGTGGCTCTTGGGGCCTCTGAAGCAGGATGCCTGATTTGCGCAGCGCAGAGGCACATTCCCCTCATGGAAGGCGAATAGCTTCTTGACTGTGTTCGCTTGTCTCAGTGTGCACACGGATCCGACATAGGCATGGCACCTACCTCCCTGTCAGCTTGGAAGTAGTGAACACCGGCAATACCAGACCGTCATATCAGCCTTCTAATGGATTTCAACTCCCGCGGCGTATCATGTGTCACTTGCTTGATAAAACGCAGAAGCGTCATGCCACACCACTTTCTTAGGTTTTTTGACTCGCGTTTGCAAACGCCAACAGTGACAGAGATATTCACGGGATCTTGCATTCGGTCCCGGATCTTGCTGAGTTGTTCTGAACCAGCAGCCACTGCAGCCTTCCACTTGGACCTCCGCGTTTTCCCCCGATGGCGCCATGTCTACGACTCTATCCATCCTTGACAGTGCAACGGGCGCATGTACACAGGTGCCGCCGTCGTCCCAGACCGTTTTGCTCCGTGTTGATTGCGGGTCCACAAGCATGAACGGTAGTGACAATTTTACTGAATCTCACTGAGGGCCAGGGCGCGTGTACACCTGCACATTATCGAACAGCAAGAACGAGTGAGTGTTCCGACCTTTCTGAAGAAAAACCGTTTCTGAGTTTTCACGCCAAGATGTTAACCCCCCACCAACGGATCTAAATCGTGACGTCTTTGTCATGTATATAAATCTAGTAATGTTTGTCAAGTTCCCTGTATATACTTAGCCCACTCCGTGTCTAGGATCTGACCAAAAGAGTTCACTTATGGTACTAGGAACTAGGAGATCGCGTTAGTTCTTGGGAACACGACTTCCGAACCCCCAACATAGATTAATACAAAGAGGTTACCGTATCCTCCCTACAAACCCGGCAAAAAAGCAGCTTATTGTCAATGAAACATGCTAATTTTAGGTTTTTCATGGAATCTATGTGGAGGAAGGAGCTTGACAGTCCTACCGTGCAGCCCTAGTCGCTAGAACCAGAGAGACACGGCCAGTGCCAAAGGGTAGGGATACGCACGACGGAAACTCCTACTGGTTCTGGTGACATTAAAAAAAAGGGCACAGGCGGCGAAAGAGATCAGGTCAAGAGGGTCCCGATCTCTGTTTTCAAAGGACAGCTTGTACTGGGGCCGATCGTTCAGCCAAGGGAAGTGCAGCCTTACGGTGTGGCTGGTACTTGTCATTGGAAAAAAAGCTGCAATCCTTCAAGTCTTTCCGGCATTACATCGGTTCGTTCAATGAGGAAGACGGCCAAGCCACGTAGCACGAACGCCTCCGAGGATGCACGGGAGTTGCTCCCCGCCTGGGATGCAGCATGCAAACAGACAACGCTGCAAGCGTGAAGACACCGGCTAGCCCTTTGGAGATAATCGCCCCCCCTCACAGTAGACATCGGTGATGGAGAGCTACACTGCAGCGCTGGGAGCGCGCCGTCGAATATCCGCGCTCTGAATTACGGCGCAAACTGTGACCTCGATGCTTTTAATGTAACCCGTTTCCCGCTCCCTATTCGTTTGTATCAAGCCTGACCGGACGCGTGTTCTCGCGAAAAACGTGGCATCCTGCACTCAACCTACTGCGCTGGAGACACCGCTGGCGGACAGTGTTTGATCAAGCACAAAAGTTTCGTTCTAAGCGCGAATCGCAGCCAAGACGAGCGCTGACTGCGACGCTCCGTTGCCGTCCTGCGTCTGCCCCCTCGAATTCCAGTCCTACGTCTGGCGTTTCGTGTCTAACATTTCTGATGGTGCCGTATCTCTGAGAAACAATAGTGCTTGACTCCATTTCGGTCCTGGGAGGCCACCAGGGTTGTTGATAAATGCGCTCTCCCGGGCAACCTCAACTGTCGCCACTCCGTTCCCGAGCCAGCTGACGAATTCCGCGGTTGGATTGCCTTTTCTGCTTGATTCTGTGCCGCTGGCCTGCATGCTAAATCCGCTACAAGATGAAAATTCACGGTCTGCAGTACCTCTCAACAGCTTAAGGGTGAAACGACACTATGGCGGCCTTACCTCAGCCGCCTCGTTGTCGCGGTTCTGCCTGGCCGCAAACTGGTCCGGCCTCCTCAAACCGACTTCGACAAGCCTCATTCAATGAAATTGATACTACAGCTTCTTGCGGAAGGAACTGCCACCGGCGCCCGTATACATCGGAGTCGCCAGCGGCAACACACAGGAGGACATGCACCCGGGTGTATAGGGACTGCTTGGGCCTCGACGCTTCAAGCTTTTTGCGTCCCGTTCAGGGTGCCTGTCGGTCGAACATGCTTCCGCGTAGACTTGGAAAATTTCTAGACACGTACTGCTTTCCTCTCTTCGTCTGCCTCGTCTTGCTTCTAGCCTCCCTTCCAACATGCCTCTGTATGCCAATTCCTCCAACGGGATTCCACACACGTGAGTTTTACGTTGGTCCTCACGCCATGGAGGTCGCCTTAAACTACACTGTCTGGGGGTTTGATCTTTTTCCCCTGTGGCAATCCCAGTAGTTCCTGACACGTATGACGGATCCCTTGCTTCCACTGTTCTCGCCTTTGCGAGGGAGAGTGGAACTTGTACCTAATTATTCCTTTGAAAAGTTTTTTTGCATCGTGGGCTCTTTTTGTCGCGCCGATAGAGGGATGCAATATGGACCCGCCTCGGCCCCGTACTTGTATTCCCATGCGCTTGCGCGTATACCACCGAAAACCCACACACGCTGCGACGGTCGTCCCGGCAAGTCAAGCTGTGCGTGACTGCTTGAATACACCGCTGTAGATCTTTCTCTTGTGTGTTTCCGCGCCTTGCATAATATGCACGTAGTCTGTTCGTGTGGAGATCGCACTACCGACTCAGTAGGGTGTTGCCGTGCTTGACGGGAGACGTTGTTCATGTGCCGGATTAGCGATAGCAGCAGAATCAAAAAAATGATGCTGTCCCCTTTTACACGCCACCAGCTCCGGGTACACACGACCTTCCCGTCATGGCACTTGCGCCCCTGGTCAGTGATTGGAGTGTAACTGGGAGGCTTTTGAACGGAGCCGGCCGACCCGTCGAGGCGGGTCCCACGTGGCGCACGTACTGTGTTACCTAGCGTGATAATGGGGCAGGTTAGTAGCGTAACGCGCAATGCCAATGCTGCAAAGCACATCTCTCATCTTTGTTGAGCGTTATGCTTCGGCTACCCCTGTCAACTGCTATTGTTGTACTTCTGATTATGTCAGAACCAGTGGACACACGCAACAGTCCTTTCCTACATGGAGCACGGTGAGGACACACATCATCCGTTTTTTCCCCCACCTACTTTCGCCTCCTTTCCCCACTTTCTGTTTTCTTTCCAGGTTTCGCTTCTCCATTGTCGTTCGGGGACCTCTTCACTTCTCCGGAGCCTGGCTTCGATATCCTCCTCAGTACCCGATGGAACGGCCAGTTCTCGGCTCTGGTGCAAGCAGAGCTCGTGGGGTTCAAGTACGGCCTTACGGCTCCGCGCCCGTTACGCGTAAGTGCAGCGTTAATACTGGTAGGGCGAGTGGTTGAATTTATGAGCGAAGACGAGGCGAGAGCCCTGATATGGATATTTCCGTTGTCGGCCCTGGCGACTTGCCAGTTCACAGGTCACATGTGTCGTTTGTTTAGAAAGTGGAATGTGTCCCACGAAGCAGAAATCAAGAGTTAGTCTATCTCATCGGAGTTCATTTGTCGACGGTTCAGTGACTCGGCTGTTTCGAGTCAGCCTCCGGTAATGGTGCTCTTCTAATGTTCTGGCGTGTGGAACTGCGGCGTTCAGAATTCTAGGGCGATGTTTGCAGGTATGCTACAACCAAAAGCACATCATGCTTACTTGACTTCTCTGGTCGAGAGAGGCTCCGGGCCATGAAGGGAGTTCGCCCATTACGTTGTAGTCATGCTCAGGTTTGAATGTCAAATAGAGATGGTGTTATCACCACCCGTTTAAAATCAGTGGAAGTTGTTAGCGTTCCTCACCGGCCCCATACTGTGAGATTGCTAATGACTTCTCTGGAGTTCGTTCAGTGGAGAATTGTTGCGAGTAGCAGGCAGCCCCCATGGCCACGAGTTGCCGGCACGAGTGAGCGAAGGCGCTTCTACGCGAACCGGCTCCCTGAGGTGCACTGATGTCTCGTTTGTCCTGACATCTCTTGCAGGCATTGTCGTCGAACGGTTTCCCAAGCAGGCTTGTCAAACCCTGGTAGAGGACCTGGCAGAAGCCTCAATGCTGCAACGTCCAGCTACGGAGTCCTTTGGCGCAATTCGAGGAACAAAAACCGTCATGGCGTTGCGGCGACTTTTTGAGAAGGTTGTCCACACTCGTAAAGCGGTGCCGCTTTTAGAGCAACCCCGCATCAATGATCTTCGCGTACTGCTGGCGAAAGAGTTGAGATATCTGGTGAAACATGGCAACCTGGCGTGGTCAGACAGACTGACAAGCTATTATAAAGCGGAGGAGCTGGCCCGAAGGAAGCTGGCCGGGAAATTCATGGAGAATATGCAGACTGTGAAGGAAGATTACGAACTTCGAGTCCTTGTGAGGGCTGCGGAAACGTCGGACGTGGGCATCCAGAAGATATTTCTAGTCGATGTGCTAAGCGAGTTTCCTACTGTTCTTCTCGAGGAAGATTTTTTCTCTTCGAAGCTCCAGGATTTCTTTTCCAGCATCCTGCAGTATCCACGTTCTCGGGTTACGATGGACAGGGAGGCTATGGACGCCCTATTTCAGACTCACATGCAAACGAAGTCGGCGAGCAGCGAGTCGCTAACGAACGACCTCTTCAAGCACGTCAATGACCCAGACCAGTACTTTCACTCCTGGGCAAAATCATTGTTTGTCGATGTTCTTGCGCTGGTGTGGAACTACTATTACGAACATAGCCAGGGGATGCTTCAAATTCTTTATGACAAGAAAGAGGCATTCGATTTCCTACTCGAAGAGATCACACGCCTGCCCGAGATGACTGCGGCGACAGAAGTAGGCCCTGAGGGCAATCGCCAAAGTCGCGTCGAACTGGCCGGGGGTCTACTCGCCCGGAAAGCTTTTTCACTGGATGCTTTTGGTTTCGGCACCATTCTTCATCTGGCAAGTTGGCAGGCGACAAACAACTACGGCCACTTGGCCGTCGTTCAAGGGACCTGCCGCTTCGCCTACATCGCAGTAGCGCGGTCTGAGGTGAAGAAGGCGGCATCCGTGGACAATTCGGCGGTCATCAGTACCCGATTTGACGCCACATTTCAGCCACCGCCTTCAGGTATTTTCACTGGAACCTTCTATCGTACCAAGAAACCGTTCTCCTCAGCTCTCTACCGCCGCCTGAAAACATGGAATAAGCTCGGACGGCCGCGTGAAGGTAAGTGAAAGAGTCCCAGAGCCCAAATGCGGCCTCAGCTCGGTTGCCAGAGTTAGTTTCAATCCCGTTGAATCTTCAGTGTATGACGAGCTGGGGATAGGTTTGTATTATTGGGTTGCCAGTCGACCACCCCTGCATTGCTTTACTCCACCGCTCCGCAGTCCTCAAGTTCAAAAACCGTGGCATATTGTGGAGCTCTGGGGTAATACGTGCTGGAGCACCACGAGCTCTCGCTAAGGGTTCGGATGACCTCATGGGAAGACCCACAATATCTGTTCCCTACTGGTTCGGTTTCTTGCATGCTCTAGAACTACCTTGATAGATCTCTGTTAATGAACTTCTCCGGAACGCTATGGCGCGTTGCAGAGGAGCTTGGGGCTGTTCGATGCTGTCTGTGTGCCACTCAGACATACGCATCCGCCATCTAACTACGGCTATGGCGACAAAACTCCGTCAGAACGTGTTGGAGGCGCCTGAACAAAACTTGCAGGCTACTTGGGATTTTGCATCTCTGTTTGGTAAGGAGGGAACGCGTTTTGCGCTCTGTCTGAGCTCTGGGCTGGATGTGCAACTCGAGAACTACGGCCGATGGAGCCTGGCGTGATGCTGTAGGCGGCAAAGCACCCACCAAACACCTCAGCCGTGGAAATTTTGCCACCATGTTCACCTCGGGCACAACTCATGACCTATATGTAGGTCCCAGGTCGGAATCGCGCTGAAGGATCCACGAATTGAAGGGTTCATTGTGGATCTCTCTTCTGTTGGTTTCGCGCTTCCTTTTTAGGGCCAAGTCAGGCAAATTTCATTGACTCCTTCAGGGCTGCGGCAGAGGGTAAGTCAACAGTGCAGTAGATTAATTTTTGACTGACAGAGTCACGACTCACAGCTCTTTTGCTTCTGGCAGTCAGATGGAGCCGACTGTGCAGTTTTGGTCTCAACGTTTCCCTCGTGCCTTCTGTTGTCGTTTTTGGATCGCGGACCTAAGCGGGCGGAACTCGCGTACGCTTCAGATCCTTGCAGCTTGGTGCCTGTCGCCTGGCCACAAAAGTGTGTTGTCCCTGTGTGTGTCGCTTTTTGCTGTAGCATGCTTTGACAGCATGTTTGTTAACGCGACGTCGTCGCTGAGGCCGTTGTTCAACATCGAGTTGGCGCACCTGGTTGCGCGGCGGAGTACTCGCGCCGATGAAACTCCTCTTCACCCAAAGAAACAAGCCCTGAGAGAAGTCCTGCGGGCGAGGCTGGTAGTAGAGCGTTTTGAGGCCACGAAACAGTTTTCTGAGAGACTGCGAACCACTGCGGAGGATCCGAACGAAAACGTGGTCTCTTTCCGGATACAGCCGAAGTTGATCGAGACGATTCTCGAACGCCCCTTCTTCTACGATTACGATGTGCTGAACTCTATCGAACTGATTAGCAGTATCCCCGAGCTCAGCGACGTGCGCCTTGCTTTGCAGATCAGCATTCGTGGGCTCCTCGCACTGCATCGCCTTCTGAACCGCTCGCCGCTGACTCTCCTGAACTACAAGGTCGCAAAGTGGCTGCATCTGTACACGCCGGTGGGCGCTCAGGACTCCATGCGCCATTCTTTCATCTCTCGTCTGAATACTGTAATGAAACTTGCCTGGCAGTTCCACTCACGCAGCTTTGATAACCATATCGACTTGCTGCCTGCAACTGAACTCGGCACGATCCGGGAAAAACTCATCCAGGCAGGCTTGGCTGCTCCCGCAGAGGCGCCTCGGAGGAGAGCACTTTACGGCCCGGGCGTTCTGCCAGAGGCATTCGATTCCTCCGGATTTACAACCGCTCTTGCTCTCGTCGCAGCAGCAGAACTTAAATCCACTCCGATCGAGTATCTGGACGAGACAGGCCGTCTGTTCTCCGTTACTTGCCGCAAATGTAGAAATGAACGCGAGAGCTTCATCGCCACCAGCAAAGGTCTGGTACGCGTTCCGTCCCCGGGGCTGCCCGTCGCGGTCCTTGCTCTGCCGTCGACTCCCCCCGATCATCAATTCTCGGGACTGAAAATATGGGAGGCACCAAGAGCATCTATTATAGGTACGCGGAAATCCTTCGTTTTCTCGTAGGCGCAGCAGAGCGGCGCGACGCAGAAGGGTTATCACGTTGCCGTTGAGGCTGCGGCAAAGACAGGAAGAACCATCAGCGCCAGAGTCAGGCCTCCGCGCTTCTTTGAACACCAGCGTGACCCTCAGCTTGGTTCTCACGCGGCGACGTGCGCGAAGACAGTGACCGCACCGTGCCTGTCCTTTCCCTTGTGCCTTCCTCAGCGCCCCGCGCGCCGCGTCCTCATCACGTGCGCCGCATTCTGAGCCGTCTCCAATCCTTCTTCGGTAAGCTCTCGTGCTTTTACCGCTGCGTCCAAAGGGTGGGAAGGTCGGAGACACCCTTCGCAGGGAATCGCGGTTTCGTTCCAACTTGCAGTTGCAAATGGCCCGTCGCTAGTCAGGATGCGGAGACCGTCTATACCGAGCTCTTCAGTGGATGCTGATTAGACATCGGACGACAAGAAATGGGTTCCATCCGACCACACATCAGCCTTGGTGCTCAGTGAACACTTCAGATGCCAGCGAAGATCCCGTTTTGACAGTGTGGCAGGGAAACGAGGCGCTGGCCGACCACTGGTTTTTTGCTTGGATTCTGCCGTTGGGGTTGAGCACTCACGTGCTTGCCGACGGTGCGATGCAGTCTCCCGTGGACGTGATCCAAGCAACCATCGCGCATCGCCAAAACCAACACCCCCGAGTCGCTTGTCCGTTGCCTACAGGGAAGAAACAGAAAAGTAGGCGGAAGCCGGTGGACCCGAGTCGCTTTACAACTCGTTCAGCTGCGTGTGGCATTACCTTCTACCGTTTTCTACAAAAATGGACGTAGCTGGCGGGCTAGCTCCTCGTTGAGTCGGTACTTTTACGCTACGCTTCTGTGGAATCGCGTCGTGAGCAGTTAGTCAAGGTTGCAACACCAACACGGATGCACCCTGACGGAAGCCCATCCAGAGACAATCCCTCTGTTAAAGTGTTTGCAGCCGGGCCCGCGTCGCGAGCGATACGCGCACCTATCAGTCGAGAAGGGGAGATACTCAAACGCACGCGCGTACAGCGGCGCAGATTGCCGCTCTGTCTTTTTTCGCCTCATTTCTGGTTCCTTGCAGGTGCGGAACGCCGCGTTTCCCATCTGACCGCAGCGGTGACTGAAGCGGTCATTGCTCGCGCGGAGCTGCCCAACGAACATAATATTTGCACGACGCTTTCGCGAAGTTTTCCCAGCTGTCTTGTACAGCCTATTTTGAACTGTGACGCTGGGGATCAGATCTGTAGAAACAAAATCGACGCAGTTTCGGCCGATTTTGAAGACATGTTCGACAGATTATGGCTGGAGATCAGTAGCGCGCGTTTCTCAGCGGAGCGGCTTCGCGCCGAGGCTCATTGGCGTCTGCTGAGCCCCGCTCTCGTCAACCTCGTCCGTGCAAACAGTGAGTGGGCAACCTCCGTAGAGCGCTGCCTCGCGGCGAAGGGCGTTGCCGGCTGGTTTCTGGAGGCCGCGACCTTTGCAGGGAACGTCTGCGATGGCGTAGCCACACTTGCTCTTTGCCCGTTGCCGCCGGAGACGGATCCACTCACGCGGTACACGCCGCTCCCCCAGTTGAAAGGCCGCAGCTTGCTCAGTCGATACCCGAGGCGCGTCCTCCTTTTGATGAGCCTTGTCTTCTAGCTCCAGAACCGGTCGCCCGCGTGTAAATTTCTCATGTCTCTTCCTGTCTTTCCATTGACACGCGAGCCGACAAGCAGCGACGGTCAACTGGCTGCCTGCGGAGTGATCGGGAAGACGTACTGCATTCCCTCTGCCGTTTTTTCTGCTGTCAGGTCCAGACCTTTCTCCTGAGGAGTACCGGCTGCTGACAACCACGGATCCGCAATACGCACAGTCGGCGGAGGGCCGGACTGCCACGCGGATGCTCTGGATCCGACTGATTCTCAAGCAGCCACAACAGCTTTCTCCCGCCGACTTCGCTCGACTGCAGATCCCGTTCGAAGAATTTGGCCGGGGTGCGCCTGTCCCCACAAAGGCGATACAGCAGATCGCAAACTACTACAAAGAGGAGATCGCTGCTGCAGCCGCAAGTGACAGTCAGCTGGGTAAGCGAGTTTGTCAACTTCCACCGATAATGGGCGCCCGTTTCTCGAGCTCGGCCTTGAAAGGCTCAAGGCCTCTCTTCAGTTGAGAGCGCGATGAGTTGATGAGTCGGGTCCTGTCTGGCACCGATATGATTCGCAGCCGCTCTTCTCCCGACGCCACCTGTCTCAATCAGCCCGAAGAGCGCTGCGCATGCACCCGCGCAGTCTGCTCCAAACAAGACACGGAACTTCTCGCTACTTGAGCCGGAGAGCTGCGTGAACGAGTTTGGTGCAAAGCTCTTTTGATCTGGTCTTTCAGAGTGTGTGCGGCACTGGTATCTTTCAGGCGAGGAGGCGGAGTCAGCTCTTGAGGCGGCCACGAATAAGGCTCGTAAAGAATTTGCTTCGCTCGGAATATGTAAGCCGCACGAGAAACGTAGCAGTCCGGTTCTCTGGGTGTCCACCTCCGGCATGCGTTTTCGACGCAGACGCAAGTGGGTCATGAGCACCCGGTACTGAAGAAGGACTGAGTGGGAAAGTCGCGCAGTCCTGGGAGCCGCTGGAGTCGCTATCGAAAGCGAGAACACCCTACAGACGCGTTTTCGACAAAACCGGGGAGGGGGGGCGGGCGAGCGGGCAAAAAGGGGACAGCTACAGAATGTACAGAGACGCGTCCGCAGAACTGACAGCACTGCCGCAACGTTTTTTGGTCGTGCCTGTTCTTCTGGCCAGCGCAGGTGGTCAGGGCAATGGGAGTTCTACACACACACAAGTCGCATTCGCGTTCGTCCCCTGATTTGTTCTGTGGCGCAGATGAAGCGACCGACAAGCGGTTGCTGAGGAAAGTGCTGTTGGATCTTTACCACTTGCGGCACGAGTCTCTTTTCGACTTTTTGCTCGGATCTCTGCCGACTGCCGAAGACTTTCCTCCGATATTCCGGTCCAGTCTGACTGCATGCCTGTTGGCTGAATGGAGAAGCGAACTTGAGTTCGACCGCATGATGGGCGAGCTGGAACAGCTTAGTGGCCTTCCCGCTCTCACGCCGCATACCGTCAAAGATTGTTTCACAAAGGCAACAGCGGCACTGGAAACGGAATCGCCCCGTGAAGGGGAACAGGCTCCTGCCCTCATCCCCGCGCAGGTGCCCGCACTAGCGAACAATTCCTACTTCCTGTTTCTAACCTTCTACCGCTTCAAAAGTGTTCTTGAGGCTCTGGAGATGTTTAGAGCTCTGCGACGTCCTCGCGAAAGAGAAGTTCTGGAGACGGTCAACCTTCAGCAGTTGACTGAAAACGTTCGTCTCCTCACGAAGGGCCAGTTCCGCGGTCTGCTTCGCCGGACACCGGGTTTTTGCGAGTTTGCTTACGCGCTCGTGGCTGCGCGAACACGGAAGGATCTGTATATTTTGGAAGCACCAAGCCGCCGCGCGCTCGCAGGCAGAATTCTCCGCATCGGCGCTGCCTCCACCGGACTTCTCAGCACGCGCGCCCAGAGAAGTGTCAGCGTTCTCTGCGTCCCGTTTTGTCACGTCGTGGGGCAGAACAGTCTAAGCAGCTTCGATCTCGTCGGCACCGTGGCTGCAGGTCCGAACCCGTCATGCTCAACCCACAACCTTTCGAGCCGTCGGTGTAGTACACGAGTGGCCACCGCGCACAGAGATGCGCGTTTTAGCTGTGACGCCTCTGCGTTTCACGCATCTTGAATTTCTGCTGCAGGCTCGTGACGCAGTGAGGGACGCGGGTGCGCGCTCGTGCTGTGTGCCGTTGGATCACAAGAGTCGTACCAGTTTCACGTTTTTCGGCGTACACGATTTGTGTGGCTGTTTGCAGAGGCGAAGCGGCAAATAAGCGAGCGCGCAGTATCGCTTCGTCAGCTCGTGAGCGGCGTTGTTCCGAAGCTGGCGTTCCTAGCTCAGCTTCCTCGCTCAATCCTCAATTCTGCGGGAAAACTGTTGCCAGCCCAGAACCAAGTATTCGTTCCCGGCGAATCCTCCATTTGCAGCGAGACAGAGAGTCCCGTCTCCTGGGTGTTCGTGGTGAAGGAGACATGCGCAATGACAAAAGTGTCCAAGGCGTACTTTCTCGAAGCGCTCACCTTGACGCTGGGCATCGGACAACTTAATCCACTCGCTTGGCTGCGCTTCTGGCTCGCCGGCAACGATGTTCTGCTCGGCCTGGCCAAGGAAGTGCTGCAGGCAAAACGTGCAGAACTCAACAGTGCGGATGCAAATAACTGGGAAGCCTTCGTGAAGGACCCTGAGTGGCGCAGGATGGTGCCGGCGATCTACGCAGAGGTCGTGCTGAGACTTAACAACTCCTTGTCGAGCTTCCGAGAAGTCGTGAAGCTTCTCCGATGGATCAGGCCCGCAAGTGAGTTCTCGTATTCACCCGCCAGTTGCGCGCTGCTGTTCCTCAGCGCACACGCCGCCGTTTGTCTTCGCTTGGGCGTCCCGTCGGGTGGTTCAAGGGTCCATGCTTGTTGTCCAAGCTGTAGACCGGTTCACGTCGACGGGAAGGAACTGAAGCGTAGGCAAATCGCGGGGCTCTTCCCGAGGATTATAACTCCAAAGAGTACCTGATCTGGGGGCTCCGCAGAGCCTGTGAAGAGCCGCCGCTGTCGCGTCACAGAGAGGCTGCGGTGCAGTCGGGTGCGCGACAGAGTTTCTCTGAGTCGGTGGGAGAGTGCCGGAGGTTTGGGTGGAGGCGTGGATCTCTTCTGGACTGTGCGTGATGCGGACAGCACGAGCTGTGAAAAGGTCCATCGCGAGCATTCTGCGCTTTTTCGAGCCTGTGCGGGAGGAGAAAAAGCAAAAGGAAGGAGCCGCTGCTGTCAAAGGTGAGCACCCGCATCTGTTTCAAATCGAGACAGCGGAAGCAGTGGGGCGGATGGTGAAGTCGCTCGTGAGGGGTCAGATGCGCAGCGCTGAAGGGTTCTTTTTGGTCGACGGCTGCTTCCACCATGAGAACCCCCGAGGCAGCCCTATTCCATCAAAAGCCAGGTGAAACTGCTTGTCTCACGCAGAGGCAGATCCGCTGTTTTGCACTCGCGCATTTTGTCAGGTTTTGTGCAGTGCACTTGGCGGTCTGTCTGCAGAAATAAGACCCTTCTTGATGCAAAACGTCTTGGACACGGATTCAGTCGAGCGCCTCCCAGACGTTTTTTTCATGAAGAACTGGCGGTCCTTCTCCATCTGCATGGATAACGGGGAAGACGGACTTGAGTTTTCCACTGCGTACCGCCTAGTCGCTGCGATCGGTACGAGTCTTAGAGCTGCTCAGCGGTTCCCCACGGAGAGCTCCCTGATGTACGGCTCCGTTCGGGGAGAACGCTCTGTCATGGCGGCCTTCAATCGCATGGCCGTTGATTACTTCATCGGCCGAGGAGGGGTTCACGATTCGGCCAAGAAGTTGATCGAGCACATGCTGCTGGCGATTCTGCATGAGTGCGAGCGATCAGCCTCCTCGGCAGATATGGCTGGTTTCTGCGAGTCCGCCCGAGCCTGCCGCGGCACCAATTCAAAGAAGAGCCGAATGAGGTTGACGGAGGGTAAGTGCTCAGCGTTTTTGACCAGACCGTGGCCTCCCGCCGCGGGATCTGCGAGAAGGCGTGAGCTAGACTGGCGCACCACGGAACAGCGGCGTGTGCCGACATAGGAGCCACAAGCTAAACCCGTTTCGCTGCACGTTTTGCCGGGGACTGCAGACAGGAGCGGGGACACACAGACATCAACGAGACATTTTTTGCACTGAATCTCGAGGCAAAAAAGACTCGCCCGCGCCGTGCTGCGGCTCAAGAGCCGGCGCACGGTCTTGACGCACCGTGCAGCTTGCTTAGCATTCGTCCGTTCCCGCAACGCTCTGTGCTTGGCTTTCGTCAGTGGAGTGCGTCATGAAGTCGGTCCAAGACGTCCTTGCGTCAGATCACGACCCAGGCCGGCTGCACGCCGTCCTCAACATGTTCACTGGACTGTTTGAAGAGCTCGGCCACCGCGTGGCGATCTGGAGCCAGCCGCTGAACAAATTGTTCACTTTCGAGACCACCGTGCAAAGTGTCGCCGACTCTTTCGCCATTCAGCTGATTGTGGGCCCTGGGGGTCCGGCCACCGTGGAAGGGAGTCCTCCAGGTTGTGCGCTGTACGTGGTCTCCCCCGCTTTCTCACTGAAGACACAGCTCGAGATGGCGTCGCACCACAGGGAAGGTGAGGAAACAGAGTTGGCCCATCGACGACCGCTGGACTGACGAGGAGGTCGTGGCGCGCCGCCGAAACTCGCTGCGGGTTCGGAAATGCGGACCTTCACCGGGGTGGAGACGCCAAGTGCCCCGTGACGGGAAAGGGACGGTGTAGCTTGACGGCCGGGCGGGGCGAACTCCGAAGCCGGAGGCTTTTCCTCGGGCGCAGGACTGACCCCAAGTGGGTGGACGGCTTTCTGTCCCCCTTTTTCGTGAGACAGACGTCTATGGTACGCAGCTGAGGCTGTTCTCTGCACGCTTTGGTTCTGACACAGATACCCTTCTATGCTTAAGTATCTATCCCCCCGTTTTTTCGGAGCAGGCGTTAGGATGATTGTGCTGCTGTGTCTCGCAGGAGCTGGTGCACCGACGGAGAGCTATTCTGCCGGTAAGAATGATGGACACCGAGGCAGGCGTTTGTGGAAGCGCTGCCAGCCCGGTCAGCTGAATGGGTTGGTAACCGCCGTTGGACGAGGGTTGCCTCGGACGACGATGCGCCGCACGTGCATGGAGAAAGGCCCCAGATCTCCTGGCCACGACTGCATGCAGCTGGATCGTAGTCGGCCGGCTCTTTTCAGCACGGACTCCCGTGGGTGCCCGACGGTTGTCGATCGGCAGGAACAGGGGCCAGTTCTCACTGCCGTTGTGCGGAGGCATCGTCTAGCCTCTACGTTTTGCTGCCGGGAGAAGGATATTGCCGACCCTTTGGGTTTCCTACCCTTCCCTCAATCCAGAAGCCTTCGACGTTTGCGCGCTGTTCCGTTGCACTTTCAGAGGCAATAGAGGTTCTGGACCTTTTTCTGCAAGAGCAGGCTGCCGCTGTCGAGGCCACACACTATGTATCTTCGGCACCGTTCGATTCTCTAGCTGCAATAGTCGACCGGATCGTCGCCCATCCTGAATTGGATTCACTCAATGTTCTGGTGCCGGCGCAATTAACTAAAGTTCTTGGGCTCAATCCCGAGAACGAAGAACTCATTATGCAGCAAAGCGAATTCATTGGTAAGAAATTTGAAGACATCTCAGATGTTACTAGCACGTGAGAGCCACCCTGGCACCGCATGCACCCTCGTGGGTGTCCTCGCTCGCGCCCTCGCGTTTTTGCGGAGCGGCATGCCTTTGACAGGAAGGAACATGCCAAGTAGAGGCTTGTGCGCTTGATCAGACTGCCAGAGTTCCTTTTCACATCGAGACGGACGCTCAGATAGGCTCACCAGATTGGTCCAATCACTGTTGCTCATCTGCGGCCGTATGGAGGTTTCGGTATGAAGCGACAGAAAGGGGTAGTGTTTTGCTCACCTCGCCCGCGTGTATTTTGCTGTCTGGGTTACGGCTGTTGTTAGACGACTCTCTCCGGCCGCATGTCGGTGCGGCGGTCGTCGATTTGGAAATTCTCAGAAACCTCACGATGCGCCAAGCTCTTCACGCTTGCACGGTGACGCAACGTGGCTGCCCAAACGTGCTGGAGGAGCTCGAGAGGCGTGTCTCGGCCGCCCTCAACATTTGCCAGGAGAAAGGTGAGGAGCTGCAGAGTCGCGTTCACTTGCTGTCCGCGCGTCGCTAAACATGCCGGCAAATATCCGCGCTCGCACCTGGCGTCAACGCATTTCTGGCACAGCCACGTTTAGACTCTGCGGGCATTTGGGCCAACGGAGTGTTGTGCTCCACGGTGGCTGTGCCGGGTCTGAGGTACCCTTTTTCGATCCGTCGCCTGTCGGTGGGCAAGCTCAGACAAGGACCGGGATCTTTTTGACTCACAGGCGTCCGCACAGGAGGGCCGGCTGCATAATGCGATTTTGACGGCAGGTGCGACCTCTGGAAAGCCGGAGCCGGCGCAGGCTTTGAGAGTGATCTGTGGGATTTTTGTCGCGACTGTGTCCAGCGGAACACGATTTGCTCTCGGGCGTTAGGCGAGGTCAGCGCAAAAAGCTACTTACGACGATCGAAGACATCCGCCGCACCCTAAGCACCGCGGAATGTGACGCCGGGGGCTGCAGAGTGGTCAGCAAAGCAGACGTGGCGTTCCGTGCCTTGTCCAAGTTCTACGCGCCTGCCGAGTTCCGCGCAATGTATACGCAGATCTTTGATGTGCCGATACCTGCGGCCGCAACGGACTTGGGAGAGAACCCCACAAAATCGGTTGACAGTAAGATATCCCTGGCATGCATTTCCAGGCACTGCAGAGCGTTCCTTTCACGTTTCAAGGCTGTGGAGTGCCGGTGTGTTCCAAGCGTTCGGGTGCGCCCTAATGTCGGGCTTTCGAAACCGAAGGCACGCAGCCGATCACTTTAGGCAGTTAGGACGCAATTCATTCCGTTCACTACGTGGTTTGCCGTTCGCCGCCTCTCCTGGTCTCCGGCGCTCCGGACCGCGATTTTTTTTCATGAAGACTCCTCGCGCTTTGGTGCCTGCAGGTGTCAGGTCGATGCTCACACTCCCGCAGTGGGCCACGATCCTGACCGAACTGAATGCCGGCGTCGCCTCAAGGGTAGCGTCTGCCAGCCAAGGACGGAATTTCGATATCCTAGAGCAAATACGCCTGTTCAAACGGACATGTTTCGACGTCGCACAGCGGCGTCTCCGCGACTCGCTTGCTGTGATTCAGATGACCGTGAAGAGGAATGGTAAGGCAGCAAGAAGGCGTGCGTGGCCGATTCGCAAATTCGGCGAGTCTGCCACGCACGCTCTATTCGCATGGACTCGACCCTCCAACCATGGCACTGCTACATGCCCTTTTCATCGCTTTCCTCCCGCGTCAAAAGAGAACAGCAGCAACCGCCCGAAAAGGGCGGCTGCATGTCTCCCTGCCGCGCTCCGGTCTTCCTTCAGTTACCGGATGTAACGGCTTTGGGACCGCGTTCGTCAGCGCATCCGCCTGGAAACGCCAGGAACGCCCACCGCACACCTGCACTTGTGCTGCTCTGGTCTTGCAGCGCCGTCATGGGCGTCGGAGATCGAGTTGGAGTTCGAGCAGCGTGAGCGCCACAAAAAGCAAAGTAAGGAGCATAGGCACTGCCTTTTTCCTTTTTTTCGGGCAGGCTCCCGTGAAAGAAGAGGAGGTACCTGGATGGGGGGACGTAACGCCGAGTGGAGAATTTTGGACGAGCATCGCGCCGAGCATGCCTCCGTAGACGATCCACGTCTCCAGGTTGCTCCTTCCCCGACACAGACATTTGCCGAGAGCAACAGCGGCGCATACACTGAGAGGACATGCGCTTTTTTTTGTCGGTCTCGGGTGTCGTCGTGCGCTTCAGTCATGAATTCGGTCCTCAACGATTGCTGCTCCAGGGAGAAGTTCGCCCAGCAGGGAGCGACAGTTGCAGCCCGTAAGGCATAACCGCTTTATTCTTGCCGTTTCAATGCCGATTCACTATGCCCGGGAGTCGGAAGGTTAACAGGCAGCAGCATGAGAGACGCGTTGAGCGAGGGCCGCAGATCTTTGCACTTTTACGTCCACCCCAGTCCAACAACAGGAATAACCCAAGTGTTGATGTCTCTCAATGCTTCTTTTCAGACCAGCTTATCAAGGGATTGCGGTCGCGGGGCTTGGCCACAGACTGGGCGGAGGTGTTTGAGAACTTGACGGACAATCGCCTCAGCCACATAACGTGGATGCAGCAGGCAGTGAACATCGACGTCAGGAAAATGGGAGGTACGGACGGTCCCGAAGGCCGATTGCATTGAGTCTGATGAGCTGCGAAAAAAAAGCCGTTCGACAATTCAGCCGGTGACGCTCTGGTGAAGAATCGCTGGGTCTCTGCCTCCGAAATGCGTCCAGGGTCGAGAAGCGACAAGGCGCGCCTAGATGAAGGCTTTTGGGGGAGGACGACAGACTCATGCATGCGAATTCGGTGC
Source organism: Neospora caninum Liverpool (assembly GCF_000208865.1). Taxonomy (NCBI): domain Eukaryota; phylum Apicomplexa; class Conoidasida; order Eucoccidiorida; family Sarcocystidae; genus Neospora; species Neospora caninum. Next base: position 860,923 of record NC_018390.1, read on the forward strand.
TCTGTGCCTGTTCCTCTATCAGACAACGAACGGGGGATGATGCAAAGTTGCCATGAAGAAAAATTCTGGAAGCTCGGCGCCACCGCATGCACAGGTGAGACCCTACGCAGCAATGCGATAGAAAGCCATGTTTGGGGTCATACCCTTCGCGTTCTGCACGCAGAGGGGTGAGTGGTGGAGCATAGCGACTGCAAAACGACCTCAAACGTGGCGAAGAACACTTCATAAAACGGCTTTGCGATCATTTCGTTCTCACCTGCTTGTGAGTGTCGCCTTTGCGGGGGCTCTGGGCATTCCACGCAGTAGGACCAGGCACCAAATTCGTGCGCACTGCACTACTTTGCTGCCAAATGCCGACAAAACAACTAGTCCTGATAAACTACACGTCTGCTAAAACTGTGTAGAGGTACACAGGGCCGGTTCGAGTTCTACATCTTGTCAGTTTTCGCGACGTTTCTTCTCGGGGGGGTAGCCGGGGAAGGAGAGAAAACCGCTAGGATCAGCTAGCTAAAGACATTCAAGGCGTGCACCAGGAATTTCCATCGTAGATACTCCTCAACAAAAAGGGGATCAATTACAGAACCTCAGGGAGCGCCTCGCCCAATGCCCTCGTGGTCCCTTACTCGGATCTCAAGCGATGTCTTTCGCTGGTTGTGCTCTCGATAACAGTATTCCCTGTATATATATATATATATATATATATATTGCAGAGAACATAACCGCTGTAGAAATCTATCTATGCCGTAGGTACTTACTTTCACCGCTTTTCGCTGTATGGAAGCGAGTGGGGAGCTGCCGCACACCGATCGTCCTACCGCGGTGTTTCCGGTGTTTTCTCTCTTTGCAGCACTGTTTCTTAAGCGCATGCGTTCACGCGGTTTTAGAATGACGCGGTATACTCCTGTCACCAAGGGCGAGCTGGAAGACTTGAAACAGACCTACGAGGAGTGGATGGACAAGGCGAGAAACGTTCTCCTTGTGGAGAGTAAGAAAAGACGGATGCCATCACTAAAGCGACGGTTGTCCTTTCCGTTTGCAGGCAGGCATTGACTAGCGTGGTGCTGGAATCGTGTGCGGAACTGTTATCCGACTATTGCTTGTTTGCAATGCAGAAAAGGCGGGGCACAGCATCATGAAGATCGACAGGTACGCGAATGCGGAAGCGAAGATCTGGGTCCGCATTGCAGAGGCTCTCTACGCTCGTCCAAACTCGACCTGGCCGTCAGTTCGGCAGACGATCGTCAACAGCGGCGATCGAGTCTACCTAACCGTCCTGGGAAGGAAGAAGGCGCACCGACTCTTCGGCGCTGTCCAAGGCAAGTGCCCACCAGGGACAGCCGGTCGCACTCTTCAGATATGGACGCGAAGTTAGGGCAAAAACCTGTGCACGCAGCGGTCTGGCCTGGAGGGCCTACGCCGTCCATACACCCGACACCATCCCCGCTCGCAGGCGACAGCTAGTAGTCCTCTGGCGGGGGCGCCAGCTTCCACCCAAAGTACATGTTGAACTGCGCACAAGTAATCTCGTCTTAAACGCCGGATCCAAGTTCTATTCTGCTCTCGTTAAAATAAGACTGTGAACCTTACCTTTTCTGCGTTGTGTTCAGGTCTTCACCGAGCGGTGTCCTACGTCAAAGAGAAACACTTCAACCAATTTGGAGCCTTCTTGGTGACAGGTAAAGAGAAAACACGCACCTACGCTAACGTTTGCGGCTGTCTCAGCCAGAAGAGGCAGCATCTAAATCGGTTACTGCTTCGCGCAGTCGCGTGGTGACACCACCTGCAGCGCGCTGTGCCTAGGCATTTCTCTTCATCAAGTATCTCCATGTTCTTTGCTGTGCGGGGTGCCCGCAGATGCTTTGGTGCGCCGCCTCAGAGAACAGAATATCTTTGACGCTGGCAACAGTGCGATTACCATCGGGAACATCAAACGAATTAGGACGTTCGCGGAGTGGAAACGGAAGGTTCTACTGCTCAAAGTCTCGACAGGTAAGGGCGATTTCTGCGTCACTGACGCTCAGTGAGTGCATTGCTTGCGGCAGGCGCTTGCCTCCCAGTGGGGTCAGAGACATCTCCAGCATTCTACAAAGGCGAAGCTGACCCAACCGATGGAGCCTCGGTTCGAAAAGCGCGTTTTTCGCATAGAGCTGTGTTCAAGGGCGTGTTTGGATTCGCTCCCTTTCGGAGGCACTCTTTATTTTTCCTTGCGGGGGCTTTCATCCCGAGGGAACTCGGAGGCTGCTTCACTCTGGGTTGGCGAAGCGCATTGGCCACCGCACTGTCTTTCGATCGTTTTCCTCTCGTCTCTGCTGTTTGGAGATGGACACATCTCGAGGCGGGCATTACGGATCAAGGACACCTTACGGAAGTACGGGCTGTCGATGCCTTCTGTTGTTGCGATCCTCAGAGATGATTCGCACGCCCATTCCGGTAGCTCTCGTCCAGTCCATGGGCCAACATAGGCATCTTGTCCGCCTGCTGAAATGGTTTTCCAAGAGCAAAAGCATGACGAACATTATTCGCACCTCCGTCCTTTCAATCGCGCGTTTGGCGCTTGGCCCAGCTCTCTCGCGGATTGTGAATCCGTGGAAGGCGACGAAGGCTGCAGACGCCCCTGATGGCGCAGCGGGTGGCGTATCGGCTGCACTTGTCACCGGCTTGGTGATGTCGAGCATTTTTCTGGACAACTACTTTGGCGTGAAACTGCCAGTCATTTTGCTTCTGTTGCCGCCAATCATTTCCTTTGTCAAATCGTACTCGATGAAGAATCTGCTGGAGCAAATTATCGACAGCATCGAACTGCCGGAGCTCGCCACCAATATACTTGAACCCTTCTTTCCGCGGCTGGAACAGTTTCTGGTCAAGTGTATCCGCGACTACCTCACGGTCGACTTCCTGGATGGCGTCATCAGGCAGTATCTGAGCAGTCGTTTCAACCTCGATGCCCTCAAGTTGTCCTCGAAAATCAAGGACGTCGCCGAGTTCCTGGTCAAGTTCATCAGACGGCGCGGTCCAGTCGTCCTCACCACTCTGAAACGCTACTTCGTCAGTCCAACGCTCCAAGACTACGTGCGAATCTTGAAAGACTTTGTCGTCACTGTTGTCACGACCGGCGCAGATGCGATCGCCAACCGCTTGCTGTATCGGCCTCGGAAGCTTCACCCGGCGCTTTTCCAGTACATTGTGCGCGGGCCCTCTTTGACGGATGCCGTCGGATTGAAGGATTTCTACGAGGTCGTGCTCGCGGTTTTCCGAGACCGCACCCTGGCAGCGATCAACCCGACGATCGCCATCCCGCCAGAAGTGACCGCGGCGCTGACGCCGCTGGAGAAGATCATTGCCTTTGGGATGTTCCCGCCGGCGCATGCGATGAATCCGTTGGGCTGTCCCTCGCTGACAGAGAAGGCGTGGCAGACCCAGACGAAAAAGTACAAACTGGACTTTTACCCCACACCGCGCGTGGCGGTGACAGGCTTCGTGGGCGAGCTTCGTTTGACGGTCTTGCATGGCCAGCGCGAGGTTCCCCACCTGTTTCTAATCAAGGAAGTCAAGGGCATGACTCTGTCGAAATTGAAGAAGATGCGTGGGGTCCTGAAGCAGCAGGTGCTCGTTTTTGAGTTCAAGCGGCATAGACAGGTGCGAGACGTCGGGGAAATTGTCGTGCGCCATCCTGTCAGCAAGATGCAGTGCACGCTCTCGGTTCGATTTGGGTCACTCTTCGCCGAGGCCGTTCAAACCGGCGCGCTCGTCGAGGAGTTGAACAAGACCATTCCCGGCATCATCCAACACCTGCAGAGCATTAGCTCCGAGGGACTCGAAGATATTTTGACGCATCTGGCGACGCACCTACCGGGCATCGAAAGCCCCGAAGCTCTGGTGGAGGAAACCCGCAAAATGATCGAGCGGAAACTGTTCACCCGCCTACTCCAGTACGAGTACCTCTCGGAACCGAACTGGTTTGCTCTCGATTTTGGTCTCACGGTGACTCTGCCGCGCGAGGACGACGCCGCAGCCGCCGCAGGACCGACTTCTGTCGAACTCACTGTCTTGGTCGGAGAGCACGAAGTGGCCAAGAGCTACTTGGTCTCCGTGTTTGACCATCAGACACACATCACGCAGCTGGACCAGACCGTGAAAAAACGCTGCGGCGTCAAGCCGACGCTTCTGCAGCGGATCCAGGGTCACCTTGGATTGCGCCGCCGCACAGAATCGACCGTAAGGTGCATCAAGATCGTCGAGTTCAGCACCGACCAGTCCGGTAGGTTTCCGAGAAAATGCTGCTCTTGACGCCTCACAGAGGCCGATCTGTGTGCACGGAACCGTCGGGATCGTGGGGGACCTTCGCGGCCGTCGCTGGCGCGCTCACAGGGATTTCGAACTTTTTGACGCAGCGACGACCTCTCGCAAAGCGCTGCTGGGCTCCTGGCCTCGTCGGGGTTTTGTGCGCGGGTTCTGGAGAGAGCGCGCAGAGGTTGTTGCCCGAAAGCGTGTCTTTCTTTTGCGAAGCACCGGCGCCACATACATCGAGTTTGGTGCTCGAGTGCGTGAGTGTCTCACTGCCTACAGGCCGCACGTGGTTGTCTCTGAGCTGGAAGAGCGACAATGGCTACGTCAGCCAGCGGTTTATGGTTACGCCGACAAACAACCCAGACATGACCAAAATCGTCGAGCAACCCGCTGAGGTCCGTCCAGTCGCCAAGCAGGCTTGGCCTCCCGACCTTTCCATGTGGACGGGGAGTTCCCGGGTCTCTCGGGCGCGCTAGCAAAAGATAGACACGAAAGCGAGAGTCCCAAAGACACTTGCGAAAGTGGAGGTCCTCGCGCGACCGACCCTGGCACGTTGACGCGTCGCAGAGCGCTTTTCAAACGGCCAGTGTCGACATGTCCCTGCGTCTCCGATGAGAGTTGCGCTCGTGGCAGCCTTCCCTTACGATTCTGTGGCGGTGCTTGTGTGGTCCGTTCCGCAGCGTCCGTTGTCGGACGAGAACCTCGAGGACCTCAGAACCCGCATCGCTGCAGCGAGCGCTCATGGCGGCAACAGCTACGATCTCATCCACTGGGCGGCGTTCACGGTGCTCTTCAAGAATTCACTCATCAATGCATCCTATCGGCGCCAGCGACGCGAGTTCCGCCGGGTGATGTCGGCGACGAGCGACTCGGGCAAGAAGGTGTTCCGGGAGCGCGACTACTTGGACAGTGAAATCTTCGGGAAGCCCCAGGCGTCGCTCAATCCTGCGTGGATGATTAGCCTTGATGCACTGCTGCGGCAGCCAAAATATCAACCGCTCGTCGAGATGCTGGGGGACAAGTTGCACGTTTACAAGGAAGCGCTGGCTCTCGCGCTCTCCAATATTTCGACGGCAAAGAGCGAAACTCTGACTTCAGGCGCCGAACTGGTTACAGCGGAACGCCTCTCCCAGCTCTGCCCGCAAGGCCTGCAGGAGACGGCGGAGTCGCGCGACATCTGTGAACAGAATAACGGGATGTGGGGTTCCCTCTGGATCACCGATCGCGGGTCTCCACTTCTCCGGTTCATTGGCAAGAAAAAGATGAAAACGCCGGCTCTGTTCAAGTACTGGCTCGCCGGTGGCGCAGAGACGGCGGCCAAGTATGCGGTGGGTGACTTGGACGAAGTCGAACAGTTCCAGCACAGTCGGCACGACGATATAACCGTGAAGATTGTCGCTCTAACAGTCGTCAGCCAGCAGCTCCTTCTGCAGCTCTACGACAACTACCTCGAGGCGGAAGCGACCGGCCGAGTCAAAGACACTGACGAAAAGTACCAGGTTCTGAAATACGCGCACATCAGTCTCCTGCGCCTCCTGCGGACGTACGCGTCCGTGTCGGGCGAACAGAATGCGTCGGTGCCTGAAGTGCTCCGCAACGCCGCCCAAGCTGTCCTCAACACCGTTGAGCCGGCTGCAGTGCTGACGGCGGAGGAAAAGTACACGTGGACCAGCATGCTCGAGGCCCACTCTGAACAGGTCTACAGAGACATGGAGATCTCCTTTGGCCTTCGCGAACTTTCCTTCACGCTCAAGACGCCGGCAGCAGGTGTTGCTGACGGCGGCCGACCGCGCTACATGGTCTACCTGATGACCATGTTGCACCAGAACCCGTATGTGGACGGGACCGGATATCAGTCTTCGCTCCAGGATCCGGCAATTCGCCAGGGGTGCTCAGCTTCTCCGGTGAACTGTCCAAGCCCTGAGGTGTTGTGGAATCACGTCTACACGTCCCTCCTGGTCATGGTTCAGCTGGCGCCTTACCCGGATATGCTCGAACATCTTCTCTCTGCCCGGAATCTGGATTTCTCCGGACGCGACGACCCTCTGGTAAGTGCCGTGGCAGGAGGCTGGCGTCTTGGTTAGGGTGGCAGTGCGGCCTCTCGAGGGCCGAGCTGTTCGTTGGCGAGATACATACGCGAAAGCGCACCCTCGACTTTGGCGTCTCTACCATCGACTCCGCCGGTCGTGCGTCTGTTGGCTGCCTTCAGGAACCTCTGAACTTTGATGAAGCCATGTCCCTGTTCCAGTACGGTGTGAGTATCATTGCAAAGTGGAAGGTCACCCCGGAAGTGGAGGACTACTTCTCAGGCAAGGTGGACCTGCAGTGGATCAGGCGCATGTTGTCGCTTTTCGACGATGACGAGACGCTCCGTGTCCTGATCGTGTACACTCCGCCGCTTCACTTGAGAACGACGGTCTTGCAGAACCCTCGAGTGGTTCTTCAGAAAGCTACCTGGAACGCCCTGGTTGCACTCTGGGGGTTCCGCGGAGCCTTCGGCCGCTTCGTGGTACGCGCCGCCCCACCAGTGCCGCTGCCGCCAGCACGCGACACATTTCGAAGTGTCTGCCTCCTGTCGTGTGACTACCTGCTCGAAAAAAACCCGGAAGGCGGGAAAAAAGTGACCGCGCCTGTATCTGCATCTATGACCTGTCGTAGACTCTCAATACAGCGCGCTCACATGATTCTGCCATTAACAGAGCCGCGTCCCATTTAGTCGGCTTGACACGGCTTCGCCACTTCCCCGCTTTCTTTCCGAAGTTTTGTCTCGCGCCACTGACAGCAGGGGCGATCGCGACAGGTGGAGGGTGCGCCTTCACGGACGCGCGCAGCTCGTAGACTAGGCACCCACGTCTCTCTTTCGCCCTACGGTTCGGTCTGCGTCTTCGTCGCCACGCGTCGGAGAGGTGCTGGGGCGGAATGTGACTGTATCGTCCCTTCTTTTGTTTATATATATATATATATATAAAGGGGTTCAAGCACGAGTTTTTATACCTACTATAAACTAATATTTCGATTTTAGCACTATAATAAGTCGATCCTTTAGGGACGATCTTTGGTGAGAGCACGGAGATTCGGGTACGTTCCGAGGAGGATCCAAGGTTCTCCCCCGCGCGCGGGTCTTGGAAGCGAAGGGGATCTGTGAGACTTGCGTGCTGTTTGTGCGCTGTCTTCTCTCTGCAGCTGGAGGTTCGCAACGGCTGGAAGAAACAAGTGGAGTACGGTGTGCCCTACGGCTTGGCAACATCGGATATGGATTCACTGCGAATGCCTCTCCCGGTGCGAGAGTTCCTCGAGACCGAACTTCGCGAACTGATGGCTGACGAAGCGAATCCGGGAATGCCGGTCTTGGTTCTGGAGAGTCCTGGCATGAAAGTGATTGACAATGCGCTCCTGGATCTTGTTCCAGTTTTCCGCCGGGCGGGACAGCTACCCGTGTCCCATCCCTTATTTCTGCAGTTGATGCGGAACGTCCGAAGTTATCTGCACACGATGCGCGCCGCACATGGTGCAAAGTTCGCGAAGGAAAAGCTGCTGGACGCTACGGTCCGTACCCGCTTTCTCTCCATCATTCGTGAGGCAGCACTGAAAGCTGCCTTCATGGAGCAGCTGCAGATAGATCTTCCCCAAAAGATCTTGTGGAGTCGGAATCAGTTTTTCCACATCAACAACATGGCCAAAATAAGCGAGGACTTCTCCGTCAACGGCGTGATGCCGTCGGACTACAAAGAGAGGCTGGAGGAACTTTTCCCCATCGTTTGCGACACCATCTCAGCTTCTTCGACGGACGCGGCACTCAGCATTCTTGGAGTCGACATTGCGCCGATCGTGGAGTTCAGAGAGAAAGTCATCCACACTCGCCAGTTGCTGCGAGATGTCGGGGCCGAAGTGCCGGTACACCTGCAGCACCACCCGATCGAAAAGTTCATCTTGGTGGCCCGGTGTGAACCCATCCGGAACCTTCCGCGGAAACATGGGAAGGTTGAGAAGGCCTGCACAGACCTGGAAAACACCCGTGAGAAGGTGCTGAGCAACGTTAGCTTCACGGCGGCCTTCAGGCGGCAAGTCGCGGAAGTCGAGGCCAGTTTGGCGGAGCGGGTGAACTGCGGAGTCGATACGGAAGATGGGCAGATCCTCCAAAAGTTCTTTGTCCAGCTGATGGAAGACGCGACAAAGAACGCGGGCATCATCGAATACTGGGACAGATTCATGGCCCTGAGAGAAACGTCCTTCGATACGCCGGCGTTCGAACCTCTCACTGAAGCGATCATCGCGTCCGTGCTGCACAAGCTCGCCTTGCATGCGCGCTCGGGGACATTGGACGCCGACCTCGAAAACTCGGTCTATCCCACCGTCTGCAAGTTCATGTCCTACGTGCGGCGAGCCCGAGGCGGGAAGCCGATAGCGGACTTCTGTCGGACCTTCCCGGCTGGCCGGCCTTTGCTGTCTCGCTTCTTCCAGCAAAGCAAGGAAAATCAGATCATGCGCCTGGAGTTGAACAGCTTCGCATTTACGCGAGGACCGAACGCGATGTGGATGGACGACTTCAGCGAGCTCGCCCACACAAGTGAAACGCTGTACCCTCCCCGAAACTCCGCAGTAATTAGTTTCTTCCGCATGGTTCGCGCAGCCAGCTCGACGCCTCAGTCGGCTGAGGCAGACGCACTCTCCGTTCGACGGCCCTCGGCTTTTGTCAGAAGCCTGTCCGAAGTGGCCGACCTTGTGCTGGACAAGCTCCGAAAGAAACGGAACACGATGAACAAGTGGAGCCGACGGCTGGTAACTTCGATCTTGCGGGTCGTCGACGCCGCTATTTTGCTCGCCATTCAGGCCGTTCAGCGCTTCGCGGCGACTTCGCGGCGACAGATCGCCATGGCGCGCGAGGAGATCAAGGTGCAACGTGGCCTCGAGCGGCGCGTGAGCATCTCTTCCCGACAGGACGGGGTTCGAGGCCGACAGGAGGGAAGCGTCGCCGCACCGCCGGCTGCCCCACTCCCCGAGGATGAGCGACGACCTAGCGCAGTGGCCATGGTTCAGGTGGGAGTCACGTCCGTCACGTCGATGCTCTACAAAAGAATCGCGCTTGAGCTCCTCAAGGTTCACCGCTACATTCCCGGATGGGTCGCTTCGGCGCTGGGAACGAGCACCAAAGACCTCGCGTTCCTGCTGCGCACCAAAGCGACGGTTCCGGGTTCGGTGAAAGATATCGCGATGTCCACGTGCGTCAACATTTTCGACAACATCGTGCTGCCGACGCTGACGAAGCCGAACGTCCTGGCCCCCGAGACCATGATTCGGAATGTGCTTGCCCAGCTGACCAGTGCCATTCACTACACGGTCATGCCGAACCTCGGAGCCGTGGAGGAGAAATTCAGGAGAGCCCGGTCGCAAGACGGTATGCTTCCCCTCTCGGCGTTCCTTCACGGGATCGTGCTGTCGGCCGTCACTCAGCTCGAGAGCCTCATGCAGAACAACAAGTGGCAAACGGAAATGGTGCGCCTCGTGCAGGAGCACATTCGAACGTTGAACAGCGCCGTCATCGGACTGGTCAAGAGATTTCGTCTGGCCGATGCCTTGTGCGGAATCACAGATCCCCTCCTCGACGCTGTAGCAGATGTCGTGGAGAGGAACGCCAGGACCCTGGCTCACTTGTTGACGGACCTCATGCAGGCCGACACGTTCGGCTTGCTCATCAATTTTGTTCAGGCACAGCTGTTCAAGGAGCTGAGGCTCGCCGCAGACTCCGGGGAGGTGCACGGTCTTCTGCAGATTCTGTCATCTACGGGTTTTCTGAACTTGTTGGCCGACGGAGCGAAAGGTCTCTACTACGTGTATAATAAGGAACAGTTGTAAAACGCTTGTGCGATGCCGTTCCGGTTCTTTGCTGGTAAAACGGTAGTTTTGTTGGCAGAAACACTCGTGTACGTGCCGCGCGACTCAAGTATGCCTTGTCCCACTGTACGTTGCTATATCTCGTGCCCGTGAGGGACGTCTCTTCCGTTTTTCCGCACAGCTGACTTTCTGCTGTCACAGAATCTGCTCGCTCGGTTCAGTCGGGCTCCACGCAGTCGCACCATGCGTCATGTGCACATTCCCCTGTTGCAACAGCGCGCACAGGTCAATCCATTCTTTGACAAACGTGCCTCGGCAATGCGCCAGTGCCGTGAGTTGTTTTCGAAGACTGTTCTCGGACCGATCTACCCGGACCTTTGCCTTGCTGCGATGGCGCCTTCTCAGGGTAGCTTCAACGGCGCTGATTACCATTTTGGTCAGTTGTTTGAGCCGACGGTGTGGTGAACTGCAGTAGCTCCTGCCTGTGGAAGGAAACTTCCTGCGTTTTTGTCAAGCTTCGAAAGGCCGCCGTTACGAGTCCCGCGGCAACAGCCACAGACTCCTGTTTCGTCCAGCGTATACAAGCTGTACAAAAATCATGATATTCACTTTGGTAGTCTCCTTCTTGATGTTAGTCTGTACGGAATACACGGATCGGATTCTTGTTGGCCTTGCACCTGTGCAGTCACTGGACGAACGCTTTTTACGCCGAGCAGGGCATAGTTAAGATGATAACTAGTGTGGAAATAGAAGCCTCTTCTTCCAAATAGATTTCAGGGAAAACCTAAAATTCGCATGTTTGGTTGACATTTAGCCGCTAATATACAATCATCCAAGATATATTCATCTGTTGCAGGAGCTTCCAGTTAAACTGCATATTAAAATGAGCGTATGTAACCTAGTCTTAAACACACCGCTCGTCACGTAACAAAAAGACATCGCGATTTTAGATCGGTTGGTACAGAATATCAAACCTAACACTGATTAACTGAGTTAAATAATACAGGGTGTTTCGAGAATACTCATTATATCCGTGAGTCTATTCCTGGCACACCTTGTCTTTTATCGGTGTGCCTTTTATCTAGTAATGCTTGTCAAGTTCCTTGTATCTAGTTAGCTCACTGCGTACTTAGGATCTGACCAAGAGTTCGCTAATGGTACTAGGAAATAGGAGATCGCGTTAGTTCTTAGCAAAACGACTTCTTTGGTTTTTTGGTTGCAATGACCTTTGTACTCCAGATAATCTAATATGTAACTCCGTTCATGGAAATCAAAAGAGCTGCTGGACAGCACTATACTTAATGCACTTAACATGATGGTCATGAAAAGCACGATGGAACTTGGATCCGATAGGCAAAGACATTCAAGATCTAAACCAGTCCGTCGGATTCCTAGGTTTATACAAACTACCTTTTTCTGGGGAGGTTCCGTATGATTGCTGTACACCACCACCCCACTGGACTGCTTAAGACAGCTAAAAGTGTTGGATTTCAATATCCTACTACATTAAGGTTATTCCGCATCGGTCGGGGCGGAACGCAAGCACGAATGGTCCAGATATGCAGGCTTTCGATCTGCGAGTCACTCATCAACGCACCGTCGAAGACTTTGCGCTGGCCACACCGGCCGCATCTCGAGGTATCGCTCACTGTACGAGCGGGCACCGGATGTGCCTGCGTCGAAAGGCTGGGGTGTCCCGGGCAATAAATGCGAGCAGACGGTCACTTATGCAGTCTGGCGCCCCCACCCCTTTCCTTGTCTGCTCAATCTGTGCTGGAGAGTCCGTTTCACCGTGTCGACGGAGTGGAAGCGCGCCGCTCTGTGAGACGTTTCCTAAACGCTTCTCCCTGGTACCTTGTCGCCAATCGCCTTCATTCGTAACATACCACTTTACCGAGACGACAAGGCGGATGGCTGTGCTTAGCAATAAAAAACGCGCAGGTGGGAAGGTGCAGTATAAATCTGGTCTTTTCTGTAAAGAATCCTTTTGGCTCTCCCGACCTTGTCCAGTTCAGTCCCCTACGCTGACGAGCGGTGCTGCCGCGATGGTAAACGCGAGCGAAAAGCCATCCAGCGCGTAACGTTCTCCAGGGGCCTCTATATTGGTCGACTCTTTGACACATAGAACGTTCACTCCCAGATAACTCCAAGCACCAGTCAACCGGTTCGCAACACCCTATCGTACCTCGCTGGTATTTATCACGTGCTGCGACTCCTACGCGCTCAGCAATGGGACCGACTGTAGCAAAAGCGATGGAGATAGGCCTTTGTCTTTCAGGATGTGCGGCCGTCATGCAGGGGTTCATTGTGTATGTGTGACGTACCAGTGCGCGGGGTTTTGCACCTACTGTGAAGAACGCACGGATTTCAACTTGCCCGAGGATCTCGCAGCCCTGGAACAGTTCTCTGCGCGTGAACTCAGCCACTCCGGCACTTGCGAGAAAAACGTAACGGCTGTGTCGTGAAGAATCTAACTCCTGCATCTTCGGTATTTCCGATCGTCTGCTCCACGTGAGACTCTTGCCTTTTTTGGGCCCCGGCAGTGTCGGGTGTGCACAGCTCCGCACTCACCGAAAGCTGCGTCGGGGGGGTCATGCTCCCCGGACAAGGGAAGTGTGATCCCTGGCCAGCGCAGCGACTTGGTGAGAGGCTCCGACTACACTGCTATATGGAACTGAGACCGCAGGGGTATTAGGGTCCCCCCACTGGCCGCGAGACCCAACGATCGTGGAACCTACAGATTCGGCGCAAATCGTCTCTCTGGGACTCGATCGGCCTCCAGCCAGAGGCCGCTTTCTCCCGGGAGGTGTTCTGGGCGCGACAATCGTGTGCAGCCGTTGGACAGAGCACTGGCGGCGGACTCACTCTGTCGCGGCTGTCTTCTCGAAACTTTTAGTGCCACGCACGTTTCCCAAAACACGGCGCACATGTGAAGCATAGGAAACGGAAGGCATAGAAGTCGCACAGGCATTACCAAGCAGTTCTCTCGCCACAACCCTTCTGTAGCAGTGTACGTCTCGTGTTGCGCTGGGGAAATCGGGGGAAGCCTGTCGTGGTGTCGATCGCGTCAACGTCTGTGTGCTTCCCTCTGAGCGTTGTCCCGCTTCTGTTTCCTCAGGACGTCGTGTGTGTAGCCCCGGAAGAGGCCGCCTCGAATCGGCGCTGGGGCCTTCTGCGACAGGAAGTCCCCGCGCCCGGTCACCTGTCTGACCCCCAAACGCGCGCGTTTACAGCGTCTCACCGTCCGTTTTTCTTCCTCCCGGGCAATCTCCGCACCTGTCAACGCGACATCGCGAGCAACGCGACGCTCTCGGGAACGCGTCAGTCGTGCGCTTCCCCTCCGCTGGGCTTACCCTTCCGTCGCCCGAATCACAGACCGCAGCTTCGTTGCGTCCACATTGCTTTCCGCTGCTTGGCGAATCTCTTCAATCTTAGATGTTGCTCTTTCGACTCTCGCTTCCAAATCTGCAACCCTGGCGTTTACAGCTGTTCTCTCCGCTTCGATGCGCTCGATCTCCTCGCACATCATTTGCATCTGCTGTTTGCTCTCCTCCTCCTTCTCCCGTTGGGGCCTTTCCGCCTTTCGCCGACTGTCGGCGGCCAGGCTGCCGACACGTGCCGCGATGGCGTCTCTTTGCGTCGTGGCCGCCGCCACCCGGTCGTTCAGCTCGTCGAGCACCGTGAGCATCACCCCTGTCTCGCTCTCCACTCTCTCCATCTCCGCGCTTTCGCTCTCTGGACTCGTTCGCTTCGCCTTCCCTCCCGCTTTCTTAGGAGGCAGCCCCTCCGCGAGCATCATCAGCTTAGCCACGTTCAGAGAGACCGCGTTCAGTTCCTCCTCGAGGACCACGAGCCTCGCTTCGAGATGCTCGACCTCCTCGTTTGCTGCCACCATCTGAGCGGCAAGTGCGGCCGCCTCGTCCTGCTGCGCTTCCCTGCTGGCCTTTTGCTCCTCCGCCTTCCGGACAGCCTCCTCCATACTCGCGACATCCGCTTCCGCGCGCTGCACGACTTCTCGCAACAGCTGCAGCCCGCGGCGAGACTTTTCCAAGCGCTCGGTGCGCTGCCGCTCGGCGTCCGCTTCCGCCTCCTGCCGACGCGTCTCCAGCTGAGCAACCTGCCGAGTCAACCGGTCCGCGACTCTCTCCCCCTCGTCCGCCAAAGCCTCGCGTTCCACGGCCTGACGCTCAACCACTCCCCACCTTCCTTCCACGTCCCGGGTCTCCGCTCGGATGGTTCGGGATGTGACCCAGCCTGCAAAGTAGAGCGTTGCTGCAAAGACGAACCACTTCCCAAAGCTCGGCCCCACGTTCACGCTTCCCGCGCCCTGGATCGCACCTGTCAGCTGTGCGAGGCCGTCCTGAACGACGCCGACCAAGTAGGAGGCAACTGACGCCTCCTCCGGCTCACCACGCGCCTCGAAGCCGCCAAAGAGCCAGGCAACCACGTCGCCAACGCTAGTGTCAGAGGTCTGCGACGAGCCCGAGCCCAGCTGCTCGTACGCCAAGCGTTCAATTTCGGCGGCAGTCCGCTCCACCTGCGGGCCGCCAGAGAAGAGTTGGAAAACATGCCGCACCAGCGAGGGCTCTTCCGGCGGAGCCGCCGGCCGACGGAACAAGTCGAGAAAGGGAAGACGGCGGCTGTACAGAGCGAAGCCAATGGCGGTCGCAGCCAGGAAGAGCGACAGGGCGTAGTGCTGCCGCGCGAGTTTCTTTGTGAGAGCGACGCCGGCGGTGCTTTCTGCCCCATCGACTGTGTCTCGCGCTTCGGGCCCAGCGACTGCGATTCCGAGCGGGCTGAGAACGTCGAGAGAGAGAGGCTGCGCCTCGGGCACGGCGGCGGTCCGCTTCAGGGCCGGGTCGTGCTCAGCCAAGAGCCTGGTGAGTCTCTGTCGATTGCGGACCAAAACGTACGACGCCACCGAGAGCAGGATCCCGCAAAACACCAACGTCTGCACGCCGAAGGAAGACGCGTTCGTCCTGGATCGCCGCCCCCTCCGCCGTTCCGTTCGTCCCCTCCATTCCGTCCGACTGTCGTCCCAACCGCTCCGCTCTCCCCGCGCTTCAGCTTCCCCCGCAGTTACCTTGACAGTGCCGGCGACTTCCATTTTCCCAGATTAGTGCTTCCGAGGTGTTCGGCGTCGACCGCTCCGCTGCCTGCCGCCTGCCTCCCCAGTCACGCGCGCTTCGCGTTAACAAAGGTTCGCCAACAAACCTGGCGCTGGCCGCGTCAATGCGGGAGAACAGGATCGAACACGGGGGACTGCCGGAAAAGGCACAGGAGACGGGAGCGGGGACGGAAAGGAAGGGCGGGCGACTCAGCGCATCCACGAGAGCGGATCTTTCCTTCGACCAGGGAGGTTGTGCGGCGGCGGAGAGCGAAAAGGATCAAAAAATGAGCAGGTTCGTTTTCTCGTCTCTCTCGTGGCTTCTCGGAAGCGAGAAACGCGGAGACGCCCCGTGTTCTTCAAAGGGAAACGGCACTTTCCAGGGGTGCGCTGCAGAGCCCTCACACCAGAGTGTGCAGTCAAAAACCCCTGCCGTCGGGTCTGGTACAAACTGCCTTCGACGCCTCGCTGACAAGACGTGAGGCAGCAGTGCCTGTAGGGGTAAACGATTTCTCGCCACGGGGAAGGGTGCGAGGCAAAATTCTCACCTGCTCAGCCCTGGCACGGAAAACCCCCTTCAAGAGAAAATGCCTCGTGCACATACGGATTTCTGAAGCTGATATTTGCGCTGGAGATGCGCCTCAGATTACAGACACATCGCCTTCGGCTGCCCTTGCTAGTTATATACACCCTTATAGCTGTTTCTGTGGTGCACAGCAGTCATAAAGAACTTGGCTGCCTGTATCTCATCACTGGAGCCGTATTCAGGGTCGAAAAAAGACGTACAACTCAGCCTTCCTACGTCTCTCAGGCTCTTCGCATTCGAAAGCATCTGCGCTCGATTCTTCACAGACTCTCGCCTTGAACGCTCCCGGGCGGCCGCGCGTCACACGAGCCTCCCGAGACGGGGCGCGAAGCAGACGATCGTTGTCGCTGCGTTAGCCATGGCTAGGAAGTCCGTGGAGCGCGTTTCAAACCCCAGTTCTCCTGTTTGTCGGCAGCCGACCTCGGGAGAACAGGAAAGCCTTGCGCGTGGTGCAGTCGCGACGGTACACTGTTGAGCGGACACTGCGCCGCACGAGCGAGAAGCGCAGACCTTCCGTTGTTGGGAGGAAACGAAATTTTCAGTCACGAAACACAAGCGCGTGCGAACGCGAAACTCGCGGGCAAAGAGGCGAAAACCAGCCAACCCGCGACTGCTTTGTACGGCTTTTTGAAATGTTCCGCCGACGGCTAGGAATCGACGCCGACTCCGTCCCTTCGGCTCTCCCGGCCTTCTTTCTGCGCAACGAGAGACACACGCAGAACATGCCCACAAAACGTTGCATGCAGCCCTCCTGGCGCACGCCGCGGAGTCGCAAAGAGCCGACTTCTTCCGCTCGGCGCTGGTGGAAAGCTGTCTGTACACCGCAGAGGAGCGAAGCAAAAGAGCCTCGTCGCTCTCCGCACGGAACGTCCACACAGGGACTCGATGGAACGCACACACAGGTCAAGAAAAGCGAAGATCCAAACCCGGTTCGAGGCTTCGTCGCTTGCCAGGAAGGCGCGACTCCACCGCCGCGTGTATAATACGACGGGCGGTTCGCCAGAGGACGCAGCCGCTGTTCTTCCTGCCTCGCAGTTGCTTCAGAAGAAAGGGAGAAGAACGGGGTAAAGTCGTGGACGAGAACTGCAGGAGACCAGAAACTTGCCTCGGTTCCCTGGCAGGGAGCCCCGTGTCTCTCGTCCCGTCGCGCTTTGCTGCGCAACAAGCGCAGTGCCAGCGTCTCCGTTGAGAGCGTCGCACAATCGACGTCTCCCACCTGTTGTCCTCCTCCATTTCGACTCCTATCAAAATCCGAAAGAAGGCTCCCTTTTCCCTTTTCGTTTCTCGCTGACATATCTTCTTTCCTCTCCATTCGCTTCGTGGCCCCCCTCGTCCTAGTCCCTCCCCCGTCGCGCAAAATCAGCGTTCGGCTCTGTACCTTTCTGGTCAGCCTGCGTTTCTTCGACTCCTCCCCTCGCTGGCTGCCTTCTGACTTCGTCTCCGCTGCCTTTCTCCGTCCCCTCAGTTTTTTGTTCCCTCTGATTGTTCGCTCCTCGCTTGCGGGAACTGCGGTCGGCGCCTTCTCTCCCGCGCAGCCGCCCAAGATGGCGAAAAGTAAGCGGAGAGGCGGGCGGCGCCACAAGCGGGTAGGGACCGCGGCGACCGTTCCCCTCCTCGAAGAAGGCGAGGAAGAGCCGTTTCAGGAAGGAAGCGAAGACGCGGAGGAGGAGCGAGAAGACGCGGAAGACGACGCGCTCTCGTCCTCGACGCGGATCGCCGAAAAAAAGGTCAGCAAGCGAAAAGCGAGTGCTGCTGAACGCGCGACCGACGGGGACCAGGCGGAGGCCGACGCCTCGCTGGAGGAGTCGTCGTCGTTTGGTCGAGCAAGAGCCGAAAAAGAAGGAAAATCAAAGGGCGGGAAACGCACTGCCGATGGTTACGTGGAATACTTGGCGCACGTGAAACAAGTCATTGACGAGCGCGCCTTCAAATCCGACGAGGAATGGGAAACCTTCGTCGCTGCAACGGCCGAGGAAATTGCCTCCAAGGTAGGTCTGGACAGAGCGCCGCGACAGTCCCTCGTCCGCTCCCGCCCCACTCTCTTCCCGATTGCCTCACGCAGCCCCGTCTGAGAAAGACTCGGCCCTCGCGCTGTCTTGCGCTCTCTCCGCCGCGTCTTTTTGTCTTCTTTCTCCCCTCCTTCCTCACGCCACCATCTGCCTCCTGGTGCGGTTCCTCCGCAGACACCTTTGGCGCTCACAGACCAGCGAAGCAGCAAAGTCGTCGAAAAAATCCTCGGCCTCCTCGCCGGGTTCCTCTCTGCTCGAGACGTGCGACGCGACCAGAAACAGAGCGTCCACGCGTTCCGTCTGCTCCTGCGAAAGATCTCGGGAAGTGCAGGTGAGGGGGAACCTGGCGAGGCAGCGGAGTGCCTGGGCTTCCGCGGCTGCAGCCACAACGTGCGTTTCTTTCCTTTCTCAGGCCGCGCGATCGCCTTCCTCGAATTGGGTCGCCCCTGCAGCTCTCTTGTCGCTTGACGCCTTCTGCCGCTCTTCCCTTTCCCCTCGTCGTTTCTCTTTTTTTTTCTCGCGCCTCCGTCTCTCCGTTCTTCGGGTTCCTCGCGTTTTTAGAGTCCGCGCGAACCCCGGCCTCTTGTCGGCGCGCGCCCGTTTCGGCTTTATTTTTGTTTTGCAATCTTTGCTCGCGACTGCACTCGCCCCTCGCAGGTCAGCTGGCGGTTCACGCGAGCGGATCGCACGTCCTCCAAACGCTCTTTGGCGCGCTGCCGTGCGTGCTCGACGCGGAGCGGCGACTCAAGCAGGCGGGTGAGCGCGTAGTGACCGAAACTGGAAGAGCAGCGCCAGGGACAGCCGCAGATTTGCGAGTCGGGGAGTTGCATGAAGGATGCGGGTACCGCTCTTCGCAGCGACCGCAGCAGGTTTTCGGCGCCCCGGCGGGGCTCCAGAGTAACCTGACAGGCGAATGCGAGCTTGCCGCACGGGGAAACAGATGGGTTCGGCATACAGGTGAATCGATCCGGCGGTCAGCGAAAAGGCCAATCGGTCGTTTGGTACGCAGATAGAGAGGCGCGCATGCGCAAAGTACTGAGGGGACGTGAGCGCGATCGATTGCGGAAAAAGTCCAGTTTTCAGCAGGAACTCCAAAGGCACTTCTGCAGCGGGGCTTTCGATGGAGACGCCCTCGCCGTGACTGAGAGTTGGGCGAAAAACGCAGATCTGTCTCCGTCTCTCTCTGTCGTTGTCTTTCCTAGGCGACGACGAGGGCTCTGCGCAGTCTGTCGAAGACCTGGCGCTCTATTCACTCCATGCGATCGAGTGAGCCGCACATCTGTGTTTTTCTACTCTGTCGACGTGTCTTCCCTCCGCGTCACTTTCCGCTCAACACGTGCTGCCTTCCGCTGCGCTTCCGCGCCTCTCGCTTCTCGCCTGTCGCCTTGCTCGTTACGTCCTTCACCGCTCGGCGTTCGTGCCCGTCTGCCTCCTGTGGGTTCCTCTCCAGGTCGGAGCAGGGCGGTTGGGTTTCTCTCATGAGGCACAGCTCCGGCTCTCACGTCTTCCGCGCAGTTGTTCGCGCCGCAGCAGGCATCTACTCTCTGCCGTCAGTCGACGAACTCGGTGAGGAGCAAACGCGAGACACGCGTCTTTCCCGGCCTGCAGCCCCACACCGGGAAGTCTGTGCTGCGGTGGACTGCCTGTGTGAGGCCTTCGCTTCTTTTTTTCAAGGGCAGGCGCACGCGCGCCTGCTGGGCACCTCCCAGCTCGACTCTGCGAAGAGTTCCCGTGGAGACCGGGTCACTGGGTTGCGCCGTCCCCTCTGTCGCCGTGGCGCTCGCGCTTCTTCGATTCCCGTTTCCCGTTGCTGTTTCGCCACGCACTCCCCTCAGCCGTTCCTCTCCTCCGTCGTCGCCGTCTCGACTTCTGCAGCCTTCTTTGCCTTCGCGGCCATCTCGCTGTCGTTGTCTGTGTAGAGTCGAATTCAGTGTCACGGGCACTACACAGCGTCTCGTGTGATTTGAGGCGCACCCGTGTGACCACGAAAACGCGAGAGACTGCACCGGAAGGCTCTGGAATCAGAGAATTGGTTTTTCACGTGCAAATCGCAAAGACACCGCATCGCCGGTGAGAACAGGCAAACACGAACATCTGCTCTCTGTTTTTTGGACTCCCGCCTCGTTCGCAGGACGACGCAAACCCCGGAAAAGCCGCCAAGAGACGACGGAGAGCCTGCCTGTCCTCTCGCAACCGGGCGGCACGCGACACGACTCGGCGAGTGATGCACGAGGCGCACCCGGTGCTCAGCTCTTCCCTGCGAATGAGTCTCTCCTGGCGCTGCTGAAACAGATCGCCAAGGACGTCGCCGCTGCTCTCAACGCGAATCCGTATTCGCTGCTGTTTGACGTCTACGCGTCGCCAGCTCTCCAACTCCTCCTGCACGTCACAGCCTCGACGCCCCAGTTCGAACGTACGCCGCTCTCTTCTCTTCTCTGCAGACGCCTCCTTCAATCTCAGGACATATTCCTACACACGTAAAACTCTATGTATACATATATGCATATATCTGTATAATTTACATATATATATATATATATAGAGAGAGAGAGAGAGAGAGTGAATGTGCAAAGATAGATTGGTAGATATACAGGCGTGCACGCATAAGGTATTTGCGTGTGTGTGTGCATAGATGGGTACATACACGTGCATGTGTATACATACACGTATATGCTCAT
This sequence comes from Neospora caninum Liverpool, assembly GCF_000208865.1. Lineage (NCBI taxonomy): Eukaryota > Apicomplexa > Conoidasida > Eucoccidiorida > Sarcocystidae > Neospora > Neospora caninum. Next base: position 881,422 of record NC_018390.1, read on the forward strand.
ATGTTCATATACCTACACGCTATGTATATTTGTAAATGTGGGGATGTAGATTTGTGTGACTGCAAGCCATTGCCAGGCGCCTAAACACTGGGTGCCCATGCGGAAGAAACTACCACGCGGAGAGAGATCACATGTTCACTGTCCTCCATGTGTTGTCAATTTGTGTTTTTGTCTTCGTCGTCTGCTGTGCATGCGAACAGAGGCCAAAACGCGACTTCTTGCAGCGATTTTCCGACTCGACACACAGGCTGTAGGTTCGGAGGTTCCCCGGCGTGCGGCGTGTGCCTTTGTGTGGCCGTTGCCGCCGCTCCTCTCGCTCCTCGCGCGTGCTGCGCTTTCCGTCTCCTTTCTCGGCGCCAGTGTAAATTCGAGTCGCGGTGGCGACGACGAATGATGCGCTTTCCTGAACGCCAAACCTGTGTCTTTTCTCGTTCCCGTGTTACGCGCAGCTGTGTGTCTCTGGGTTAGGTCCACATGTGGAAACTGTTACACAGGCGTATATACATCTGCGCATGTTAATGTATATATCTGTAGACTGAGGCAAACAACAGGATCCCATGGAATGTCTAGAATGGCTGTTCAGTGTTGTTCTTTGTCGTTCGCCTCAATCGCAGGAGACGCGGCGAGAGGAGATGATGCAGCTTGCAGGTAAATCCGCCGACCCGCTGCTTAGCTAAAAGTGTTGGATTTCAATATCCTACTACATTAAGGTTATTCCACATGGGGTCCCGCCGCTTTTTGTGCTTCCCTTTTCGCTTCGTTGTTTCCCCTTGCCTCGTTCTCGTCCGTCCTTGCCTCTCGCGTGCGCGTCTCTTTCGATTCGGCGCGGCTTCCCGCCCTTCTCGCCTCTTCGTGCGGGCCTCCCGTGCGCGTCTCCCTCCGCGTGCGCCTCACCAGCCTCGCACGTTTCTTCCCGAGATCGACACTTTTCCGCTGTTGCTCGTTCCCCACAGATGCGCTCGTGGACAGCCCGACTGGCAGTCGCGTCCTCGAAGTCGCCGCCCTGATGCTGGCGCCGGAAACCTTCCAAGTGTTCTTCTCTTCCTGGATGCTTAAGCGGATTAACCACCTTGCCCAAGGTGAGCTGTTCAAAACGACGCCGCGCGGTCTCTGCCGAGGCGCCCGTAGGTGAAACCCGCAAGACTCCCGGGTGTTCTCGGCCTTCGCTCCGCCCCGCTTGCGGCGGGGTTTTCTCGGCGTTCCACGGAGAGTGCGTGTCTGCTGGTCCTTCCCTGCGGTTTGCTTAGGTCGCTTCGGAAATTTCATCCTTCAGAAGTTACTGGCCTCTCCCCTGGTGCAAACCGCGCACGTGCGACAGCTCGTCGGCGGTAAGTGACGGAGAAGACGGAAACGCTCAGGGGCTGCGACGATCAGTGCTCCGGACTGGGCGTGATGTACTCTCGGAGGCTCCGCAGGCGCGCAGGCAACAGACAACACAGGCCGTGCACAGCGGGTCTCTCGGAAACCGACGCCGCAACGCAGAGAGAAGGGAGGAACTGGGCGGGGAGGCGGGAAGGCGGTGGATCGCGGAGCATTTGTACAGAGACGCTCTCAACTTATCATGTGATAACCGGTCATGGTGTAGCCATGATCGTCATGTTCTGTATGCGCCGGATTTCTGTGCTCTGGCCGAGAAACCCCAGACGCGGTGCATGAGTGCCTCCTCGGCACCCTCTCTCCGTGGGCTTCAAAACGAAGTCGGCGCGGACTTTGGGGGTTGTCTGTGCTCGCGCGGCGTCGCCTGTGCGGCACGCGTCCTTCCTCTCTCCCAGCTCTTTTCTGCGGTCCGTGCCCAGCGTCTGTGTGTGTCCCTGAGCTCTCTCTGGTCGCGCGTGTCTTCGCAGCCCTCGACTTCGACGCCTGCTTGGCTTCCAAGACTCCCGCCGTTCTCTGGCGGCTCTCGGAGGCGTGCCGGCGCGTGCGGGCGTCTCAGGGCGAATTCGCGAAACGGCTATTCGCGGCGTTGAACCTCCAGAACCCGAAATACCTCCCGTTTTCCTGGTTCTCCCTCCTCGCACTCGCCCCCCCCGAAGCGCTCTCTCCCTCGCTCTGTTTCTTCGGCACGCCCGACGACCCTGCGGCTGAAGCTGAAGGCGAGAAGAAGGTGCACACGTTGCGGCATTTGAGCGAGATGATCACCCCGACAGGCGTTTCGATTGTCCTCAGTCTCCTGCGGTTCGCTCCAGCTGCGATTCAGCCGCTCATTGCGGGATTCAAAAAATTCGTAAAAATCCTAAAACGAACGTCTGTTTCTGTCAGGCAGTGGAGAGGCAAAGAGCTTCCACCTCTCTGGGAAGAACGGTGAGGCGAAAGCACTTCGCGGCCATCTTGCCACTCAAACGCATGTGCAGATATACGGGTCGGGCCAAGCCGGGGTGTCCTGGCAGCTTTGCTTCTTCTTTCGTGCACTGCCGGTTGACACACACGTTGACTTGTAAAGTTTCCGTTTTTGGGGCATGCATAAAACGCCAAGCGCGCTCCGCATGCAGTCGTGACCGCAAGAGACCGTCCCCACCCGCGCAGCCACCCTGCGGAGTCCCTCTCGCCGTCTATATTCGTCTAGCCCTCTGTATATATCTATGTACATATCGTACACATCCGTCTGTCTAGTTTTCAGTATATCCATAAAAAAGAGAGATCAGATATATACACATACACATATATACATCCATCTATACAAATATATATATATATATATATGTATGTATATATTTAGGTGTGTTCACAGACTTGTAGCAGTGCTTTCGCGCACGCGTCTCTCGGTCACTCTGGCAGTCGCGTTTTCCTTCCCTGTGTCCAGGCCAGTGATGCTGAGCCTCGCCATCGACGCGCAGGGCTCCCGTCTCTTGGAAGGCGTTGTCAAGACAGCTGCCGTCTCGCACAGCGCGGCTCGGCGAGAAGACGAAGGCGATGAGGCGGACGGAGGCCGCAACGCTCCCTTTCCGCCGCAAGCGGTGCAACAGCTCTTGAAGGCCTTTTGCGGGAACTACGCTCAGGCAGCTTTGCATCCGACGGGGGGATTTGTGGTCACTACTTTCTACGATGCGGCCACGGTAACTGCACGGGGGAGCAGGCACGAACGCATGCATTCCTGAAAAACAAAGAAAGCACTCACCGCCCTACTGGGAAGCCGAGATAAGACACCTGCGACAGGCGATCTCGCGTCCAGGACCGTAGTTCGTTTGCCAGCACGCAGTTCTTTTTATCCCCGACCACCTGTGTATATGCGCTAATGTACATATGTATGTGTGGGCGCGGGTGCGACGATATGGGTGCTTACGCACTCCTTTGTATAACTCTGCACGGATGTGCGCCGCTGCCTGCGTCAGTGTTTTCGCCGACACATGAACCCTGATGTGTCTGCAGGCACGTAGCCGTGCGGTATGAGACGTGGATTTCCTCGCAAGGGATGGGTCATGGGTTTCCGGCTTTTGTGTTGGTGCCGTTTGGACCGGAGATCGGGTTTCTCCCGTTCTTCCTTCGATTCACTCGTCGCGGCCAGCGAAATAGGCAAATTGACGCGGCGAGCCGCGCGGCGACGCGTCGCTATGGCGCCTGCTTCCCACACATGGATGTTCACTTTGCTGCTTGCGCCAGGTCGACGTGAAGAGGCGCATCGTCCGCGAGTTGTTGGACGTGGAAGAGGAACTGCGCGAGAAGAACTACGCAGCCTACGTTAAGTGCGAGGTTCACAAATTCAAGCAAAGTGAAGAAGGATGGACAGCTCGCCAGGAGAAAAAGAGCAAAACCAGGGTACGGGTGTCTCCCGGGTTCTCGGGCTCTCTTTCGCGTCCGTCGCAGTGTTTTTCCGAGCGAGGTTCGCCTCCCCGTCTCCCCGGAACCTCTCGCGCGCACACATCTGAGTCTGGTGCGCATGCGCGGTGTGTATTTGTGTATCTTTCCAAATATATATATATATATATATATATATATATACATATATATATATGTAGGTACGTAAGTGTGTATAAATATACATTTGGATATGATAACGTACAGAGCTTTAGGTGCATCAAAGAAGTTTGTAGCACCCCCGGGCGAGGGCGATCGCATTGGGTGTGCGCGTGATAGGCCGTCGAAAACGCATGCTCGCGAGGGAAAGTGGCCACGCCGTTTCTGTTTTCCCGCGCCGCCCGTGCGGGCGTGGTGTCTGTGCGTGCGTTTCGCAGGAGCTTTTCAGGGATTTGCTTGCGGAGGACGAAGGCGTCGAGGCGACGGACGCGACCGTCGCCGAAGAAGCGGAGAACGACGAGCAGCGGGCTGCCGCCGAAGCCGCTCGGGCCTTCATTGAGGTACGCAAGAGAACGGAAGCAAACTGCAGTGGAAAAGGGAACCGAGGGCCGCTTGTAGTTTCAGATTAATCCAGTTGTGATAGGCATTTAGCATCCGGCATGGGGAGAGACGGAGGCAGCCGGGGCAGCGCGTGGCGGGCGTCGCCGCTAAGAGGTTCTTTTCGGACGAAAACGACGCGTTTTCTCTCTGGCAAGCGAGACCGCCTCTGCCGTTCACACAGGCTTGTGTCACTTGCGCTCTCCCTACTTGTATCTCTCTTTGAGCTCTGCGAGTCTCCATTTCGGCAAGTTCCTTTTTTGTTTTCCTATTCGTTGGCGCTGACTTTCGTTCTCGCTGCACGCCCCCGTTTCCTCTCTGGCATCTCTGTGCATGTTCGCCTCTCGCTTTTCTCCTCGTCGTCTCGCCTCGGCCAATCTTTGTCCTGTTCTCGCCGTGTACGCGTCCACGTTGTTCGTGATATTTTTCGCCCTCTGTCTTTTCGCCAGGGAGACGCAGTGGCATCGCAGCTGCTGGGCGTGGAGACCACGAAGGGCGAGAAGAAACGCGAGAAAGGAAAGAAGCGCCCGCCGCCGTCTGACAGTGACGAGGATGTCTTTGGAGAATCAGGCAGTCCACACAGCGAGTAAGGTTTCCCGCGTTTCATTGTTGTCTCCTGGAGGTTTTGCACATTCCATGTCGAGCCCACAGATAAGCCTCCTACCAAACGGCCGGCATAGCGCCCTCCCCTCGTCGCCACTGTAGCACACTGAACGTGCATATCGATACAGGCATGCATGCATCGATTTGGAGACAGGTGCATTCGTAGATATATGCAGATTGGCGTAGTCCTGCATTTTTGCCACGGCAAGGAAGGAGAAACTGAACCATACAATCTGTATCACTAATATCGTACGTGCTCGTAAGTATACAAAGAGGTATGTGTGTATGTATGCACATGCAATTAAATGGGTGTAGAGGTATGCACATCTCTCTCCTTTTCGCTGTTCTTTTGCTGTGTAGCCGGTAGTCGCCACGCGAAAAAGCTAGGACGATTTGGCAGTCTCCCCGGTCGAGAGAAAATACCCGATTGCCTTTCTGTTTGTATTTGCGCTTTTGCTGGCTTCTTCCTATGCTTGGAGAGCAGAAGCTCTTCCACATGAGCGTCGGCCGGGGAAGCGAGAGAGACATGCACTTTTGTTTTGTGGTTTTGTTCTGCACAGCGCTCGGCAAGCGACGGCCCCGAACATCAACGAAGGTAAGCGCGACGATTCCGTTCCTTTTCCTTGCGCGGAGACGACATCGACGCGTTTCTCTCTCCCCTCGTGTCGGCAGCTGCTCTCGCCTCTGTTCGCCGTCGGTGACACCAGGCAGTCTGTCTTTCTATCTCGCTTCGAGTCCTGTTCTCCCCCGTTTTTTTTGGCCTCTTTCTGTGTCCGTCGTCTCTTGTTCCGCCGCGTTACTCCCGTTCCCTCTGTCTCCACAGGCTTCCCTTCCCCTCTGCCAAGCGCTGTCTCTCGTGTGGTGCTGTTGCAGATGGCCGCGGAAAGAAGCATCGCCGCGAGCGAACGAAACGCGACGAGCAGGGAGAAAAAGAAAAGCGCAAACAACCCAGCAGTGGAGCGCCTGCAGAAGCGTCCGACGCCGCGAAAAGAAAGGAGAAAAAGAGGAAGGACGAAAAGGCGAACGCATCCACACACGAAGACAAGACTCTGGAGGCGGCCCTCTTCTTTATCGAAGGAACTCGTTCAGACCTGAGCAAGAGGCAACTGGCGAAGAGAAGGAAACTGGAGGTAAAACGCGGATAGCGTTGCATGTCAATGACTAAATATGCGGCCAAAGCACACACGCGCTTGCCCCTACGTGCAGTGTTCCCGTCTCTTGTCACGTTCGTGTTTTGCGTCGACTTCTCTCGATGCCCGTTCCCCTCTGTGCGGCAAACCGCGTTGCGTTTTTGCCTTTTCGTGAGCTCTTGTGGGTATCTGTCTCATTTTTCCCTCCCTCTCGCTTTCCTTGTCCTTCCCGCGGTCGCCGGTTGCAGGCCTCCAAACTTGCCGATGCGGGAGCGTCGGTTGCAGTTCACTGAATACGCTTATCCAGGGCGCGCCTCCCCGTCGAGCAGTCTTCCTTCGCCTTTCTCGACGCCTTCCTTCGCCTTTCTCGACGCCTTCCTTCGCCTTTCTCGACGCCTTCCTCGCCGCCATCCTTCGCCTTTCTCGACGCCTTCCTTCTCCTTCACTCACTCTCTGTTGTTGGAGCATCTCTGTCATTCTCTATCCTTCCTCGTTTCTTCTTTCGTCTCATCCTATTTTTCTCTCTTATGCTCTGCCGCCTTGGCTTTCTGCCTTCAATCCGCGTGAGTGCTGGCCTTCATTTCTTTTTGTCTTCCGCCTCACCGCTTTTTGTTCTCCAGATTCACGTTAGCAGGGGGATCCGGAGGATTCTTTGTTCCCGGTCGCGCCTGTTTCTCCGGCGGAGCCTGTTTCCTCTCAACGGTTTTGCTCGTGTCTTGGTTGTTTTGCGTTGGCGTACTCTGTTCTTCCTGTCCGTCAATCAACTAAAAGACTCCGTCTTTCTCAACTCTTTTCTCGGGAAGGCGTGAGACCGTGCAAAAGCGGAGAACGGCAAAGCGGCGATGTCGAAAACAGGCATGAGCGCAGGAGACGGGAAGCAGAGAAAATCAGCGCGTCAGCGCGGAGAGGGAAGCGAACAACGATAAGGCAACTGGGAAGAAGAGGACAGCGAACCGCTGGAGAAAAAAGCCGTCGAGAGGGCGAGAGACCGGGAACAGAAAGAGGACGACCGAGGAACCTACCGAGAACAAGAAGCACCGCAGTAGCGAGGGGAGGATATGCGGGGTAAAGGAAGAAGGAAGAGCCACGAGATTGCTGAAAGGTCGAAGAAGGGGAGAACAGCACATGCACAGAGAGCGAGAGGGAGAGAGAGTTGCGCAGAGCACTCCTGCACGTCGAGGGCAGGCGCAAGCGTTGCTGTGTCATTGAGTTTCGGCAATCTGGAAACGTTTTGGTGAGACTGCTCACCGTGACTCGCGCGAGGCCCAGGCAAAATAAACGTAACGAGCAGCGGCGTGCAAAAGAGGTAGAGTGGACGGCAGCGACGGATAAAAAGAGGACGAAAACGGTGGTGAGCGAAGGAGCCGACGCTTGAAAAGAAAGAAAAAGATGAAATGTGTCGAAACAAAAGAAAAGGGAACCTCAAGTCGGAGATAAAAGCCGAAACCAGTGTGACTGCGAGACAGCCCACTGTCAAAAAAAGTGACGCGCGCCGCACGGACTTCCAGGCGCGAAGTGAGAGTCAACGGGGCACAGCGTGCCTTGCTGCTTTTCTCTCTATTCTATTTGCCTTCCCTCTTTCATCTTTTACAACGCTTCTCCTTCTATCCGTTCTTCTAGAGCTTCTTCAACCCGCGTTGCATCTCCTTCAACCTGCTTTATCTCCTCCCTTCTTGTCCTCTTTTCCTTTTTTCGTTTATTACTTTGCTCCCTCCACCTCGTCTCTGCCTTCTCTCCCGTGCCTTCGTGTCCTCGGTCGCGTTGCTCCTCTCTCTTCCATGTCGCTTCTCCCCGTTACAGTTCAGCACCGCTCGAAGACGCGATAGAGCGCTGGCAGTGAGGCCACAACTCGTACGGTCCCGTCAGAGAAAAACCTGAGAAAACGGAGACAAAAGGAGAGCCCAGACGCGTGACGGGAGAGGCGCAAGAGGAAACGAATACGAAACGCGGGAACGCTGGAGAACGAGGGAAGATGGAGGGAGAGTCGAACGAAGCAGGAGATCAACAGGGCGAACCAGCAACCGACCCCGAGAGAGAACAAGAGAGAGAAGAGAAGGAGCAAGAAAGAGAAGAGAGAGAAGAGAAGGAGCAAGAAAGAGAAGAGAGAGAATGCGGTCGCGCTGCCAATCGAGAGAACACGTAGACGACAGACGAGGTGTTTCTGACCCTTCGCACAACAATGGGGTACGCGTTTTGGAGGAACGGCGTCACTCTACTGTAGCCAAACAGGTTTGGAGATGTGTGAAAGACGGACTTTCTCGGTACAGCGCATTTCCAGCAGCCTCGCAATGCAGGCAGGAAATGCAGGGAAAAAATATCTCGCACTTCCGGGCAGACTGCCAAACTTGAATCGGAAGCAGCCGGAGCAGGCGGGACTGACGCGAAGAAGCGCGCAAACGCCTGGGTAGCACCTCGAAGACAAGACACCTCTTCACTCCAGTCCACCTGCGCAAACGCAACGCGTCGATACAGCGGCGTGGGGAAGCTGAAATGAAAGCATGCATGCACGCGTGCACATGCATGCGCCTTTAGGCATTGGTATCGATGTACAGGCGCCGCGCATACGCACACAGGTGTAGGCACACACCTATTCAGTCATCTACTCCTACGGGCTTCACCCACAGACGTGGCGGCACGCCCTGAAGTTTGCAACTCTGCGCACGCATGCGTACACAAACGCACACACGTCTACAAGTGCTCACCGATATATATATATATATATATATATATATATATATAGGTGTATGGCACAGTATACGTGGAGATGGGGAGAGGAGTTTGTTTCTTTTGCTGTGCACCCGTTGTCTGTGGAGGACTCACGTCCAGAGCGAGCTCGAGAAGAAGGGTCGGGAGACTCTGGAGGGGGAAGTAAGTGCCGCACGCCAGAGGCATTGTCTTGAGGAGCCATGTCTGTTTGGCGATTTCCTGGCCGTCTTCGTCCACCTCTGCTCTCGTGCGTTTCTTCTTCAGTGGCGCGCGCGGCTCCGCAACCACGCCGAGACTGAAATAGTCGCAAAGGAGCAAGCGACGGCTGACCAGACGCCTCAGCGCGCGCTCGGCGGTCGCTGCATGCGCCGCCTCAACGCCGTTCCCACTGGGCTCTGCGTTCTCGTCAGGCTTGGCAACTCGCTGACGCCGACGGAGAGCCGCGCGGATGAGCTCCGAGAGGACTAACGGCGGACTCAGAACCAGCGGCGGGAGACGGCCGAGCCGCATCAGAATCGACTGGTACAGAAACGCTGTAGCCCCGACGGGGGGACGACAAAGGCACATGCATACACATGCATACACATACATACACACATATATATATATATATATAAAACGGTGCAAGGAAAAACTTGCGGTTCTCGTTTTCGAGTCTCAGTTTTCCTCTTTGCTCTTCCCGTCTCCCGCATCTCGTCTCCCTCGTCCTCAAATCTCTATTTCACGTCCTCTCCTGCTTCCCGTCGTTTCCCCTCCGCTCTCTGCCTGATCTGTAGGATGAGCACCTCTACCAGAGAAACGGGTCCGAGTGTTTCCCTTCTAGCCTCCGTCGCTCCTAAGCGTATTCCCGCTTCGCTGTCTTTGACCTTGTTCTCCACGCAGAACCCTCCGTGTTTCCTTCTCCCTTCTCGCGTCGTTCTTCGTTCATTCGCCCGTACCTCTCATGACTCTCTGGAGGTCGACGAGGAGCAGAAGATGATTGTGCTGGAGAAGCGCATGCGTTTCGCTCACTGGTCCCACGAAGACTGCCTGTTGCAGCCAAGCGTCGCGGCCTTCTTCCGCAGCGGCGCCGCCTTCCCGCGCTCGCTCGCTCAAGCGCGCCGAAACGACGCCCGCGCAGCGGGCCGCCTGGAGCAGCGATTGCACCGAGGAGAGATACAACGCGTCGCTGGGAAAATTGCGCAAGACAAACTGATCAAGGGGAGGACGAGAGCGGAAGAACGACGCTTGTGGCTTCACCCCGCTGCATCCGGGAGACGACACAGAGGACCGCGCGACCGGGGCTGTCTCTCCCTCTCCCGCAGCGTCGGACGCTCTGCGTGGTTCGTCCTGGCACGCGTCGGGTAACGAGAGAGAAGAGGAAGAAGTGGAAGAAGAGGAAGAAGTGGAAGAAGAGGAAGAAGTGGAAGAAGAGGAAGAAGTGGAAGAAGTGGACGAAGCGGAAGAAGACGAGGAAGAGGAAGAAGAGGAAGAAGAGGAAGAGGAATTTGATTTTGGGGTGACGGTGGTTGAGCGCGCAGTGGCGAGGAAGGCGGAGAGCGTTGTCTGGCGAAAATCGGTCCGAACTCGCGCTGGATTCAACAATTTCTTCGTCGCCACTGGCTGAGAAGACGCGAACGACGAACGAGAGGAAGAACAGCACACGGGGGAAGAGGAGGCGCAAGGAGCGGAGAGGTTGCTCGACGCGCGATCGTTCGATTGAGCAGTGTCTCGCAGTCTCGCTGATAACTGTCCATCGTCTGCATTTGTTTCTCTCTCTTCGTGTCCTGTCCGAACTCCTCGACTCTCTCCCTCGCTGTCCACAAACGAACGAGAGATAAAAGAAGAGGAGGAAGAGGAGGAGCAAGGAGAGGGAGACGAAGAAGCGGATGAAGCAGAGTGGTCGTCGGCCTGCGAAGACGTCCAGGGAACGACAAGCAAGCGTTGAGAGAGCGCTGCAGGCGAACTGGAGGAGGCAGGTGGGCCGTGACTAGATAGGCCTCGCTGAACGTCGAAGATCTGCGAGGATGTTTGCGAGCCGAGGCGTTCCTAAAGAAGCAGAAAGACACGAAAACGAAAAGTAAAGAGAACTCCACATGAGCATCCACAGCGGATGCACCCATGAAAAACACAAATTGAAAACAGCAACGAAACATAACCGCCACGTTTCTACTAATGCGCACGGCTCACATAGATATGTGCACACACAGATACGTACATACATACACTTACATGCATGCATACATACACTTACATGCATGCATACATACACTTACATGCATGCATACATACACTTACATGCATGCATACATACACTTACACGCATACATACATACACTTACATGCATGCATACATACACTTACATGCATGCATACATACACTTACACGCATACATACATACATACATACATACATACATACATACATACATACATAGGTACTTTTATGCACATGCATATATAATTCGAAAGCATATGTGTACAGTTGTGAAGGTGCACAAGCAACATGCGCTTCTGTTACTGGTTGAGAGTCCACAGACTCGTGGCTATTGGTTGCGGCATGCATGTGGCGAAAGGGCCTTTTCGACGGACTCGAAAGTGTCTCGAGAGGTGCGCCGCAACGAAGTCCTCGTAGAGAAGCTGCACGCGTTGTTTCGTCGGATGCACGTTGACATCGACGAGCCACGCCGGCAGCGAGAAAGAGAGGTACACCCAAGCCTTTAGGCCGCGGGGCATCAGTTCCTGGTAGACGCCTTCGATGCTTTTTCTGGAGAAAAGGAGACGCAAATGGGAGAAGAGACGCGAGGCGCTTGAGGGAGACAGGCGCTTGAGGGAGAGAGGCGCTTGATGGAGAGAGACGCTTGAGGGAGAGAGGCGCTTGAGGGAAGAGACCGGAGCGCGCCAAGGCAGGGAAGAAGAGAGGAGCGAGACTCTCAGAGAACGAAGGGCGAGGAGGGGGAGACAACGACAAAGCGAAATATGGCGAGGACGAGAAGAGAGAGACAAGAGCAAACGGAGGTCAGAAGAGAGAAAAGGAAGCAACGGGAGTGAGGAAAAAGTCAAAACAGAGGACTGGCCATACCTTAGAGCTGGAGCATCGACGAGTCGGCTGTTGATGAAGAGAATGAAAGTTCCCGGAGGTTTCGCGCCCGCGGAAACGCGGCTTGCATATCCCCACACCGATACTTTGCATGCGTTTCGCTGTTCTTCTGCCTGCTTCACTTCGTCCCCTGTGTCCCTGTTTCCCGTCTCTTCCTCTTCGTCTCCACACTTCTCGCCCTCGACGTTCTCCCTGTTCCCTCCTCTCTCTCCTCCGGCGCGGTCTCCGTCCCGCTCGCGGTCTCCTTGCTCGCGGTTTGTCTCCTTCCGCGCGTTCTCTCCGCTCTTTTTCTGTGCTTCCTCGTCCTCGCTTCCGGTTCCGGCGTCTCCCTGCCGCTCGCGACCCGCGTCTCGGCACCGTGAGTTGGGGGCGAAGCGGCGCGCTGCGTGGGGAAGAAAAAACGAGAAGTCTATTTCCATCAAACCCAACCGCACAGTGGAGCCAAAGGCTCTCTGGATGACGGCCAGCGTCTGGCCGCCTCGGCGACTCTCTTCCTTCCTCCGGCGGAGTTCTTCCGCACTCGGCGCTCGTTCCTCCTCTTCGCTCTTCACACACGGAACAGAGAGACGCGACAGGGAAGAGACCGAGGAGGATGAAAAGGACGAAGAGGAAGAAGAGATACACGGAGAAGAGGAAGAAGAGATACACGGAGAAGAGGAAGAAGAGATAGACGGAGACGAGGAAGAAGAGATAGACGGAGACGAGGAAGAAGAGATGCACGGAGAAGAGGAAGAAGAGATACACTGAGAAGAAGCAGAAGAGAGAGATGGCGAAGAAGAGAGAGATGGCGAGGATGAGGAAGAAAGCCGAGGCCATCCAGAAGTGGAGAGGTCTGCCTGCGTTTTGTCTTGGCGTTTGCATGTGAATTTAATATGAGGGTTGTCGATTGCGTAGCGCGTGCAGACTTCGAGACACTTGGAGTATTCCTCTTGCGGGGACGCGAGCATTTTCCGTCTTTCCGGAAACGCGTGGAACAGCTGAGAAACGCGCAGAGTCGTTCCACGGCTCCGCGCCGCCACGGACACCCCAGCAGGCACTGGCGACGAGCCGGAGGAAACAGAATGAGAAGCCGGCACAGAAGAGGAGAGAACGGGTTCGCCTTTGTCGTAGGAGCATCGGTATCCGTGAGGAAGGGAGGCGATTCGGGTGGTGACTTCAACATGGCCGACGACAGATAAACTTGCGAGAGCTTCTCCTCTGAAGCCAAAGGTGCGCATGCACCTGAGATCGGCGAGGGACTTCATTTTGCTGGTGGTGAACCTGTGGCACAAGATGGGTAAGTCTTCCGGGTAGATTCCGCAGCCATCGTCGCTGACGGCGAGTAACTTGAATCCGCCATTCTGCACGGTCACGGAAATCGAAGAACTCCGAGCGTCCATGCAGTTTTCTAAAAGCTCTTTCAACGCAGAGGAAGGACGCAATACCACCTCCCCTGCAGCGATGCGCTGAACGACGGACAGATCCAACTTGCGAATCCGAGGCAGTGCGAGAGGAGATGGAGAAAAGGAAGACGGAGAAGACGAGGAAGACGAGGAAGATGAGGAAGATGAGGAAGACGGAGGCGACGAGGAAGCGGAAGAAGAGGAGCAAGGACTGGGATCACGCTGGGAGCTCTCGAGCTGAGAGTTCAGGGCGGACTCAGTGAAGAGAGGGGCTCCCATTTTCAGAAGAAAAGATAAGAACGGAACAGGAAGTGGGAGAAAAACAGAGGGAGGAGAGGAAGAAGAGGACGGGGTGAGAGACCGTGAGGGTAGGAACAGGAGGAACGGTTGCGTGGAGACTTCTGACGTGAAACGAAGAAAGAAGGAAAGAAGAAAGAAGCGATAAAAAAGAGTAGCGTGGAGAAGAAGAATGTGCGAGAGGGTTTTAGCGCGCGTGCGGAAACCGAGGGAGACAGAGACAAGCGGCGGCGAGTCGCAGGAATCTTTGCTGTCATCGAGATCGAGATCATCTTCCGCTTCCAAGGAGAAAGGGCGACTTGGAAGAAAGAGGGAAAGAGAAAATACACAACTTAACCTCTCACCACCAGGCCTTTGGCAGAGAGACGTCATGTGGACAAACGGGGGCTCGGGGCGGTCATCGGCTTTCGCTCCAGCCTCACGAGGCGTGACGCCGCAGCAACGGAGAAGAAACGGTGACACGAGCTTTCTTCTCCAGCGGTTTACTGCGCATATTTTTTCAGAAGAGAAAGAGAAGAGAAGAGAAGAGAAGAGAAGAGAACGGAAAGACTGGAAGGGGCAAAACGAGAAGAAACAGCGGTGACGTGGTCTGACAAGACAACCTGCCAAAGCGAAGAGTCGCGCTGCGGCCTCCTGTTTTGGGGGGTGAGAAGACCTCCGTTCTTTTCCCCGCAACACTCCGCTGGGATTTTTTCTCGAAGACCAAAGGCATGTTCCTCTCTGAGTTTCCATTCGCCAGTTCTCTGCCTCGGAAGTTTTCCCCTCTTGTTCGTTTCCACAAAGTGCGGGAGTGTGCATGCGATCAGCTCGAGAGCCGCGATGTATGAACACCGAAGGGGCTGCGACTTGACTGATTCAACTTGTTTCCAAGCCTGGTGATGAAGAAAAGAGATCAAGAATAAAGATTCTTGGAAGGCAGAAGAAAAAAACAAAACCAGGAGAGCAGAGAGCATTCGCTATCCCGCGTGTAGGTGTGTGCTGCCTTCAATCGCTCCAAAGGCTTCGCACAAGTCAAAGTTTTCTCCATGTTTCTGAGAGTGAGACAAAATGCAAAGAACAACTGACGTACTTGTTTCCATTCTCTATGCGAGGCGAACCGCCATGTCGAACAAATGCATCATTTGCCCCAACAGTCACAGCTGCATCTGTGGAGATCAATGATGTGAAGATATCTCCGTAGATGCGTGTGTCCAAAAATCTGTCTATGCATTTGCAGATTGATAGAAACATATAAATATGCATGTCTAAATAGATGTGTCTGCCTACTTACATACTTCTGTGTAAGCATGAAAGAAGCATTAGAGGCTGCTCGCGCCCCCCAGCTGAGAAACACCAGAGTCGAGACTAACATGTGTCGCCGGTGCGGCGAAAGGTCAAGGCAATATCAATAACGATGAAACTTTCTTTTGATTAACATAACAACCTAGAAGATTAAGCTGCATTACGTTCAAACTTTACACTGGATACGTTTCAATCGGCGAAAAATTGAGGGGAAGGGGAGCAACGACTCGCCCAAACCGACGGCGAGAGGGCCGGAAGTTTGAGTTCGTTGGGAAGGCGCACGAAGGCGGTACAGAGAGGCTGACCCGCCGAAATCACACAACTGCTTCGTTTTGCCGTCATAGGCAGCTGCGCAGGCTAAACTGTCGCCCGTCGAAACGGAGTGTCTGAGAGCGGCAGGCATAGATCTATGCGCACGAAAAGGGGCGTTTTGACGCTAAATATGCAGATGCCGGCAGTGCTACTTCTCCACGTCAACAGGCGTGCACATCTACTTACAGGGACATCTGAACGGGTTTTAGAGATACACATCTGCAAGTTCGTATATCCATGTATACAGTTATGCGCCATCTATGCAAGTATTTGCGTGTATGTGCAGATTTATCGTTCACGGAGTTCGATGCAGCTAGAGAGGGAATGACAGAGACGAAAAAGAGAAAGGAACGGGGAAAAGAACGTGAGTCGAGGCAGGCGGAGCTGGAGGCTGCCGGTCGAGTCGAGGATCCCCCCTCCACGCAAAAAGAAAAAGTTACTTTTAAGTTCTCCGGAACAGAGCGAGACGGGGCGGGAAGGCCTTCCTTCTCCAAAGAAGAGACACTCCAGCGTGTCACGGGAAACGGAGGAAACCGAGGAGCGAGGAAATGGGAAACGAGGCGCAAGAGCCCGAGGCGAGAAGGGCGAAACAAGGGGCGTCCAGAGTAAAATCGAAGCCAACAGGAAAACGGATAGACGAGAAGAAAAAGAGAAAGCATGAAACCGGCATGGGATCATAAAAGGACTATGTATGTGCTTTTCAGAAATTCGGGCCTCTGTGTCTCATTGTTGACGACATCCGTCCTCAGGATTCGACCGCTCGCTTCCTCGTTTGCTCCCTTCGTTTTGTTTCATATGGTTTTCTTTTTTCGCCTCCGGCCTCCCTGCCTTCCAGCTTGCCTCGGATTGGGTGACTGTGTCGATACTCTCTACGAACGCCAAGAGCTCGTCTTCGTCCAGTTCTCCTTCCAGCAATTTCTCAAGCGGCTTCCGTAGCAGGTGTTTGAGTTCATCGCCTTCGCCTCCTGCGTGGGTTTCTAGTGCCTCAACGAAGCTGAGAAAGTCCCGGAGCATCTCCTCGTCACCCTTGTCGACTTGCTCCTCTGTTCTCTTTTGTTTCTCCTCTTTTTTCTCCTTTTTCTTCTCTTTTTTCTCAGTGTCTGGTGCGTTCGCTCCTTTCCCTTGTGCCTCCACTTTCTCGTCGCCTTCTCCCTCTTCGCGCGCGAGTCGCCTGGACAAGCCCTCTCTCTGCTGAGCTAAAAGGGGAGAAGTCACGTCCGCGACCGTCTTCTGGAGACGCTCAGGGGAACGACACAACGAAGAACAGGAAGAAGAAGAGGAAGAAGACGACTCTGGAGAAGGCACAGAACAGGAAGCCGAAGACGAGACGGCTCCACGGTGTGTCCCTTCTTCCGTCGCGGAGCTTCTCCCTTCTTTCCAAGGAGGGGGTGATCTCAGGGAAGGGGAAGATTCTGAGTCCTCGTGGACTGGACAGTGCGGCGCACATGCAGACTTCTGTTCCCGTTGTGGTCGGCTAATAGACGCATCTCTTTCCGCTCTCACGCGGTGTGATACATGGCAATCTTCTCGTCTTTCGGCTGCAGCGTCTTCTCTTTCCTCGGCTTCAGGCATCAACGCGTCCAGCACTTCCTCAGGGGGTTCCCCGTACTCTCGGAGCTCATCCAGCAGCGCCTGCAGGCGAGCGAACTTCCCACGCACAGGAAGGGGGTGAGAGACTGATGAAGAGATAGAAGACGAAGAGGAGAGAGAAGACGAAGAAGATGCGTTCGAGGACGAAGACAAGACATTCGAGGACGAAGAGGAGACATCCGAGGACGAAGACGAGACAGAAGATGAAGAATTGGAAGACGACAAATCATGGGGAGACGGGGGAGTCAAAGGAGGGGAAGCCATCTCGGTCGAGGAATCGGTCTGGTTTGAGGTTAAATGGGTGTCTGTCACCTCTCTCGCTGCTCTTTCGTGACTTTGAATGCTTTTTCCGTCTTCCTCTTCTCTGGGGTTCGCTGGAAAGTCTTTCCCCCGCTCACCGACTTGACGTGCACTTTTCCTCTCGGCGAAAGGTGCTCCGTCCTTCGCGTCGTCTGGGCGCCCGCACAACTCAACCAGCTGTCTGTACACCTGAATTTGTCTCATGTACCGCATTCTGTCTGCCTCCGTAAGCTTCCTTCCTTGTCTCTCTAGCCACGGCTCAAACGCCCCGAGAAGACGACTAAAGGGCTCTCCGACTGCGACGAACAAAAGATTCGCCCCTTCACCCGCGTCCTCTCCGGCCTCAAAAAGAGCCAGGAGGTCGTCTTGCAACTCTTGTGCGTATTCTGTCGGTCGCTCTCCGCTTCTCGGTCCACTGCGCTGTGGACTCTCGCCCGCCGCTTTCGTCTCAAGAGAATCCCGACCCCAAGAAAGAAAGACTTGTCTCCACCCTGACGTCGCTTCCTCGGCAGTCGCCGTCTCCTTCTGTCTGATGCCTTCCGCTTCCCTCTCTTCTTCTGTGCCATCCAGCAGCTTCAGAGCAGCTTCCAGGACAGTTGAGAGCTCTGACAGCGCGTCCGTCTCCTCCTGTGTCCCTTTTTCAGGCGACGTGCGCGAAGCTGGCGAAGATGCGTCACCGCTCACCCGGTTAGCCGTCGGCGCCGCCCCCTCTGGAGAGAACTTCAAGGCGCTTGCATGCGCAGCGAGGCCGTCTAGGCAGGCGACGAGTGCGTTTTGAGATCTGCCTCGCGAGTGCGTCTCTCTCAGCCCTTTCCCCGGGTGAGGAGTCGAAGGAGCAGAGAGGGGAGAAGGCCTGTCCGACAAGCCATCGGGAAACGCACCGGCGGGCGAGCTTGCGGAAGGCTGCTTGTCGCGAGATGCGATCGAGGGCCGAAACACGAAGCCGTGTTTTTCTTCCTCCCGGTCCTCGACGGCTCCAAGCGACGCCCGGTCTGTCGACCAGCGTTCCGAGCGCGTGCTGAACTGGCAAGAAAACGAGCTGTTCTCGGGTGTACATACACCTGAGGAAGCGAACAGCTGAGGTACCGCAGCAGATCTCGCCGCCTCGCCACTGATTTCACCAATCACGCAGTCCATGTCTTCACGGTTTTCTTCCGACTGGGGGTTTTCTTTTCGTGCTTCTGAGGCAGACCAAGGAGCAAGCGACGAGGCACCGCCTTGAACGGCGGAACAGGAGATCGAAGAAGACAGAGTAGAAGACAAGGAGGAAGAAGAGACCATGGTACGGGGAGGAAGAAGAAGAGAATGCGACGGCAGGGGCGCCTCGGCGAAAAACCCTGCCTCAACAAGTGCGTCAACAGACGCTGCAAGGTCAGAAGAGAGAGGCAAGATCGGCTCCACGATATCCTGCTCTCTTCTTCCTTCCCCTGTCTCTCTTCTTCCTTTCCCCGTTTCTCTTCCTTCTGTCTCTCTTCTCTTCTCTGCGCTTGCCGCTGTGGCTGCTCGTACAGCCTTCTCTTGCGTCGATGCCTCCCATCGAGATTGCTCAGCAAACTCAAAACGCGGCGAAGACGCCGAAACAGACAAAGACCGAGCAGGACACGGAGCAGGCGAGCAATAGAAGGACAGGGGTTGGTCAATCTCGTCGAGAGTATCCTCAATCAACTCCTCCAGAAACGTCGAAGGCGCCTCCGCGCAAGCTGCGGTCACGGCATCTCGCGGTTCTCCGGAGCGACGAGACAGCGAGCGATGCGAAAAGGCGGAGCGTCGCATAGGGACTAGGGGACGAAGAAAACGAGGAGGAGAAATGAGAAAGGTGAAGGGTCAGCGAGGACGAAAACGCGAGCGAGGAATCCGCGTGTGAAGACAGCCTCCAGAAACAAGAGAGACGGGACCGGGGGGCAGAGAGGGAGCGCTGAGAGGGGCGGAAGAACAGACGGAAATGGAAGAGACCGGGAGCGACAAAGTCACCAGGAGAAATGAAGGGTGATAGCGAAGAAAGGAGGAAAAAAGCAAGAGAGAGAGAAGGGGAGAGAGAGACAAAAAGGCCGGGGTCACCGTGGGAGGCTCAAAGGTGCCGGAACTAGCAAGACGCCCGAGCCGACGGACACACGGAGAGAGGAGGCGGAACGAAGGTTTTCGACTGAAAGAAAAGAAAAAAATTTAGAGAGGGAACTGTCTCTGTCGAAGAAAATGGTGAATCGACTCACACACTGTCGACGTCGTAGAAAAAAGCCTTACAGCCGCCACGGGAGACGCGCACGAGGAAGAAAGAGCGGAGCAAAAACGGCGCGGAATTGCACAGTTGCTTTGCGAGTCGAGAAAGGGGTGCGGAGGCCGCCTTCAAGGGAGATGTGCATCAAAGCAATCCGCGTTGACAGAGTATGGGGCGATAAAAGAGGCTTCAACTCTTTAAAAAGAAGCGGAAACGACAAGGAAGAAGAACGCAGGCAAAAAACGGATCGCCGGCGCGCTGTCTCGCGGAGCTGGGCTCGGGTGTCTCGCCAGCTCCCAGCGGGGCAAAATCCAGGAAACGCGGTTTCTCACGGAGCGAAAACGCGGAAAGAGAAGAAAGGCCGCTCACATTGGGGAACTTGCCTAGGAAAACGGAGGAAAAGGCAAAAAGGGGGAAATTTTCCAGAGCCGCTGCGCTCGCCAGACAATCGCGGGGGTCGCGCGGAGGAGCGAGAGGATGTCAAGGCCCTCTCGCCGATCACTCGACTGAGGAGCTAGGAGCAGTTGGGGGTGAGTCTCCCTCGCACAGTTCGGCACTGCAGAGTTTCTCGAAAGGCTGCCTCCCTCCCCCCTGGGCAGAAAAGGAGTGGGAAAAGGACAGACGAAATGAATAGCCTGCGGGTTTTTCGCGTCGTTTTGTTTGACGACTTTACAAGCAGCACACAACTCACACAGCGGAGCCAGAGAGTCAACAAAAAGGGAATCACCTCTTACCGGAGAGACATTCGCTGTATAAATGTATATAAATACATATATATATGCATATATGCATATACATATATATGTGTGCGTCGCATCTCCTGGGTAGGTTGACGGTGCGCTGTGCCGTCCAGAACGTCACGATCCTCCCGATGGTCCCCTGGCGTGCCTTAGTATGGCTTTCGTGGCCGTGAAACCGCAGCTTCATCGGGGGCGAAGGTATGAATAGCTGCGACTTTGATTTCGTGTTTCGCTGTCAAGAGTATCCTAGACCGGGGCTTCACCGAGAGTCGAGCCTATTCTTCCAACCCTTGGTGTTCTGGGTGAAAGGCAGCGTCATACACGCCTCGCTTTGTCGAGGCGTTTATGACTAGTCCTCCAGCCATCAACCCTCCAAACACATCAAGGGGCCTCGAGGTGTATGCGAAACACCTGTGAGGTCTCCCTGCAATTCACACGGCTCAGAAGCGATGTTCCATCAGTTTCTAGGTTTCTGCTGAAACGCACAGACAAAGAGTGTGTCCCTTTTGTCGGTGAACAGGCGTCTCGGAACGCCAAGAACGGTAAACGCTTCGCGGTCCTCTCGCATGTTTCCCTCTCTGAGAACATCGCCATCCGTTTGGTCTCAAATGGAAACGACCTCGTCGCTGACGTATCTCGATAGGTGGCAAGCAAAAGGTCGTACTTCTTGCGTTCATCGAGGGTTTCCGTGCTCAGAACCCGTCCTCTTCAGAGGCATCAAGCCGAGCTCGAAGGTGTGCGCGCCGACGGAATACAGCTGCTTTCCAAAGGCAGGGAGTTTGAAATTGCAGAGAGAGGGAACGTACAGGAAATTGCGTGTGTGCGATACCCGATATGACACAAACGCTGGGATGCAATGGGAACTGTCCATTCGAAAAAAAAATGGAGTTTTCGCAACGGGGGTTTTCTGCACATACCGGTCGGGTCGTCGACCGGCTATCTTTCTGCACGTGTCGGCAGGAAACACGGCGGGGTTTCCTCGTTTTTCCTGCGAAAATGCGTGAACAAAAAACGCCGACGAGAACAGACGGACAGGCGCAGCGTCGATAACCGATGCCTGCCTGCCGTAGATCAAAGTGAGTGAGAAAACGGTTCCAGGCGACGGGATGTGAGTCAGTTGTGCCATATGTGGCCCTCTTGGTTATTTCCCACGAGGACATGGTAATTCTTCGTGCTCGCGGCGCTGCAAGCAGATGTGACGCCACGCGCTGGCAATTATACACGGCACAAGATGGCTGCATCATTTCGGTAAGAGGTCAACAAAGAGCTACAGGAAAGCGCACTCCGGTTAGAGATGTGCGGAACAGTGAACTTGGAACTCTGGCAGTAGCCGAGACGGAATACAAAGAGACCTGTCCCGTGTTTTAAGAAAAATCCGGGCTTTCTGCCGAGTCGATCTCCATCGTCGGCAGCTCAGGTAGACTGGCTGTTTTCCCGCGGTGTCTCTGCTTTTCTTTCGATTGGCGAATTCCGGTGTGTCTGAAAGCATCCAAGCCCGTTTATGTGATGCTCCACTCTAGCACGATTCCCGCAATTCCAGCAATGTCTCACAAGTCATATCAAGGCGCATTCACGTGGCGGGAACAGGCAGCGGCGTTGGGTCGGCGCCGCTACAGGAACGCCGCAAAGTTCCTTCTTTTTTTCAAGGGTTCCTCGGCGACTGGCATTCTGATTCAATTCTAGGCAAAAAGAAGCAGGCTCTCTAGCGAACTTCTACTCGATCCATCAGCACATCCCATACGGCTATATTTACAGAAACATTCCGTGGAGCTGTATATATGGAGATAGAGGCAGACGCGAAGAGTTCCTGCATGCACAGTGCCCCGCTTCTTTGATGCTTCCGTGCAACCGGAGAGGCAAAACCACCAAGGTAGATCTTAGATGTGTGCAAACCCTCCTTTCTGTAGACACGAGAAAACATCTGCGCAGAAAAACGGTGGTGCGCGACGACGCATCTGTCTCCGCGCAGAGGTACTACGTGGATCGACACAGAGAGGGAAACATCGCGCAAAGTATATCCGCGCACAAGAGCTACTAAGAAGCATGGCGCTCTGGATGTCTTACTGGATCTGCTCTAAAGTTCAAGTTCTCCACGCCGCTCTCTCAGTGTCGCGGTCCGTGTGTCTCTGGTGCGCCTCACGAACGCGGTTGCATGCACTGTGACTGCATGGCTCCAGGAACTAGCGCATGTGCAAGGATGTTACATCTGTCTTGGAGTCGCGGGAAACGGTTCTTTCGTTTCCGAGGCAACACAGAGGGGCGTTGCTGGAACCAGAAGGAAAGTGAGTTCACCGGAACCCTTTCGGGATTTTCCAGTCGCGCGATGAGTCGCGATTCAGGTTCAAGTGTCGCGACACAGAGCCGGGTCAGAAGGCATGCAAGAACTCGCATGTTCTCCCGCTTTCTCAGCGCTTTTTCTGTGTAGAGAGAGCGGCGTTTCTCCTGATGATTTCTGGAACACAACGCGAATTCAAGTCCCCTCGCTTGTCCTTTCCTCCCGTCGCCTTTCTTTGCAAACTGAGTTTTCTCCTCAGCCTCGACAAAAACGCGCAGAGGTGGGCTGGCAGACAGGGCTGCACACCGCATGCGGTCCTTGTTGTATATTTCTAAGAGTGTCTCTCCGATCGTTTTGTAATGCGTCCTCTGAAAACTTCCCATTTTTCGCTTCGTATCGCTCTTGCCTAGGGAAAACGAGACGCTCTTCTTCCTCTCCCTCGCCTCGTTAGCATCTCTCAAAAAATCGTTTGCCTCTGTCGCCTGCTCCGTCGCTGCAGGCCCCGCCGCCGTCTCGACGAGTCGCTTGCATCCTCTGTGAAAATCTGTGAGCGCACACGCGTGGTGCTCTGCTGTCTCTTCTTTCTCTCCAATTCCTCCAACGGCCCTTCCTTCCTCCAGCGCCTTCCCGTTCTCTTCCTCTGTCTCTCCGTCTCCCCTGAAGTCTTTCCACGTCTTGCCGCCGAGCTTCCGCCGCTCCCGCCGCGCGAGCTGGCCCTCTCAAGAAATGCAGGACAGAGAGGCAGCCAACGAAAGAGAAGAAGCGAACGAAGGAGAAGAAGCGCACGAGAGAGAGGAAGGGAGGAAAGCCGGCGCCGTCGAGGAGAGGAAAGGCGAGAAGACGCACACGAGCAGAGATGCACCACAGAGTGACGCCGAACATGCGTTTTGCTTTTCCCTGGCAACTCCCCAATGTCAACATGGCAGGCGATTCAGACGGAGACGGAAGGACCGCAAAGGAGGCAGAGAAAACCACGCGAAGAAGAGACGGAGGCAGACGAAGCGAATACCTCTGAGCCGCCCGGGGCAAAAGAGCCAGAAGACCACGCGGAGGCGGATCCCGGGCTGCTTGCATTCGGGGCTTCCCTTTGCGAAACAAAGATGGCAGGGCCGAGATATCTGCTTCAGCAGGGAGGATGTGACTTCATGCAGAGTGGACAGGAAACGGACAGCCCTGTCTCTGGTGTATCCACCCCCCAAGCCTCGAGTCTCCTCCCGTCGTCTCGCCCATCTCCGTTTTTGCTTCGTTCCTCGTCTCCACCTAGATGTTCTTCCTCTTCTTTCTCTTCGTCTTCTTTCTCTTGCTATTCCTCTTCTTCCTCCTCTCCCTCTTCGTTCTCTTCCCCTCTGCCTTCGTCCCCCCCATCAGATGGGTCTCCGTCTTCGCTCATGTCTCCGTCTTCGCTCTTGTCTCCATCACTCCTGTCTCCGTCGTCACTCCTGTCTCCGTCTTCGCTCTTGTGTCCATCACTCCTGTCTCCGTCGTCGCTCCTGTCTCCGTCGTCGCTCCTGTCTCCGTCGTCGCTCCTGTCTCCGTCGCCTTCCCCACATCTTGCCCCTCGCGCTGCATGCGAACTCGCTCTCGGCGATGTGTCTCCCTCACTGCAACCGCAGATGTCTCCGTTCTCTGTGCGCGGTTTGTCTCTCGGGGCTTCGCGCCAAAGAGCGCGCCTCGCTTCTCGCCCGTCCCCCGCTCGAGCGAGCAGGGCGCCTGCAAACTCTCTCTCGCCTCGTCCAGCGCTCGAGTCTCCTTCCTACAGGGCGGCGCTTCATCCTCTCACGCCATTCGCTGCCTCCGCTGTACAGTCTCCGCGCTCTGCGACCTCTCTGCTCTCTCGCGGAAAAAAGCCAGAAAAAAGAAGGAACGCTGCTTTCCCCAGACTGCCTTCGAATCCTGCTTCGCCTCTTGCTCGTCCGCTGGCCTGTCGCCAGCGACTTTCGAAAGGTCTCTGCCCAGCCCCACCGCGTCCTCGGCCCAAACACCGGGTCCAGCTTCTTCCTCGTCCCTCTGTCTCTGCCTCCTCAGTTTCCACGCTTCTCCCTCTGCTCCTTCTCCAGTCGATCTTCCACGGATCCGTCCCCCGTCAACGCGGCTCTCGCTGTTTCCCTCCTGTCTCGCCGCAGTCTGTCTTGTCTCTTCCAACTGGCTCCGCCTGTTCGGCCTCGTCTTTCGTCTCCGCCGGTTCACGTGTCTCCGCGAATCCTCCCGTCTCGTCTCCGCCTGGCTCCGCCGTATCTGTCGCGTCATCTGTCTTCTCTGGTTCTTCTGTTTCTGGTCGGTCCGCCTCCTCTTCCGTGTATCGTCTACTCGGTCTCTCGCTCTACTTCCTCCTGTCTTCGCCTCTATCAGCCTGCGAATCTGCGCCGTCGTCCGCCGCTGCTGCGCGCGCCTCCTTTTCCTGCCACGCTCCCTCTCTCTGTCGGTTTCCCTTCGTCCCTCCGGCGCCTCTGAGTCCGCTGTATCCGTCCTCGAGTTCGCCCTCCTGCTCTCCATTGTGTGTCGTTCCCGCGTCAGTCTCCTGGCCTCTTCCGGATGTTCTTTCTCGCCGCGACAGGAGCTGGCGTGCCGCAGCCTGCTCCGAGAAGTTCAAGTCTCCCGCGGAAAGACGGCCTTCAGCGTTTGTCGTTTCACCCTCTTCTGCGCTGCCGGTCTACGGCCCTACGCCCCGGCACCAACGCACAGGCAAATGTGTCTCTGCCTATCCCAGGAGGCATCCAGGAGGCGCCTCTTCGCGTTTCTTCCCAGCGTGTACACGAACCGGGTTCATCCGTCGAGAAGGTCGGTCTTGCGCGTCGACGCGCCGGCCTGTCTGGTGCGGGTTGGCGTTCAAGGCTAGAGAAGTCAGAAGGCCTCTCGCTGTCCAAGGCTCTCTTTTACCTCCTCACTGCTCCGTCTCTGCTTCGAATCCGCTCCACTCTCTCTCGTATTTCCCTCTTCTCTCGGCCGCTCCCGTGTGTGCCTCCCGTGTTTCTGTGTCTTCCTCGCCGCTGTCGCCCCCGCCGCCGGTCCTTGCTTCTTCCACTTCTTCCCCGTCTCGCCTGACTGCTTCGCTCTCGGGGACAGGCGGGGCGTCCTTGAGTGCAGAGAGGGCCCGAAAGCTGGAAGGATTCTGTTTCTCCCGCGCCCCTCCTCGCCGGTGCCAGGACAGCCGAACGAGCGCTCGCGGGTTGACGAGAGCTGGAGATACACCGGAGACTTCGCTCTGTTATCTGGACCCAAGGCAGCAAGGCGACGAAGCGCAGGGGAACGGAAGTTTGCGCGCGACATTCTTCAACTCCCTTTTCTCCTTTGGAGCGAGAAAGGATGACGACAGAAAGGCGGAAGAAGCGAGCAACGACACGCCTCAAGACGCGGCCAAAGAGACACACACAAAACTCACGGACACCCAACAGACAGCGGACGCCCGCGAACCCAACGGGAGGGAGGCAGGGGAAGGCGAACGAGGCGAGACGAAGACGCGACGAGGGAAAAAGGAACAGAAGAAGGGGCAGAGCAAGCCAGCGGCGGAGCGAGACACTCGAGAACGCGAGAAGAACGAAGAAAAGATTCGAAACGAGGCCAACGAGAACGGCGACGTGGTGGCAGTTCACTTGGAAGCAGACGGCCGCAACTCAGCGGAGCCCGTCGAAGGCAAGACGAGAAGGAGACCGTGGAATTACGGTCGCCCGTGGACGGAAGAAATTCGACGGAAAATTGCAACACGGTACAGAAATGCTTCCTGTTCGCTCTTTGCCTTGTCCTCGGCCTCGTGAACTCGTCTTCTTTCATCTCCATATACCCGTTTCGTTGCTTCCGAGCTGCTCCGCTTCTGCGGCCTCATTGCCGTCGAGCCCCTGCTACCTCCTTGCGTTCGTCCTGTCACTCCCAGCCGCGAGACTCCGGCGCTCTGGAGGCGCATCGCTCGGCGTCAAACCACGCCGCTTGCAGCTTTTCCACTTACACAGAGAGCTCGCCATCGGCACATGCATTGGTCGAAGAAGGGAGATGGAAGACAGAGGTTTCACCGCCTACACATGCCTGAGCATCTTTGCATACGAAATCATGGAAGCAACTGCGTCTCTCTGGATCCGTGCATCTGCATGCAGTTGCATGCGCATGCATGCACGTAGCCGCATGCACATCTACTCGCGTGCGCCTATGCAAACACAGTTCTTCTTTCGCGTGGAAATGTGTGGTGGCTTTTTTCGCGAACGACCCTCCATTCACAGAACAGGGAATTCGGTGTCTAGACTCCGTCTTTGAAGAGGCACAGCTCTACGCACCTTGCACGAGCCGTCTGTTTTCGCGGTTCGCGTATTTGAGAATGACAGGCGGTGCCTCCCCGCGCGCGGTCTGGACGCCTTTGTGATTCTCCGTCTATAAGTCAGATGTGGATGGTGCTCTCGGTCTCCGTCTCCGTGCAGGACTCGTCTCGCGATGCAGCGCCTCAAGTCCGAGAGAGCAGCCATGAAGAAGGCGCGCGGAGAAGAAGAGACGGCACCCCGTCGGGCAAGCCCCGCCGCTGCGCGAGTAAGATGCACGCACTGCGGAGACACCGCGCGCAGCGGTAGACGGCCTCTGAGCTGTCTCTGTCTCCCGCGAGAAACGAAGAGAGCGAAGGTCAGCAGCCGCACAACGAGCACGCGAAACTGCCGATAGGGGACAACACACAATTCGAGGGACTGGGGAGACAGGTCATTCGCATTTTCGTGCTTTGCTGCGTTGTCACTTGTCTACACAGGCGCCTCTCTCCCATGCGACGAGGCTGAAACTCTCCGAACGCCTTCGCGCACGATGGCGGGATCCTGAGGCGCGAGTGAAACTCCTTCAACTCGGCCGGGAGGTAAGGGAATGCGGGGCGATGAACCCTATGACCTTTTCTCGAGAGTTGTGTGTCTCACTGTTCAAACAGATGGAGAAATGGACACGTCGCCGAGGTGTAAAGGACAGCCGTAGCATACGTGTATATGTCGGCATCTCGGAGCCTTGGTCGGCTGGTGTATGTACACCGGAATGTGAGAGGGCGAAACCGCGGGAAATGAGGGCAGCCGAAGACGTTTTTCCAGTGCGAACCGGAGGCGTTCTAGGCCAGTTCGCGGGGTCTACGAGAAGGGAACTTCCAAAGAGTTTTTTCTCAACTCACTGCTGCGCCTCTGCAATGGATGTACAGCGGACTCAGTCGGAGGCAACGCGTGCCGCGATCTCTGAGAGCGTTCGACGGAAGTGGAGAGAAGATCCTGGATACGCGGAGAGAGTGCGGGAGGGTCAGGCGAAGGTGTGTTATGAATCGGGTTCGACAGGCCTCTCGGGTGTCCTACACGCACGGACGCCTCCACAAATTGCGATGCATGCACGAGTAGTTACCCAACCATGCAGATTCACAGATGTTTCGAAACATGTGCGGCGGGAGCGTGCAGGCCGGGCGTCTGTTCTCCAGGAGATACCTTCGTCGGGGTGTCTTGCATCGGTAGCCTCAGATCGTTCGGCCTGTTCGTGTGTCTGCATGGACACGGACTTTTTGCATGCACCGGAGTGTGTGCACATTCCACCGTCCGCCGAGGTCCAAGCATTTCTTTGTATCCTCGAGTGCACGTCCACATGCGTGTCCGCAAGTGTGCACGCATCCATACACCTCCACATCTTACACAGTGGTACATATATGTATATATACAGATATTTGTATATTTGTATTTGCATGCATGCGTATAGGTGCCAGTCTATCAGAGAGCCTGCATGTGGGCTGCAGAGTGCGCGTCCTGTGACAGAGGGAAAGAAGCGAAGCTGTCTCTGCTTTTTGAAATGTTCAGGTGAATGCCGCCGGAGAGAAGCGGAAGAAAATATCCGAC
Organism: Neospora caninum Liverpool; assembly: GCF_000208865.1. NCBI lineage: Eukaryota > Apicomplexa > Conoidasida > Eucoccidiorida > Sarcocystidae > Neospora > Neospora caninum. Next base: position 909,486 of record NC_018390.1, read on the forward strand.
ACACTCAAGCGCCTGGTGAGTCCCACTTCAGGGTAGAGCAGTTCCCGGGATTTGTCTCCCTGTGATCTGCTTTTGGCACTAAAACTTACCCACAGGTCATCCCTGTATTATTTAGCGCGGCTCGGCCTCAAGACAGACCGGCGTAAGGAAACAACGTCTCCACGTTCCACTACGGATGCTTAGTCCTTTCGATATAAATATATATATATATATATATATATATATATATATATATATATATACGTGTATATATATACACGTAGGTAAATGTGCCTTTAGGTATTTGTATGTATCTCTGTAGAGAGAAGGCGCGAGAGCCATATCTGGATTCTTGGAGTAGACATCCACTCATCAACATCGCCGTCTCGCTAATTGCGCGGTTGCATGCACTAATATCTCACATTTGGATTGCCGAGTTCCAGAAAGCATGAAGGGGCAGCATGCATGAGCCTACAAAGGACTTTATATATATATATATATATATATGCATATATCCAGCTCGTGTGGGACTGTGCATTAAGTTGCTGGATAGATGTGGTGCGTATGTGAATAACGCTGACTCGAGTCGCATGTTTCTCCGTTGTTTTTCTGGAAGGTGCGTCTCGGTGTGATGAGTGCTTGTATTCGTCTGCATGCGGCTTCGCTGCACAATGTGGAAACAAAAGACGCCGTGTCATTTTTGTTCTTTGCAGTGGAGAGACGAAACCTTTCGTCAGCGCATGCGAACAACGCGACGCCCGTACACAGAGGAACGACGCCGTGCTCTCAGTGCGAAGATCACGTGAGGTTTCTCTTTTCTCTGCGCGTTTCCGTCGCTTGGTTTCCCTCTTTCGCTATTGATTCTCTTTCCTTCGTTTTCCTCCTCTTTCTGCCTCGCTCTGCCGTCTCCCGTTTATCCTCTCGGTTTGTCTCTCACGCCCTCCTCCAGCTTTTTCTCGATGCCAGTCTCGCGTTTCTTTCGCTTCCTTTCTCTGCCAGGGCGATGTGGGCCGAACGGACAGATTATCGAAGTCGCACTGTGGATGCCATTCGCTCGCGTTTCGATCGCTTGAAAGTCGAAGGATTCCCTCGAAAGCTGGGAAGGACGAAAATCCCAACGCAACGCGTGTTTTCGCGTTTTGCTTCCGGCCCAGCTTCGGTAAGAGCACGATCCTTTGAAGTCCTTCGCTCCTCATTTTCTCTGCAAAGCTGTGGTTGTTTTCACGATTTGAAAGTCACGCATCTGCGTGCATCCACATATACAAGTATATATATATATATATAATGTCCACGGACGATATGCTTCCCTCCGCATGCGTACTTGCTCTGTGTTTGCACACCGCGGCGGGATTCGTCCCGCGTATGTTTTTTACAAAATGGCGGAGCTTCGTTGGAGGCGGCCCTTGAGACGGAATGCCACGCAGTCGCCTGCATTTCTGCGGATGTTTTTGCGGGGATATGAATCGCCTGTGCGTCGCCGACGGCGTACACACCTGGACGCATGCAGAATTCTGTGTCTGACGCATGCAAGCGCATGCAAGGATGTGCAGTGAATACACCACGCAGATGGAAAAAAGACAGAGACAAGAGCTAGCCCTTTCCTGCGGCCAAGAAATGCATGGTAGCACTTCGCTGCGGGGGAACCTCTGAAGGCGACCGCAGACGTTTTTCAGTCCTTTCCTGCCGTTTCTCTTCGCTCATTCCGTGGGTTCGCACTTCTCACGCTCTGGCTTTCTTCCTTCTTGTTCGGTTCTTGGTTTTCTTTTTTCTCATTCCGTCTCTTTCTCCGTGTGCTCTCTTCCTCTATTGTTCTTTGTCTCGAATTTTGACAATCCGTCTCTGTGTCCTTCTCGGGTTCCCTTTCTTTTCTTGGCTCTCCGCCTTTCCCAATTCGCCTGGCCTCGCGATCTCCGTGGCATCGTGGCGCCTGCAGGGAGGTTCCCGAGCACCAGATCTGTTCAGTCTGTTGGTGAAGCAAGTAAGCCAGCACGGGCGCGGCTGTTTGCTTGCGGTTTCGCACGCGAGTAAAGCAAATATGCGGTGAATGAGCAAAAAAAACAAACGTGTGCCTGTGGACGCACCTTTTTGCACCTTTATCTCAAGTTATAGACACCGACAAAATGAGGCGGCGATGCGTGACAATGCAGAGAGAGATAGTAGACAAATAGGTGCGCCGAGAGAGAGACAGATAGAGGGACATAGACAGGCAGAGAGGTAGCGAGACAGACTGCCAGGGATAGGGAGGCTCGGGGACTCGAAAGTCTTGGAGCAGCACTCTGGGGGGGTTGGAAGCGACGAGCGCAGCGTCAGACGAGACCTTTTCAACGTCGCTTTTTGTCGATTCCGTAGTCGCTCGATCGATGAGAACAACCGAATAGTGGCGACTCGAGCTTGGCTCTAGCGTTTTGAACAGGAAACGAAACAGTAGAGAGTGGAAGCTCTCGTGTGTCCCTCGGCGCGGAACACACGTCGGGGAGCCTGGGGCCTCGAAGCCGCGTTCGGTGTCGAGAGAGGGAGGTATTCGGTTCGGTTCTTTTGTGCATGATTCGCGGTTTTTGTGTGTGTTGCCGGACAAGCGTCTTCAGCCGAAACTCTTCCCCTTGCAACCCCCGCACTCTCAGCGCCAAGAATTCTGGCAGCGCATGTACCAGAAATTGTTGACAGAAGAGAAGGGAGAAGGCAAGGTCGCGGAAGACGAGAATCAAGGCGCGCGCGATGCGGGAGAGCACAACTAACGCTGGCGCCGGCGGACTGAGGCTTATTCTCAGAAGCTGCAAAACCCCTCACACAGGAACACATGCCGATGCCTCACATATGCCGGCACCGCACTGCACGTCGAATGTCGGCACCACGCGGAGAGAAGCGACTCAGACGGCGCTCAAGGCTTCACTCCATCTCAATCCCGGCGAAAGAAGCAGCGAGCTCTAAACACTCTGATGAAAAAACCCGAGGAACACTTTTTCGGCCTCAATGTCAAGAGCTGTCAAAGCTAGGGCTCGTCCGCTTCAACGCTCTCCTTTTCCTCCTGGTTCACATGGGTGAAAAAAGGATTACACTTCCATAGATCCCCATGCGCATATATATATATATTTGTATAGGGTTGTCTACCTGGCTCGTTAGGAGCGTACATGCGTGTAGCTCGAAGTGCACATGCACTTGCAGTTGCGCAAATTCGACGGGGAGGACGGAGCTTCGGCGGAGATCCGCGGGATGCCGACGACAGCTTCAAGCCATGTGAGAGGGGCTCTCACAGCATGCGGCCCCCGCTGTGTAGCCCAACTCCTCGCGTGTTCGGAGGCGGGAGGGAGGACGTTCTGCTGAGAAAAGGAGGGAAAAGTGGGGGGACGGGGTCTGGGAAGGAGGGCGGGGACATCGGTTGTCCCGTTCTGGCACCGGGACTGTGCATTTGTTCTCTCGTGTCAAGCAAACTAGGTTTTCCTTGCTTTTCTCGCCCAGTCGAAACCTTTTCAAGCACTGTACAGGAAGGCATTTCTCCCGTTTGGGTGGTTGGTACCGTTTCAGGCTTTCGCCCTAGGAACTGCAGGCCTCCGTTTCCTGTGGTGCTTTGTCGCTTCAAGTGGAAGGCGCACTGACGAAGGGAAGGACTCCTTCCGTGCCACGTGCGGTGTCGGTAAACAGGGGTGATTTAAGGCTGGTAACAGCGAGGAACTAGGGGAGACTGGAGAGGTGAAGCGCCTCAGCCCTGGTTGGCCGCTGAGCCGTCTGACTGGAAAAGGCATTCCTCTCGAGCAGAATGCTGGGCTCTTTTTTACCGGCAGTTCTTTGAAGTTTACCTACAGCCGGAGAACCCGAGGAGAGACCCTTTGGAGCGTCCGAGAAGTTGCGCCAAACGCTGGATTCTGTAGGCTTGAACGAGGAGACACCGGTGGACGAAGGGAGCACTCGTGGCATCCGGTTTGCTTTTGTCAATCTCTGGAAACGCTGCTGTAAACGATTCTGTGTGCACCGCTAAATTGCTGCAGCGAGACCGTCGAGCACCGCCCCGGGCACCAGCAACGCCAACGCAGAAGTCCCGAACGCCGTCGTGTGGGGTGCAAACGCGCAAAAGCAGATCTGGACGAGACTGCAACGGGTATTGCCCGTACACCGAACACATTCGGGAAGCACGTCGATCTGCGAAAGTGGAACGGTTACGCTGGGCAGACACGTTTGGCCCGCACGAGTCCATCTGTTTAGCGATTACTAGACGATGTCCGGTGCTCTGGTTTCTTTGATGGCAACTTCCAGCGACCCCCCGTCCCAGACTTGCACAGTCTCTGTTCGTCCTCGTTTCTCTGCTTCCTGGAAGCTCCGGGTAAAAAGACAAAGGTCGGGACGCCTCTGTTCTAAAGTTGCCCCCGAGTCACCCCACACATGTTTCTTTTCTCTAGTTGTTTCCGCACGCAGAAACGCAAAGCACACAAAAAAACCTGTCGCTAGCAGGAGTAGCCCCAACCCCCCCACCCCTGCAGGCCCCCGCAGGGAAGGTGCGATATAAAGCTTTCGAGCGCTGGGTCTGCGCCTGTCTGCGCGATTATCTGAAAAACCGACAGAGGCTGCTGTATACCTGGATTCGTGTGGACAACTTCTGGTGTCGCCGATATATGGCTGGCGACTGAAAAAGAATATATCAGCCCGCTCCAGAAAACACGGAAGCTCGTGCCAGAAGCCGAGTCATCCCTCAGAGATGGGTCTCTGCACGTTTTTGGCTCCGCTGTCCTGTACGTCACCCAAAAATCGGCTGTTTCGATTTTCCGCTCTGTTCGCGAGCTGCCGTAGGGAAAGCGAAGAGACGCGTTCCGACAAGCTATTGCGCCTTTCAGCTGCCTGTTCGCCGTGTGTGGCATTTTCTGGGATTTTTCGAGTGGATACCTGGAAACTTGCGCACCGCGACCCGAACAGCTTCCGTGGGGGATGCCGGCCGCGGAGTGGGAAGACCGACCATCTCCGGGGGGTTTACGATTTCTTCTCGCGCGTCCCGTCCGCAGTGGGCGAATCTCACACGTCGGCGTATGGGGTGTGGAATCCAAAGTGGCCTCTTTTTTCCTTTCTGCTTTCTGTCTTATCTGACAGAAGAGGCAGCGACGTCCCGTCGCTAGCTTCTTTCCGACCCTTTTTCGAGGCCCGTACAACCGTTGCTGACCTCTTTACCTGTCTAACTTTTACCTCGGAAGTCTCTGTGTGGCCCCTCTCTCCGGTGTCCCAGAAGACGGCGTTCCGCTTGCTTCCGCCGGGAAGTCACCAGGCACAAACACGGTGTTTGTGCTTCTTTTGAGCCGCGGGGAAGTTGGCTAGGGGTGTCGAAACAAGTTGTCGAGGTTTGCTGTCTGCATTTTCCCTCGCTTTCCTCTCCCCACAAAGGTCATGCAGTTCTATCCCATGCCATGATGGAGAACCCGGCCCGTACGCAAGTCCCATCCCCTTCTCCCACTATCAGCAGTGCTGTGCTACGGGGTCACGTCTGTTAGAGTTTTTTCCGCTTCGCGGGCTCAAGTTGTAGGGTAGACTGACATAGAGGCGTGTCCTCCGTATCCTCATGTTTCCCCGCAAAACTCCTGCGGTGATTCACGGGCTTCCTCCCTTCCCCTCCCCTCCCGTGATACACGTGCTCCGTAGTGACGCAGGGGGCTTCCACGACGGAGGCGGCGACTGAGTCTGTGGAGTTTCGGATGCTCCGAAGGTCTTTTCCTTTGTGCCCAGACGTTTGTATAGTTAAAATGATCAACGTCCAGGTGTTATCTGTACAATAATCGCGGTGTTTTTTACGTTTTTGCCGCATTCGACCAGCCCTCTCCTGCCCCGTGTGCTCCCGGGTAATATCCGCGAGTCCGCAAGAATCAGCTTTGGCTTCCGGGGCGTTTTTTGCATTTCCACGCTCCTGTCCCTTGTACGTTTCGTTTTACAGTGACGGTGCACATTTCTTCCAACACATCGCCTCCCACCCGTCGGGAACTCTTGAGTGAATACCTACGCAAACCCATGTAGAGAAGGGCTGCCGGGGCTCATCGGACGCCCTTCCTCGTCCTCTTCTACCCCTCCCTCCCCCCTTCCCCCCGCTGCCGCATTCTTTTCTGTCTTCGCCCCCATATTGTTTCGTCGTGCTCCGACTCCGTCCCGTCTCCACCTCTCCCTTCAAACCCCCCTCCTCTCTCAGCCGACGCGGAGGATCCGCGCGACCGGTTTGTTGCTTTCTGCTTTAGGGAACGTACGTTTTTTTATCATATAGTTGTGTGCACATCGACGCGCAAGATATACAGCCATACGTGCATGAATGCAAACTCCTGTGTAGCCTGTGTCGTCGCAGTCCCTCTCGAGTGTACAGGCCCAGGCCACGATGGCGAGCCTGTGGAGTCCCAAGCACGGGACTTGCGCAGAGCGTCTGCGTCTCCCCTTGAGGTTGTGGTAGTTTTTCGAGGTTGGGAATTCCTCGATCTGTATTTTTTCTGTAGTTTCGTTGTTTCGCTCCCGTTTTCAAGTCCAGACCACCCTCCCGGTCGTCCTGCGCCCCTCCCCCTCCTCCCCCCCGTGTGGCGATGATTCATATATCTCTATTATGTAGATGTATATATGTGTATATATCATTCCAATAAGGAAGTACATAAAGCTGCACATACGTCCTCCCCGTTTAGTCAAGGAGAGTGTCGTTTCAAGGAGAACGCAGTTGATTCCTCGTTCGTCTTTGAGCAGAAGTGGACAATTTCCTTCCCGGTCTCATGCCCCGTTGTGAACGCATGCAATCTTTCGGGTGCTCGGCCTTCGAAGTGACGCGTGCGCATGCACCCGTTTTTGCCGCCCAACGCGTGCACAGGTGCCAGCGGTCTCGAGTGTTTTCCTGTGTGTAGAGTGCTGAGGAACTCGTGCACCAGAAGAGGGAATCTCTGCTCGACGCAGACTACAGAGAAATCAGCTTTTCCGGGGAGCGGGCGCACGCGTCTGGTCTCGCCTCGAGTTTCTCAGTTTCCGCCGGGAGCCTCGACGAAGACCGTCGGCGCACGCGGGGTCGGCTCGGCGTGCTGTGTGTGGACCCCGTGGTGTCCAGTGCGTCGGTCGCCTGTGTGTCTCGCGTGTATCTTTTCCCGCGGGCTGTTCCCGGCGGTTGACTCCTTGTTCAGTTTGTGTGCGTGGCTTTGGCGCGATGGCGTCTCTCGCGTGTTGTTTGTCGGCGAATCCCCTCGCTGCGTTGGCCGCAGGTTGTTGGGGGCGGTGCGCCGGAAAGAAGTCGGCCAGCGCTCAAGACGCCTCGGGGCCTGACGTCGTTCGTCTGTGCACCTGCTCCAAGTCCCTCTCCGGCAGCTTCGCGAAGCAGGCCTCGGGCTTGTCCGTCTACGCGGACCGGGGATCAGGTGGGGAATCGAGGCCTGGCTTTCTCCGGAAATTCAGCGGTCCAGTGGTGTCAAAGGGCGACAGCAGCCTCGAGGACGGCGCGGAGGAAAGTGGAGCCAAGTCGTCGCGATCCAGCGACAGAAAGCATCGCGCCTTGCCGCGCGCGGACTCGGACGATGTCGAGATGGGCGCGGGGGAGTCGGGCGCGGGAGCAGACACAGAGGAAAACTTGGAAAGTTGTGTGGAACCGGTGCCTGGACGCCGGAACGTCTGTCCGACCTGCGGAGGCGTTGTCGCGTCTCCCGGCGAGACCTTGATTCTTGTTCCGCCCCTGGAGGTCGACGAAGAGGACAGCGTCGCTGAGCAGCGACGCAAGAAGACTTGCCAGGAATCGTGTTTCGATCGCCTGGAACACATCAATCCAGTGAACCTGCTCCGCTTCGCAGCTCGGGTTCGTCGCCATGTCGGAAGTCCTTTCTTCCTTCTCCTCCTCTCTGTGTTTGGCGGCGTGCGCGGGATCTTGTACGGCCTCACGCACCGCTCCCTGCTTCCCTACTTGAAGAGTATCGACCAAGACGCAGCAACGTACCAAGGCATAGACGCCCTCGGAACCGTCATCTGGGGCATGATGGGTGTGGTCGGTACCATCAGCGACTCAGTTCCCCTGGGCGGGTACCACAAGCGCTACTACATGCTCATCGCGAACGTCGTCGGAGTGTGTGGGGTCACGCTGCTCGCCACGTGTCCCGCGCACCTGGTTGCGCAGAACGTGTGGATCGTCGGGTTGGCCATGTTCCTCATCTGTACGCAGATGAGCACCTTGGTTCTCATGTGTTCCGGCAAGTACAGCGAAATGATGGAGAAGAATCCGGAAATGAAGGCGGACATTGTGACATTTGTCTTCATGTGTTGGATGGTCGGGAACCTCATCGGAACGTCAATTGTGGGTCCCATCTCGGACGCCGTGGGGACGCAGCCGCTGTACTACCTGGCTCTGCCCATTGCGGCCCAGTCCGTGGTGCCGATCGTCCTGGGTTTCCTTCCCGAGGAAAAGGTTCAGTTCCGGATTCTGACGAACAAACTGTTGGGACACAAACGGTTCTTCCTCATGGCTTTGGCCATCGGAGTGGCGGCGACTGGCGTCGTCGTCATCACCATTGCGTTCCCCGGTTCGAGCGCCGTCATGATTCCGTACTGCAGCCTGGTTTCCGTCTTCCTCATTGCTCTCTGTCTGTTCTGTCTCCCTCCCAAACTCGCCAAGTGCAACCTGTATCTCTTCCTCTGGGGCCTAGTCAACGTCTCCGTCTCCGGCGCCCTCGACTTCTTCTACACAGCGAGCCCAAAGTGCCTTCCCGATGGCCCTCACTTTGACTACACATACTACGCGACCTACATCTCCGTCGCAGGCGCTCTGGCGAACTGGGCGGGCATCTGGGTGTTCCACTCGTTCTTGGCGGACTGGACCTTCCGGCACGTCTTCTGGTTGTCGATTGCCGTGCGCGCTGTCGCGTCGCTCTTCGACTACGTCATGGTGCTTCGGCTCAATCTGTACATTGGCATTCCTGACAAGTTCATGTATCTTTTCGGCGATGCCATCATCCTCAACTTGGTCAACACGCTGAACCACATGCCCGGATACATTCTGACCTCTCGCCTGTGTCCGACGGGGCTGGAGAGCACGGCGTACGCCGTGATGGACGGCATGTCACATCTGGGTTGGAATTTCTCCAAGCAGTTTGGTGTCTTCGCGACGGAGCTGGCAGGCATTGCGACGGGCGAAAACAGCCCGGGAGGCTGTGACTTCAACAACCTCGGGAACCTCGCTCTCATTACTCAGGTCGCACTTCCGCTCCTCGCAATTCCCCTGTCCTTCCTCCTCCTCCCGAACTCTCCAATGTCTGAGCGCGTTCGACAGGACCTCGACGAAAATGTGGAGGCCGACAAGACGGATGAAGGGAAGGGGAACCTCGAGCTGAAGGACAGAGGAATTAGCGAGAGCACCAAGTGCTCCGCCATGGACCGGGGCAGCACCACGACCAGTGTCGCCGAAACGGTGACGCCACTGACAGGTGTATGTACACCGGGAGGCACGAGTGCTGTGAGCGACGTTGACGACGGTGTATCTCTGGAAGTCGACGATGATCTGTTTTTCAAGCCGGCCGGCGGGGACGGGTCGCAAGATGACGTGGAAGCGCCAGAAAGAAGTTACCTCGGCTCCGAGAGGAGGATGCGACTGGTTCGAATAAAGCGGACGGACGCAGACATGAGCGACACGTCCCAGATGTCTTCGGAGATAGAGCCGGCTGGCCACGCCGGAGAGACTGAGGCACTCCGGGCTCCAGCTGGCGACGGGTGTGGCCTCCCAGAAGGTGGACGGTGGTCCCGCGGCGAGTTGGAGTACCCGAGTTGGGACCGGCCGCAGCGGTCGGGTTCGAGTCACCGGGTGGTGTCCCCCTTCCCACACGTGCGTTCTGGGTTAGGTTCCTCGCGTGCAACGCGGGGCGACGAGGGAGGTGACGGGAATGGGTACATCAAAATGCGTCCCGAGAGGGAGAGCCGTGGAAGCGTCAGTCGCGCGTTCCACATGGTGTCGAGTAGTCCCAGCTCTCCGGCCGGCGATGACGCTGTGCGGGCGAGGCCTCAGCCAGGGCCGAACAGTCAGAGTGCGTTTGCATGTGGTGCACAGCGTTCTGACCATAGTGAAAGCGTAGAAGAGACGGGAGAGGGAACGATCCCTCTCGGCCTTAGGCACGGCAGTTATTTCCTTGCAAAGGGAGGCATTCTTGACTACGCTTGCGACCACGAAGTCGGCGCAGAGTCGCCGACGAATGGTTCCTTGGCCCGTCTTCAGTGAACGAGACAGAAAACACAGGAAGAGTTCCCAGCTCGCCGCTACGCGAAAATGCTAGCAAAAGGGTTCGGGCACCGCTTCTGTGGAAAGTTTACGGGTGGGCACGTGCACGAGAATTCGGGGTTGTCAGGAGCTGGAACAGAAGTGACTCCTGACGAACCGTCAGAATTCTGAGAGGGGAGAAACGATGCATTATTCAACAGTCAGTGAGCCAGGTGAAGCAAGATTGTGAAACATCTGCTTTCTCGGTGGACGGTCGGTACCAGAAAGCCTGCGGGAGCGTAAAGGTGGTTCCATGTTTGTGTTTGCTCTGGGAAGAGGAAGGTGACAGTGTCATGGCCGGGCATTTACATGGATAGGCCTGTACAAGCGTACATGCATCTATGTAGTTGAGTCTAGCTCTTCTGGTGTTGAACGGAAGAAGGACCAGCATCGATGGGGCTTGGAGTCGCAAGCGCCTGACATCGATCGCCGGGGTGCTGCCTCTCCACTTGTGTATGGTGCCTGTGAAGAGGTCGGGCGAAACATTCGTCCATCTCAAAATTCTTCGAATTTGCCTGTAGTATGTGCGCAAGTGCGAAAGGTTGCATGATCCCATCCCTAGGCGTGTATGTGTGAATAATTGGAGCGCGATCCTTCAATTCAGAGCACCAAAAAGACTGGTGTTGCTTCTGGACGGGATTTGTTAGTGTGACGAACTCCGAGGGTGGCTGTCAGGGAAAAGAGAAAGTGTGTCGTGCTCCGCCCTTGTGATGCAAATGCAACGGGCGAGAACGAGAACTGCTCAGCGGAGGTGAAATTTCAACGCTATACTGTTGTGCAATAGTGCGTGTATGTGTTCTTGAGTATATCGTTGATTTGGTGACAGCATCTGCAGGAGTTGCGGTGACGCCTAATCTATACATATATATATATATATATATATATATATTTCTTTGTGGATATATTTTTTCTAGAGATTGTGCGTTCGCAGAACTTTTGACGTGTCTAGACCTTTCGGGAGGGTTCCTCATTATTTTTTTCTTTGCAAGCTCGGTTGAGAAACGTCGTCGCTGCTTCATATTTTCCAAAAATAACGCTGGTTCAAGGATTGTCTCTCGTTTGTTCTCTGTAATCCGCTAGTTCGGAATTCGTTTTGAACTCCGAAGGATTATTCATCGTCGAGCCAATTCATCGGTCAGCGAGGCGCTGTAATGTGATCTGGCAAGCGGTGGAATGCGGTCCGGGACAAATGAAGAGTGAAACCAAAGCAGGACACAGGTCGCTTGCCTTTCCGTTATAGCTCGCACTCGTGAAAGCAGCCCTTCACGTTGGAGAATATCTTACATTTTCCACGAACACAACAATCCAGTCGACAGGCATCTCACAGTCGATGTGGTTCGGTCTTGAGAAACCAGACGACGTCAGGCAGCTTCCGTTAACGCGGGGCGAGATATCTGGTCTCGGTGCACTGTTCTTCTGTGGGGTGAGGGGTCATACGCAACGAAGCACGTAGTGTGGAAGGCAAGAGGTATCAACGGCAGAGGGAGTGTCTTTCTTTAGGAGTCGAAGGCACGCACAAATCCACAAAGATTCGTAGAGCTCCGAGAGAGGATGGAGAGTTGTGTGCGTCATGACTGTCACACGTAACTCAAAAATGTGCATTTGGTGCCTGTTCACTGTCGAGCGGTCGAAAGGAACCGCGCGATAAAGTGAGAAACACTATCTTCAACTGGAGTGAAGCGGAAACAGCAAGAGGCGATTTCTTGGAAGTTCCAGAAACAATGTAAAGCCCTAAGATGAACCTGGACACAGGGAACCGTCTTCGTGTGGACGGAAAAGGAGCTTTTACCGGGGCACGAGGTGTCGTGTGGTGAAGAAATACGGTGCTTGCAGGACTCCTGTTGCAGGACCTTGACTCTTGTAACTTATGAGATCAGGCAACACGCATTTCGGCGCAGCATCATTCAGCTTTCCTCGCGTCTCCACCTACGGAACCGTCTTTTTCGTTGAAGCCCGAGCGGCTTTTGGGACTGTAAGTGGAGCTGGAGAAGTAAACAGATGAATACAACGTAAGATTAAATGGGGTCAGACAAAAAGCAGTTCAATGTATGTAACGGCTGTCACATGACTGAGTGAGAACAGTCACGATTTGCAATACGCGGAGCACAGCTGACTTCCAGAAGAAAGCAAAGATATCCTCAAGCTGACTGAAAGCGACGTCTGCTCGCTAACATGTTCAACGACTATCTTTTTGTTGTTTGGTTCATTGGTCGCGACTGGGCCCGTGAGCGGGGGGCTCTTGAGACCACTGCTCGGGGCACATTGACTGGCCGTTCTACCGAGTTGCGGCCCCCAAAACACGGCTCTCGATGCGGTTCAACACTTCTTTCTCTGCTCTGGAACAAAGGGTCACCATTCAAGTAACAAAGGATCCTCAGCCGTCATGTATCCCAGAGCCTCACGGAGTTGAGTCGTTGTGAAAAGTCGCCACCTGATTATGCGGGTAAAGCACAGATTATCCCTGGCAATATGTCTCCACAATATTTGCACAGCGCATATCGTGAATACTTCTACTGCTTACTTTGATAGAAAATGCGCTGACGGTGTCGAGAAACTACAGCCTGCGGTAACAGGGCACCCTGTCGAAGTTCGTGGACTTTCGGGGGCGCATGCAACGAGTGGCCCGAGGGGTAGAAACTGCCGCGCCCAGTGGTCCAACTGGTTCTTCTTACCCCTTCTCGTACACAACAGGACGCGTTATCCCGTTATTGAACGTGTATGTTTCCTCTCTTCTCGGAGCCCGTTCCAAGTGTGCCTTGCGGTGGCAAGCGATTTCCTCGCCTGTCGTGGTCCCCCCTGTCCCGATGTTGTTTGCTTGGAAGGAAGCCAGGAGCTCCATTTTGCCGTCTCTCTTGGGAGCCAGAGTGATTTCCTCTCTCTCAAGTGCAGCTTCCGACCACAGACAGCGCTCCAGTGTGCCTGTGGTGTTGAAGACACTCGCTGGTTTGCCACTCACTGGAAGACCAGTCCCTTGACCTTCCCTTTTTTCGAGCTACAAATGAGACGACTGACATCATGTCTAGTTCTAGGAGAAAATAGTCTCCTTCCTACGGCATCCGGATCTTCTGTTCCTTCAGCTTGGCTGCGCCCTCCCCGGGTTCCGGCAACCCCGCCTTTCTATGGGTGTACGGCGCTCGATTACTCGCACCATTTCTGGCGAAAATGCTCCAGCGCAATGCGAGATCGGAGCCGCGGGTGCTCTCTCCCGACACGGTGGCTGACCAGAGTTGAGGGCCCGCGGACCTTAGCGCTGAAGTCCGAATCCAAGGCAGGGGACATGACAGGAAAAGAGTGTGTCGGTGTCTTGCCCAAGGCACGACCCTCCACGGAGCACGGCAGAGGCAAATCTGATTCACCCGACGCGTGCGCAATCACCTCTATGGAGTCTACAGTATTATTTCCGCGGTTCCCTTTGTTGCTTTCCGTTTCACCGGGTTCAGCCGCCAACGCTGTAGAATGTACGACACACGGTACAAGCATTCCTAGCGGCATTCATCGGCTTCCGTTGTGTCCGCATTACAGCGCCATCTGCGGTCCCACGCCGGGCACGCAAGCTGACAACGAAATTGCGGCTTTATGCCCGTTTCCGAGGAAACGGAAACTCGTGGGCGATGTTACTTGCTGCTCGGCACAGACCCAGGCAGTTCCTCGCATGGCGTCGCCTGGTCTCGCCAGAACTTGGGCGTCACCTCTGACGTCACTAGATCCTTTCGGAAGTCGGATAGCTCTCAGTCTCGAAGGACTGTTTGCTGACGGAAGTAGACGGGGTTTCTCCCGTCGATCCTGGCAAACAAATAAACGACTACGTTCGTATAAAGCAAAGAAGCGGAAGCGGTACATTCGACGAGGCGAAACGCTTCTTCGAGTCAGTTAGAGTTTTGATCTAGTCTCACGTTGCTGTCCTAAGTTGCGTAGAACTAACGGGAACCACCCAGCTCTTTGTCCCCGTGTTTTCACCTTATGCATATACGCCTGTAACTGCAAGTGGTTAGTGAAGCGTGGGTCTGATGAATTTTCCCCGTAAGGAAAAGAAACATAACAACGGCAGAGCATACGAAGGTTCAGTTGCCGTTGGAAACGAAAAAGACGCTGGGTTGGTTAATCGTTTTTGACTTTTCAGTTAGTCTCGTTGTAAACCTGGTGAGTCTGGTTACGAACAAAATCAATAATTTCGAAGTAATATGGTGTTGAGAAGTTTTCTGCCTAACAACTCTAGAGAACGTCCACGCTCCAGGGCACGAATTTGTGTAGCACTCGTTCAGACCTGATACGGACATGTACCGATGCGGTTCGGTGTTCCGCCTGTGAAGTTAGAGGTGGGCGAGTGACGCTGGCGTTGTCGGAGTGTGTTGCGGTGAAAAACCTCGCGAGCGAATGTGGCACTACATGCCACGCCGTGGAGAACGCGGTAATCACTTCATGGGAAGTCAGAACACTACTGTTCTCACATCTTGTGCTTGCCTGTTCGGGGCTTCTCGCTTTGGTACGACTCAGTGTGCACCGTACAGAAATAGCTCTGGCTTCCCACTCATAGTAGATACTTGATACTTGAGATTTCGCCGTAGTCTTTCTCAGTTTCGTGGTCTCTTGCGGTGTCTGTATGTGCAGGAGATAGTAACTGCACTTTACTGTAACCTTCCGGCGGAGATCCAGCTTCACGCGCATCTTATCACAACTACTGTGGCACTCTGTACTCTATCAGCTTGGATAGATGGGCCTCGCCGGGGATGGCACCATGGTTCAAGTTAAGCAGGCTCAAATATTTGAAACCGCTGTGGGGCATCGAGTAACGGCAAGGGCAGGAACTGGAGGAACGGCACGGTTGGTGGTGGTGTCAGCCCCGCATTGCTGTGGGAAGTTATGTGACAACTGGTCTGAGAAGATGATGGTCTCTCACGTTGGTCGCTTCCCTACCAAACAGTAGTTGCCCGCGTGAAGGGGGAAGTGTAAGCCTTTGAGGTAGGCGCCAACCCCCCCCCCCACCCCCCCACAGCTTTATTTGTTTAGCTAAAATGGAGGGATTCCTACAGTCCGCTGGAATGGCAGCTAGCAGTGTGCTGGCTGAATTCCCAGAAACGTGTAGAATAGGGAACGCGACGCATCTTTCGTAGATGCGGGGTCTCTGCATGTGTCTAGCTTCGGGCCTGGAATACACCAATTCCTCGTAGTGTACAGCCTGTCGCTTCGAGGGTTGAGGCGAGGAGACACCCGTTTGATCCAATATGAGCGGGTACCGGGCTTCATATTACCCAGTGGACTGTGGCGTCGTGGGAGAAACAGGGATGCTCTTTGGACTAAGCGACGGATGTATTGGAAGAACAATTTAGCCCGGAGACAAAGACACCCGTGAAACGGCCTGTAACATTGGCAACATACCCGTTCCACCAGGTAGCGTGCCGAGACTGGTCCCACAACTTTGGGACGTGTCCTGGAGCCGCTCTGCAAGAACGCCAAATTACACGGCCCCCAAGGCGGCGTTTCCGCGATTGTGTGCAGCTCGAACCCGGGAGAATCCCAGATCTGGAATGCCCCTCACAAATGCCCCGATGCAGGCCCTGAGACAAAGCCACCCTTGGCGCTTTCGTTTGACGAGATCATTCAATTTTAGCACCTCTCAAGCCGTGCATTATCTAGTCGGTAGTCTCTGGATGAGTGTAGCACGACTGCACAGTGCCTGCCCCGCGACCGGGGGAAAGGGTGGGGGCGAGCAAATGTTTTGTATCTCACATGGAGGAAATGGCTGTATCCACGTTTTTTACCTTCGTCCCTGCCTCGAGCACAGTCAGTTATGGCGTCGTCTTTTTTGGCTGTTGGGCTGAGGTCCTCGCGAAGGGAGATATCTGGGTTTTCTCACGCTAGGCCCGCGCCGGCGGTTTGTCTCTGGCCTTGGCGGGGGCCAACCGGCATCGGCAAGCATCACGCGCCTCATTCCGGGGGGACGGCGGCGTCGCGACGTGCTTCTGGAGAACTCTAGCGTTGCAAGAGTTTTGGATCGTGTTAAACTTCCTTCGGATTTCGCCTGCTCCCCCGAAAATGGTGTATTGTACCACTCTTGCTCCAACCCACTCTCCTGCATCGCATGCCTTATAATCCCCCGTCCACGCCCGACATCGAGACCCCTACTGGGTACCCAATTTCGCCGCGAGTATTGGCCGGGCTCTCTGGAGCTGGATAACCTGCGTTGCCAGTCTGCGGACGAGGAGCGGCGCCTGTGTACTGAACGGTGGAGCAATACTTGAGCAGGTTTTTCTCCTCGTAGGACTAGGTATGAAAAGGCTCGACACTGTTTTATTCCTTCGATGCATCCACCGCAATTCAGGCGGTTTTGTGTCTTTGGAGATTATTTAAAAACCGCGTAGTCTGTTCCCAAGTCAAGATGGCATCGACGCCGGTCCGCGTTGTCTGCTTGACTTTTCTCATGGCCACGGTCTGGTCCTGCGCCGGCTCCGAGCCAAATGCCACCCTGGTTGCAACCGATTTCGCCGCCACAATCCCGAAAGACGGGCTTCCAGCGGACGTTGAGGAAACCTTTTACCTCCTGCCATCCCAGACCCTCGCGGTTCTCGACTTCACCAACACTGCGGCTTTTTTGCCAGCGAGCAGCGACAGCTCAACAAGATCGACGGGCGACGTCAGCAGCAGTGCTTATGTATTTGAGAATGGAGAGTGCAACTTCGACGAGATCATCGAGTACACGCAACTCTTTCCTGGCTACGAGGCACCAGTATGGGTTCGCGCTTCGTCTTCCGTGGAGGGCGTAGAAGAAGAGGATTCGGCAAGCGTCACGACGTACAGATTTACGAATCCTCCTAAGGAAAACTTGAATGGAGGAGTTAGTTTTTGCGTTAGGTTCAAGGCGGTCAGAGCTCCCTCACCAGACTCAGAAGGCACGTTGACGACCACACAGAAACCTGTTATCGTGGAAACGGAAACTGCGCCACCAACCTCACAGCCTCCGCAGACGAACGGAGGATCGTCAGACAACGTAGCAGGAGAATCGGATGGCGGCTTGGCAGGAGGATCGGGTGGCGGAGGCGGGGGATCAACGGGAGAGGGTAGCACGGTCGCGCCGCCTGCCGCTGGTAAACCTACCGATGGTGGTCAAAATGAGAATACCAGTAGTTCAGGTCATGGCGAAAGTTCCGGTATTCCATCAGGGAGCGTAAGTGACTCCAGTCCTGACGGCGATGGACACAAGACTGAAGAGCAATTGCCACAGGAAGAGAAACAAGAGCTCCTGGACGGATCCTCGAAAGTTGAGGGCGATTCGCCTTCGGGCCCCTCAGTTTCATCACCAACCGGAACTCCCGTTCAGAGAGATGCTCTTGGTAGCGGCTCACTGTCGAGGAGGCTGTCTGAGCAACACGATACAAAAGAGACGTTCTACCTGACGATTAAAGTGCATTCCGCTGCTTGGAGTCTCGCGAACAGCAAGGCTCCACTGTTAATTGCTCTTCCTCCCATGGCAGCTGCTATGCTGCAGATCTTCTAATGATGTAGAGCGAGGGAGAGGCGGGCTGGCGTAAATGTTCATCCATGGCCGACCAGAGAGCAGACGTGAAACAGCCTAGGGCGCTTCACGGCATGAATTGGGCATTGGGCGTGAAAAAGACGGATTTTGCTACTGGGCTGCCACGGTACTGATTGCTGGTACCTTCCCATTCTTGTCTCTGTCGCCCATAACGGCAACAATGACTACGAAGATGATGTATGTTGAATTGAAGTGGCTTCGCTTCAAAGGTCGGGTGTCGAAACGAAATGCTACCTCGCTGGACTGAGGAGGTGGAGAACTGGGGAGCACTCTAGCTAGCAGGCATCCAGAATGTTCATGAATCCCTGCCGTTCACCGCCCGGAATGCATAGACGGGCACACCCCTGCTTGTAGCTGTGTCTCATCAAGGGCCGAGCTTGAAGACACAGACGAGTGGCTATTTAGCTGAGCATGGCGCAGGAAAAGAAGTACGTTGGCAACTGGACTGAGAGGCGCCGATGGCGCACGACAGAGATGTTCTCGCTTTGACTTCTTCAGCGAGACAGGGACGAACCTTACCTTGCAATTGCAAAGTTGAACGGTTTAACTTCGTGTTGTCAACCAACACACTCCTCACCTTCTCGCCTCAACAGAGACGGCGTCGTCTCGCATGACTGAGCCACATCATTCCCTGTCCCCCGTTTTACTATTTTCAGGCAGGCGTCTTTTACAGAACACCTCTTGTCACAGACGCCACGGCTTGTGCATTTGAGCCTTCCTCTTGCTTGTTCTATTTGGGACAATTAACCGTAGGGCAGGCACATGGTTTCGACGTTACAGCCGTGCACGACAAAAAGCTTTCTCTCTCCCACTTGGACCGCGTTATGTAGCCATAACCCCCCCCCCCTCCAGCTATAGTTTGTAGTCCGATGGCGGTCGCGCAAGTTGATAACGGGAGGCATAAAGTACTGCCGTCCCTGAGAAAAATTGAAATCTGCGGCGGTGTTACTTGCTGCTGACGGCAGACAAGGCCAGGTCAGTACAAGGAATGCATCGTATGATCTCGCCGGAGCACGGGCGCTACCAATGATTTCACTCGGTCCCGCTGGAAATCCTGTCTCGCTGTTGGAAGCG